>NC_135233.1:778925674-779281174 GCF_051348905.1 Ranitomeya variabilis
AACTGCTTTTTTCAAAGCACATATCCTCTTGTTCCTTCCTTTCTGCACAGCTATCTTTTTTGTTTGTCCACACTTTTTATTTAATTTGTGCATCAGTCCACTCCTATTGCTGCCTGCCATACCTGGCTGAGATTACTGCAGGGAGATAGTAATTGTAGGACAGTCCCTGGTTTTTTTTTTTTTTGTGGGAGATTAAGATTTGCATTTCTGCTACAGTGCCATCCGTGTGTGTGCCATCCCTGTGTGCGCCATCTCTCACTCAGTGGGCCATAGAAAGCCTATTTATTTTTTTGCTTGATTTGGGTTCTAAAATCTACCTGAAAAAAAAAACACTACATCCATCAGTGGGAGATTAATGCTGTCCTCAGGGCTTGTGTGCCACTCCTGATCCTGACTCCTGTGAGCGCCATCTCTCACTCAGTGGGCCATAGAAAGCCTATTTATTTTTTTGCTTGATTTGGGTTCTAAAATCTACCTGAAAAAAAAAAACACTACATCCATCAGTGGGAGATTAATGCTGTCCTCAGGGCTTGTGTGCCACTCCTGATCCTGACTCCTGTCAGCGCCATCTCTCACTCAGTGGGCCATAGAAAGCCTATTTATTTTTTTGCTTGATTTGGGTTCTAAAATCTACCTGAAAAAAAAACACTACATCCATCAGTGGGAGATTAATATTGTCCTCAGGGCTTGTGTGCCACTCCTGATCCTGACTCCTGTGAGCGCCATCTCTCACTCAGTGGGCCATAGAAAGCCTATTTATTTTTTTGCTTGATTTGGGTTCTAAAATCTACCTGAAAAAAAAACACTACATCCATCAGTGGGAGATTAATGCTGTCCTCAGGGCTTGTGTGCCACTCCTGATCCTGACTCCTGTGAGCGCCATCTCTCACTCAGTGGGCCATAGAAAGCCTATTTATTTTTTTGCTTGATTTGGGTTCTAAAATCTACCTGAAAAAAAAAACACTACATCCATCAGTGGGAGATTAATGCTGTCCTCAGGGCTTGTGTGCCACTCCTGATCCTGACTCCTGTGAGCGCCATCTCTCACTCAGTGGGCCATAGAAAGCCTATTTATTTTTTTGCTTGATTTGGGTTCTAAAATCTACCTGAAAAAAAACACTACATCAATCAGTGGGAGATTAATATTGTCCTCAGGGCTTGTGTGCCACTCCTGATCCTGACTCCTGTGAGCGCCATCTCTCACTCAGTGGGCCATAGAAAGCCTATTTATTTTTTTGCTTGATTTGGGTTCTAAAATCTACCTGAAAAAAAAACACTACATCAATCAGTGGGAGATTAATATTGTCCTCAGGGCTTGTGTGCCACTCCTGATCCTGACTCCTGTGAGCGCCATCTCTCACTCAGTGGGCCATAGAAAGCCTATTTATTTTTTTGCTTGATTTGGGTTCTAAAATCTACCTGAAAAAAAAAAACACTACATCCATCAGTGGGAGATTAATGCTGTCCTCAGGGCTTGTGTGCCACTCCTGATCCTGACTCCTGTGAGTGCCATCTCTCACTCAGTGGGCCATAGAAAGCCTATTTATTTTTTTGCTTGATTTGGGTTCTAAAATCTACCTGAAAAAAAAACACTACATCCATCAGTGGGAGATTAACCCCTTCACCCCCAAGGGTGGTTTGCACGTTAATGACCGGGCCAATTTTTACAATTCTGACCACTGTCCCTTTATGAGGTTATAACTCTGGAACGCTTCAACGGATCTTGGCGATTCTGACAATGTTTTCTCGTGACATATTATACTTCATGATAGTGGTAAAATTTCTTTGATATTACCTGCGTTTATTTGCAGAAAAAATGGAAATTTGGCGAAAATTTTGAAAATTTTGCAATTTTCCAACTTTGAATTTTTATGCCCTTAAATCACAGAGATATGTCATGCAAAATACTTAATAAGTAACATTTCCCACATGTCTACTTTACATCAGCACAATTTTGGAACCAAAATTTTTTTTTGTTAGGGAGTTATAAGGGTTAAAAGTTGACCAGCAATTTCTCATTTTTACAACACCATTTTTTTTTAGGGACCACATCTCATTTGAAGTCATTTTGAGGGGTCTATATGATAGAAAATACCCATGTGTGACACCATTCTAAAAACTGCACCCCTCAAGGTGCTCAAAACCATATTCAAGAAGTTTATTAACCCTTCTGGTGCTTCACAGGAATTTTTGGAATGTTTAAATAAAAATGAACATTTAACTTTTTTTCACAAAAAATTTGCTTCAGCTCCAATTTGTTTTATTTTACCAAGGGTAACAGGAGAAAATGGACCCCAAAAGTTGTTGTACAATTTGTCCTGAGTACGCCGATACCCCATATGTGGGGGTAAACCACTGTTTGGGCGCATGACAGAGCTCGGAAGCGAAGGAGCGCCATTTGACTTTTCAATGCAAAATTGACTGGAATTGAGATGGGACGCCATGTTGCGTTTGGGGAGCCCCTGATGTGCCTAAACATTGAAACCCCCCACAAGTGATACCATTTTGGAAAGTAGACCCCCTAAGGAACTTATCTAGAGGTGTGGTGAGCACTTTGACCCACCAAGTACTTCACAGAAGTTTATAATGCAGAACCGTAAAAATAAAAAATCATATTTTTCACAAAAATTATTTTTCGCCCCCAATTTTTTATTTTCCCAAGGGTAAGAGAAGAAATTGGACCCCAAAAGTTGTTGTACAATTTGTCCTGAGTACGCTGATACCCCATATGTGGCGATAAACCACTGTTTGGGTGCATGGGAGAGCTCGGAAGGGAAGTAGCACCGTTTGACTTTTCAATGCAAAATTGACTGGAATTGAGATGGGACGCCATGTTGCGTTTGGGGAGCCCCTGATGTGCCTAAACATTGAAACCCCCCACAAGTGACACCATTTTGGAAAGTAGACCCCCTAAGGAACTTATCTAGAGGTGTGGTGAGCACTTTGACCCACCAAGTACTTCACAGAAGTTTATAATGCAGAACCGTAAAAATAAAAAATCGTATTTTTTCACAAAAATTATTTTTCGCCCCCAATTTTTTATTTTCCCAAGGGTAAGAGAAGAAATTGGACCCCAACAGTTGTTGTACAATTTGTCCTGAGTACGCTGATACCCCATATGTGGCGATAAACCACTGTTTGGGCGCATGGGAGAGCTCGGAAGGGAAGTAGCACCGTTTGACTTTTCAATGCAAAATTGACAGGAATTGAGATGGGACGCCATGTTGCGTTTGGAGAGCCACTGATGTGCCTAAACATTGAAACCCCCCACAAGTGACACCATTTTGGAAAGTAGACCCCCTAAGGAACTTATCTAGATGTGTTTTGAGCGCTTTGACCCACCAAGGGCTTCACAGAAGTTAATAATGCAGAGCCGTAAAAATAAAACAAAAATTTTTTCCCACAAAAATTATTTTTTTAGCCCCCAGTTTTGTATTTTCCCGAGGGTAGCAGGAGAAATTGGACCCCAAAATCTGTTGTCCAAGTTGTCCTGAGTGCGATGATATACCATATGTGGGGAGAACCACTGTTTGGGCGCATGGGAGGGCTCGGAAAGGAAGGAGCGCCATTTGGAATGCAGACTTAGATGGAATGGTCTGCAGGTGTCACATTGCGTTTGCAGAGCCCCTAATGTACCTAAACAGTAGAAACCCCCACAAGTGACACCATGTTGGAAAGTAGACCCCCTAAGGAACTTATATAGATGTGTGGTGAGCGCTTTGACCCACCAAGGGCTTCACAGAAGTTTATAATGCAGAGCCGTAAAAATAAAACAAAAATTTTTTCCCTCAAAAATTATTTTTCAGCCCCCAGTTTTGTATTTTCCCGAGGGTAACAGGAGAAATTGGACCCCAAAAGTTGTTGTCCAATTTGTCCTGAGTGCGCTGATACCCCATATGTGGGGGGAAACCACCGTTTGGACGCATGGAAGGGCTCGGAAGTGAAGGAGCGCCATTTGGAATGCAGACTTAGATGGAATGGTCTGCAGGCGTCACATTGCGTTTGCAGAGCCCCTAATGTACTTAAACAGTAGAAACCCCCCATAAGTGACACCATGTTGGAAAGAAGACCCCCTAAGGAACTTATCTAGATGTGTGGTGAGCGCTTTGACCCACCAAGGGCTTCACAGAAGTTTATAATGCAGAGCCGTAAAAATAAAACAAAAATTTTTTCCCACAAAAATTATTTTTCAGCCCCCAGTTTTGTATTTTCCCGAGGGTAACAGGAGAAATTGGACCCCAAAAGTTGTTGTCCAATTTGTCCTGAGTGCGCTGATACCCCATATGTGGGGAGAAACCACCGTTTGGATGCATGGAAGGGCTCGGAAGTGAAGGAGCGCCATTTGGAATGCAGACTTAGATGGAATGGTCTGCAGGCGTCACATTGCGTTTTCAGAGCCCCTAATGTACCTAAACAGTAGAAGCCCCGCACAAGTGACCCCATTTTGGAAACTAGACCACCCAAGGAACTTATCTAGATGTGTTGTAAGAACTTTGAACCCCCAAGTGTTTCACTACAGTTTATAACGCAGAGCCGTGAAAATAAAAAATCTTTTTTTTTCCCACAAAAATTATTTTTTAGCCCCCAGTTTTGTATTTTCCTAGGGGTAACAGGATAAATTGGACCCCAAAGGTTGTTGTTCTATTTGTCCTGAGTACGCTGATACCCCATATGTTGGGGTAAACCCCTGTTTGGGCACACAGGAGAGCTCGGAAGGGAAGGAGCACTGTTTTACTTTTTCAACGCAGAATTGGCTGGAATTGAGATCGGACGCCATGTCGCGTTTGGAGAGCCCCTGATGTGCCGAAACAGTGGAAACCCCCCAATTATAACTGAAACCCTAATCCAAACACACCCCTAACCCTAATCCCAACAGTAACCCTAACCACACCTCTAACCCTGACACACCCCTAACCCTAATCCCAACCCTATTCCCAACCGTAAATGTAATCTAAACCCTAACCGTAACTTTAGCCCCAACCCTAACCCTAACTTTAGCCCCAACCCTAACTGTAGCCTTAACCCTAGCCCCAACCCTAGCCCTAACCCTAGCCCTAATGGGAAAATGGAAATAAATACATTTTTTTTATTTTTCCCTAACTAAGGGGGTGATGAAGGGGGGTTTGATTTACTTTTATAGCAAGTTTTTTAGCGGATTTTTATGATTGGCAGCCGTCACACACTGAAAGACGCTTTTTATTGCAAAAAATATTTTTGCGTTACCACATTTTGAGAGCTATAAATTTTCCATATTTTGGTCCACAGAGTCATGTGAGGTCTTGTTTTTTGCGGGACGAGTTGACGTTTTTATTGGTAACATTTTTGGGCACGTCACATTTTTTGATCGCTTTTTATTCCGATTTTTGTGAGGCAGAATGACCAAAAACCAGCTATTCATGAATTTCTTTTGGGGGAGGCGTTTATACCGTTCCGCGTTTGGTAAAATTGATAAAGCAGTTTTATTCTTCGGGTCAGTACGATTACAGGGATATCTCATTTATATTTTTTTTTTATGTTTTGGCGCTTTTATACGATAAAAACTATTTTATGGAAAAAATAATTATTTTTGCATCGCTTTATTCTCAGGACTATAACTTTTTTATTTTTCTGCTGATGATGCTGTATGGTGGCTCGTTATTTGCGGGACAAGATGACGCTTTCAGCGGTACCATGGTTATTTATATCTGTCTTTTTGATCGCGTGTTATTCCACTTTTTGTTCGGTGGTATGATAATAAAGCGTTGTTTTTTGCCTCGTTTTTTTTTTTTTTCCTTACGGTGTTTACTGAAGGGGTTAACTAGTGGGCCAGTTTTATAGGTCGGGTCGTTACGGACGCGGCGATACTAAATATGTGTACTTTTATTGGTTTTTTTTTTTTATTTAGGTAAAGAAATGTATTTATGGGAATAATATATATATATTTTTTTCATTATTTTGGAATATTTTTTTTTATTTTTTTTTACACATTTGGAAAATTTTTTTTTTACTTTTTTACTTTGCCCCAGGGGGGGACAATACAGATCGGTGATCTGCCAGTTTGCATAGCACTCTGACAGATCACCGATCTGAGAGAAGTGCAGGCTGCTTCACAGTGCCTGCTCTGAGCAGGCTTCTGTGAAGCCACCTCCCTCCCTGCAGGACCCGGATCCGCGGCCATCTTGGATCCGGGTCTGGAGCAGGCAGGGAGGGAGGTAAGACCCTCGCAGCAACGCGATCACATCGCGTTGCTGCGGGGGGCTCAGGGAAGCCCGCAGGGAGCCCTCTCCCTGCGCGATGCTTCCCTGCATCGCCGGCACATCGCGATCATGTTTGATCGCGGTGTGCCGGGGGTTAATGTGCCGGGGGCGGTCCGTGACCGCTCCTGGCACATAGTGCCGGATGTCAGCTGCGATAGTCAGCTGACACCCGGCCGCGATCGGCCGCGCTCCCCCCGGGAGCGCGGCCGATTGGCTATGACGTACTATCCCGTCAAGGGTCAGATAGGCCCAGGTCACCTCGACGGGATAGTACGTCAAAGGTCACAGAGGGGTTAATATTGTCCTCAGGGCTTGTGTGCCACTCCTGATCCTGACTCCTGTGAGCGCCATCTCTCACTCAGTGGGCCATAGAAAGCCTATTTATTTTTTTGCTTGATTTGGGTTCTAAAATCTACCTGAAAAAAAACACTACATCCATCAGTGGGAGATTAATATTGTCCTCAGGGCTTGTGTGCCACTCCTGATCCTGACTTCTGTGAGCGCCATCTCTCACTCAGTGGGCCATAGAAAGCCAATTTATTTTTTTGCTTGATTTGGGTTCTAAAATCTACCTGAAAAGAAAAAACACTACATCCATCAGTGGGAGATTAATGCTGTCCTCAGGGCTTGTGTGCCACTCCTGATCCTGACTCCTGTGCGCGCCATCTCTCACTCAGTGGGCCATAGAAAGCCTATTTATTTTTTTGCTTGATTTGGGTTCTAAAATCTACCTGAAAAAAAAACACTACATCCATCAGTGGGAGATTAATATTGTCCTCAGGGCTTGTGTGCCACTCCTGATCCTGACTCCTGTGAGCGCCATCTCTCACTCAGTGGGCCATAGAAAGCCTATTTATTTTTTTGCTTGATTTGGGTTCTAAAATCTACCTGAAAAAAAAAACACTTCATCCATCAGTGGGAGATTAATGCTGTCCTCAGGGCTTGTGTGCCACTCCTGATCCTGACTCCTGTGCGCGCCATCTCTCACTCAGTGGGCCATAGAAAGCCTATTTATTTTTTTGCTTGATTTGGGTTCTAAAATCTACCTGAAAAAAAAACACTACATCCATCAGTGGGAGATTAATATTGTCCTCAGGGCTTGTGTGCCACTCCTGATCCTGACTCCTGTGAGCGCCATCTCTCACTCAGTGGGCCATAGAAAGCCTATTTATTTTTTTGCTTGATTTGGGTTCTAAAATCTACCTGAAAAAAAAACACTACATCAATCAGTGGGAGATTAATGCTGTCCTCAGGGCTTGTGTGCCACTCCTGATCCTGACTCCTGTGAGCGCCATCTCTCACTCAGTGGGCCATAGAAAGCCTATTTATTTTTTTGCTTGATTTGGGTTCTAAAATCTACCTGAAAAAAAAAAACACTACATCCATCAGTGGGAGATTAATGCTGTCCTCAGGGCTTGTGTGCCACTCCTGATCCTGACTCCTGTGAGCGCCATCTCTCACTCAGTGGGCCATAGAAAGCCTATTTATTTTTTTGCTTGATTTGGGTTCTAAAATCTACCTGAAAAAAAAAAACACTACATCCATCAGTGGGAGATTAATGCTGTCCTCAGGGCTTGTGTGCCACTCCTGATCCTGACTCCTGTGAGCGCCATCTCTCACTCAGTGGGCCATAGAAAGCCTATTTATTTTTTTGCTTGATTTGGGTTCTAAAATCTACCTGAAAAAAAAACACTACATCCATCAGTGGGAGATTAATATTGTCCTCAGGGCTTGTGTGCCACTCCTGATCCTGACTCCTGTGAGCGCCATCTCTCACTCAGTGGGCCATAGAAAGCCTATTTATTTTTTTGCTTGATTTGGGTTCTAAAATCTACCTGAAAAAAAAACACTACATCAATCAGTGGGAGATTAATATTGTCCTCAGGGCTTGTGTGCCACTCCTGATCCTGACTCCTGTGAGCGCCATCTCTCACTCAGTGGGCCATAGAAAGCCTATTTATTTTTTTGCTTGATTTGGGTTCTAAAATCTACCTGAAAAAAAAACACTACATCCATCAGTGGTAGATTAATGCTGTCCTCAGGGCTTGTGTGCCACTCCTGATCCTGACTCCTGTGCGCGCCATCTCTCACTCAGTGGGCCATAGAAAGCCTATTTATTTTTTTGCTTGATTTGGGTTCTAAAATCTACCTGAAAAAAAACCACTACATCCATCAGTGGGAGATTAATATTGTCCTCAGGGCTTGTGTGCCACTCCTGATCCTGACTCCTGTGAGCGCCATCTCTCACTCAGTGGGCCATAGAAAGCCTATTTATTTTTTTGTTTGATTTGGGTTCTAAAATCTACCTGAAAAAAAAAACACTTCATCCACCAGTGGGAGATTAATGCTGTCCTCAGGGCTTGTGTGCCACTCCTGATCCTGACTCCTGTGCGCGCCATCTCTCACTCAGTGGGCCATAGAAAGCCTATTTATTTTTTTGCTTGATTTGGGTTCTAAAATCTACCTGAAAAAAAAACACTACATCCATCAGTGGGAGATTAATATTGTCCTCAGGGCTTGTGTGCCACTCCTGATCCTGACTCCTGTGAGTGCCATCTCTCACTCAGTGGGCCATAGAAAGCCTATTTATTTTTTTGCTTGATTTGGGTTCTAAAATCTACCTGAAAAAAAAACACTACATCCATCAGTGGGAGATTAATATTGTCCTCAGGGCTTGTGTGCCACTCCTGATCCTGACTCCTGTGAGCGCCATCTCTCACTCAGTGGGCCATAGAAAGCCTATTTATTTTTTTGCTTGATTTGGGTTCTAAAATCTACCTGAAAAAAAAAAACACTACATCCATCAGTGGGAGATTAATATTGTCCTCAGGGCTTGTGTGCCACTCCTGATCCTGACTCCTGTGAGCGCCATCTCTCAGTGGGCCATAGAAAGCCTATTTATTTTTTTGCTTGATTTGGGTTCTAAAATCTACCTGAAAAAAAAACACTACATCCATCAGTGGGAGATTAATATTGTCCTCAGGGCTTGTGTGCCACTCCTGATCCTGACTCCTGTGAGCGCCATCTCTCACTCAGTGGGCCATAGAAAGCCTATTTATTTTTTTGCTTGATTTGGGTTCTAAAATCTACCTGAAAAAAAAACACTACATCCATCAGTGGGAGATTAATATTGTCCTCAGGGCTTGTGTGCCACTCCTGATCCTGACTCCTGTGAGCGCCATCTCTCACTCAGTGGGCCATAGAAAGCCTATTTATTTTTTTGCTTGATTTGGGTTCTAAAATCTACCTGAAAAAAAAAACACTACATCCATCAGTGGGAGATTAATATTGTCCTCAGGGCTTGTGTGCCACTCCTGATCCTGACTCCTGTGAGCGCCATCTCTCAGTGGGCCATAGAAAGCCTATTTATTTTTTTGCTTGATTTGGGTTCTAAAATCTACCTGAAAAAAAAACACTTCATCCATCAGTGGGAGATTAATGCTGTCCTCAGGGCTTGTGTGCCACTCCTGATCCTGACTCCTGTGAGCGCCATCTCTCACTCAGTGGGCCATAGAAAGCCTATTTATTTTTTTGCTTGATTTGGGTTCTAAAATCTACCTGAAAAATAAAACACTACATCAATCAGTGGGAGATTAATATTGTCCTCAGGGCTTGTGTGCCACTCCTGATCCTGACTCCTGTGAGCGCCATCTCTCACTCAGTGGGCCATAGAAAGCCTATTTATTTTTTTGCTTGATTTGGGATCTAAAATCTACCTGAAAAAAAAAACCACTACATCCATCAGTGGGAGATTAATGCTGTCCTCAGGGCTTGTGTGCCACTCCTGATCCTGACTCCTGTGCGTGCCATCTCTCACTCAGTGGGCCATAGAAAGCCTATTTATTTTTTTGCTTGATTTGGGTTCTAAAATCTACCTGAAAAAAAAAAACACTACATCCATCAGTGGGAGATTAATGCTGTCCTCAGGGCTTGTGTGCCACTCCTGATCCTGACTCCTGTGAGTGCCATCTCTCACTCAGTGGGCCATAGAAAGCCTATTTATTTTTTTGCTTGATTTGGGTTCTAAAATCTACCTGAAAAAAAAACACTACATCCATCAGTGGGAGATTAATATTGTCCTCAGGGCTTGTGTGCCACTCCTGATCCTGACTCCTGTGAGCGCCATCTCTCACTCAGTGGGCCATAGAAAGCCTATTTATTTTTTTGCTTGATTTGGGTTCTAAAATCTACCTGAAAAAAAAAACACTACATCAATCAGTGGGAGATTAATACTGTCCTCAGGGCTTGTGTGCCACTCCTTATCCTGACTCCTGTGTGTGCCATCTCTCACTCAGTGGGCACTGGGCCATAGAAAGCTTTTTTTTTTTTTTTATTATTATTTGGTTTCTAAATTGTCCCTGAAAAAAACAATTTATCTTATTTGGTTTCTAAAGTCTCCCTGAGGAAAAAAAAAAAAAAAGGTGGGAGATTAATATTGACATTTGTGCTTGAGTGACAGTCCTGCGTGTGTGGCATCTCTGTGATTTTGTGCCACAGAAAACAGAGTGTGTAACATTGTGCCTGATTTTCCTTGTGGTCTCACCAACCTGTTAAGGGATATTGAAATCATACTGAAGTTATAGCTTACCGTGTAAGTTGTTTGACAGCAACAAATAAAGTTACTTTTGTTAAGTTTTTAAAACAATGAGGAAGTCTGGTGCAAGAGGTCGTGGCCGTGGGCGTTCATTGTCAGCTGGTAATGATGGTAGTGGTAGTGGAGCATCAGGTGGTCGTGGGGATAAAAATATTCCACGTAAGTCTGGAGCTGTGGAGCCAGTTTCGTCGTCTGGCTACACAAGGCCTCGAACGCTCTCTTTTCTGGGAGTAGGAAAAACGCTTTTAAAGCCGGAGCAGCAACAGCAAGTTTTGGCTTACATTGCAGACTCAGCCTCTAGCTCTTTTGCCTCCTCTTCTGAAACTGGTAAATGTAAAAGCAGCGCGTCGCTTGTGGATGTCCACGGTCAGGGACAAGTCGCTTCCTTGTCCTCTTCAGCAAAAACTACAACAAGAGAGAAGGATGCAGCAGGCGACACAATGGGTTACTCCATGGAGCTCTTTACACATACCGTCCCTGGCTTACAAAGTGAAACACTTAACAGGCCATGCCCATTACAAGTTGATTCTGACATGGAGTGCACTGATGCACAGCCACAGCCAGAGTACTATGCTGCTCCTTTGACTCAGACCACCACATTGCCCTCTCAGGGTACTGATCCACAATCAGACCCTGATGAGACTATGTTGCCCCACCACGAACGCTATACCACCGACCGACACAGTGACACAGACGAAGTTGCACACGAGCTCGAAGAGGAGTTAATAGATGACCCAGTTATTGACCCCGATTGGCAGCCATTGGGGGAACAGGGTGCAGGCGGCAGTAGTTCAGAAGCGGAGGTGGAGGAGGGGCCACAGCAGGCATCAACATCGCAACAGGTTCCATCTGCCGGGCCCGTATATGGCCCAAAACGCGTGTCAAAGCCAAAACCTGTTGGAGGACAGCGTGGCCATCCGGTTAAAGCTCAGTCTGCAATCCCTGAAAAGGGATCCGATGCTAGGAAGAGTGCAGTCTGGCATTTTTTTAAACAACATCCAATTGATCAGCGCAAAGTCATCTGTCAAAAATGTTCAACTAGCTTAAGCAGAGGTCAGAATCTGAAATGTCTCAATACTAGTTGCATGCATAGACACTTAACCACCATGCATTTTCAAGCCTGGACTAACTACCAAACGTCCCTTAAGGTTGTAGCACCCTCGGCCAATGAAGCTAGTCAGCAACGCAACATCCCTTCCGTCACTGTAAGGCCACCATTTTCCGCACCACCGGCAGTATCTGTGCAGGTTTCTTTGCCAGCCAAAAGCACTCAGGGTCAGGGAATCACCAGTTTTGTAGGAGGAAATATTGCATCTAGGTCACCGGCGGAAACAATACCATCTCCAACCGTCTCGCAGTCTGCCATGTCCACCGGCACACCTGCAAGTTCCACGATCTCCATCTCTCCAGTTCAGCTCACACTACATGAGACTCTGGTTAGAAAAAGGAAGTACTTATCCTCGCATCCGCGTACACAGGGTTTTAACGCCCACATAGCTAGACTAATATCGTTAGAGATGATGCCCTACCGGTTAGTTGAAAGCGAAGCTTTCAAAGCCCTGATGGAGTACGCTGAACCACGATACGAGCTACCCAGTCAACACTTTTTTTCCAGAAAAGCCATCCCGGCCCTGCACCAGCATGTTAAACAGCGCATCGTCCATGCACTCAGGCAATCTGTGAGTACAAAGGTGCACCTGACTACAGATGCATGGACCAGTAGGCATGGCCAGGGACGTTATGTGTCCATCACGGCACACTGGGTGAATGTGGTGGATGCAGGGTCCTCAGGGGACATCAATTTCGGGACAGTTGTGCCTAGCCCACGGTCTAGGAAACAGTTGGCTGTAGGCGTTCGCACCACCTCCTCCTCCTCCTCCTCGTCCTCCTGCAGAAGCTACAGCTCTTCCACAGACCACAGTCGGCCAACCACTCCATCGGCAGATGACACTGTTGCACACCAGTTGTCCCATTATGGGCCAGCTACTGCCAAGCGTCAGCAGGCTGTATTGGCTATGAAGTGTTTGGGCGACAACAGACACACCGCGGAAGTTCTGTCCGAGTTCTTGCAACAAGAAACGCAGTCGTGGCTGGGCACAGTAGATCTTGAGGCAGGCAAGGTAGTGAGTGATAACGGAAGGAATTTCATGGCTGCCATCTCCCTTTCCCAACTGAAACACATTTCTTGCCTGGCTCACACCTTAAACCTGGTGGTGCAGTGCTTAGTGAAAACTTATCCTGGGTTCTCCGACCTGCTCCTCAAAGTGCGTGGACTTTGCTCACATATCCGACGTTCGCCTGTACACTCCAGCCGTATGCAGACCTATCAGCGGTCTTTGAACCTTCCCCAGCATCGCCTAATTATAGACGTTGCAACAAGGTGGAACTCAACACTGCACATGCTTCAGAGACTGTGCCAACAGAGGCGGGCTGTTATGTTTTTGTGGGAGGATACACATACACGGGCAGGCAGTAGGATGGCAGACATGGAGTTGTCTGGTGTGCAGTGGTCCAAGATACAAGACATGTGTCAAGTCCTTCAGTGTTTTGAGGAATGCACACGGCTGGTTAGTGCAGACAACGCCGTAATAAGCATGAGCATCCCCCTAATGCGTCTGCTGATGCAAAGTTTGACGCACATAAAGGAGCAGGCGTCTGCACCAGAGGAAGAGGAAAGCCTTGATGACAGTCAGCCATTGTCTGGTCAGGGCAGTGTACAGGACGAGGTAGTGGGCGAAGAGGAGGTGGAGGACGAGGAGGATGATGGGGATGAGTATATTTTTAATGCTGAAGCTTTCCCGGGGGCACTGGAAATTGGTTGCGTGGCAAGGCCGGGTTCTGGTTTTTTGAGGGACACAAGTGACGTAGATTTGCCTGAAACTGCCCCTCAACCAATCACAAACGGAGATTTGACAACTGGAACTTTGGCCCACATGGCGGATTATGCCTTACGTATCCTAAAAAGGGACACACGCATAACGAAAATGATGAACGATGACGATTACTGGTTGGCCTGCCTCCTTGATCCACGCTATAAAGGCAAATTGCAAAATATTATGCCACATGAGAACTTGGAACTAATATTAGCAACCAAACAATCAACTCTTGTTGACCGTTTGCTTCAGGCATTCCCAGCACACAGCGCACGTGATCGTTATCACACGAGCTCCAGGGGGCAGCAGATTAGTAGTGTTAGGGGTGCACACATCAGAAGTGGCGTTGGACAAAGGGGTTTTCTGACCAGGTTGTGGAGTGATTTTGCTATGACCGCAGACAGGACAGGTACTGCTGCATCAATTGAAAGTGACAGGAGACAACATTTGTCCAGTATGGTTACTAACTATTTTGCATCCCTTATCGATGTTCTCCCTCAACCGTCATTCCCATTTGATTACTGGGCCTCAAAATTAGACACCTGGCCAGAATTGGCAGAATATGCATTGCAGGAGCTTGCTTGCCTGGCAGCAAGTGTCCTATCAGAAAGAGTATTCAGTGCTGCAGGTTCAATATTAACCGAAAAAAGGACTCGTCTGGCTACCCAAAATGTTGACGATCTAACATTCATTAAAATGAACCACAACTGGATTTCAAAATCTTTTGCCCCACCTTGCCCGGCCGACACCTAGCTTTCCTATGAAAAGCTCTTGCCTGTGGACTACTGTGAATTACTTTTCTAATGTCTAATTTTCTGCAGCTGATTGTCCGGCATATGACATGTTTACACCTCCCTAAATGGCCAAACTCACCACACGGGGCCGTGGTATCGCGACTTGGCGCAAGCACCCGTGAGACAGCTGTTTGCCTGAAGAGGTGGGTGTGCTCGCTTTTGGTCGACGGCATTGGTACTGGGTCCCTCATAGTACAATAAAGTGTCTCTGGCGGTGGTGGTGCGCACCCAACGTCAGACACACTGTTGTAACATGAGGGGCCCTGGGCCTGTACCGCCGGCCACAAGAGAGTTCACCCACCCCCAGGTCAAACATTGCTCTACCACTTCCACAGTTATCTCTCACACTTCCACCAATGTTTAGTCTATGCGCTGACATCCTTCCATACCTGCCACTGACAATACCATTGTGTTGACATGTATGATGGTACATAACATAGTCAGGGGCAGTGTCCTCTATTTACCACAGTAAATATTTTGCGCTAAATTAGTAGGTCTGAAACAACGCAGAGGATCCCACCCCTGAACCTAATGATTGCACCCTTTAGTGTCTTTGTTTTAATGCGAGACATTCACATTTATTTGTTGTTTTTTGACTACTAACTGGCAGACACTCATTACAATCGGCCTCCGTTGACCACACCACTGCTGCCCGTGTACCCCTGGAACCTATTTTACAGTGCCTACAGCCAGCCCATTTTATTATGTTAGGCCTTCGAAGCCTGTCTGCGGTCCCTCCTTCCACTAGTCCTCCACTGACCAGACCACTGCTGCCCGTGTACCCCTGGAACCTATTTTACAGTGCCTACAGCCAGCCCATTTTATTATGTTAGGCCTTTGAAGCCTGTCTGCGGTCCCTCCTTCCACTAGGCCTCCACTGACCAGACCACTGCTGCCCGTGTACCCCTGGAACCAATTATAAAGTGCCTACAGCCAGCCCATTTTATTATGTTAGGCCTTCGAAGCCTGTCTGCGGTTCCTCCTTCCACTAGGCCTCCACTGACCAGACCACTGCTGCCCGTGTACCCCTGGAACCTATTTTACAGTGCCTACAGCCAGCCCATTTTATCATGTTAGGCCTTCAAAGCCTGTCTGCGGTCCTTCCTTCCACTAGGCCTCCACTGACCAGACCACTGCTGCCCGTGTACCCCTGGAACCAATTATAAAGTGCCTACAGCCAGCCCATTTTATTATGTTAGGCCTTCGAAGCCTGTCTGCGGTTCCTCCTTCCACTAGGCCTCCACTGACCAGACCACTGCTGCCCGTGTACCCCTGGAACCTATTTTACAGTGCCTACAGCCAGCCCATTTTATCATGTTAGGCCTTCAAAGCCTGTCTGCGGTCCTTCCTTCCACTAGGCCTCCACTGACCAGACCACTGCTGCCCGTGTACCCCTGGAACCAATTATCAAGTTTATAAGCGTGTCCCGAGGAACACTCCGGTATAAAACATCAGAAAATATAAAAATAAGTATTTTGCTTATAATAAAGAAAATACTGGCGAGATATCAAATGCATACATTTTAACATTAAAAACAAAAACACATACAACCAAAAACTGGTACAGTACCAAAATTGGCCACCAGCTACAAAAACTTTCTCCTGCAAGTAGTTAACTGAAAGGTTTTTTTCCATTGAAAACACAGATATGGCATCCACCGAGTGTTGTCCTGTCGCGTCTTCTTTATATTATTGCAAAGAAGCTGCAACTGAATAAAGCTGTGCTTCAACCTTCTGGCTTTCGGCCTATAGTATCAGATATTAAACTGCATTTGGCCTTCAACTTTGGTTACGGCCTACTAACGGTGTCTGCCCCTCCCTGGTGTTGTCCTCAACTGAATACAGCTGAGCTTCAACCTTCTGGCTCTCATTAAGTGCTGTGTTTTTAAAAATTGGTGGTTAGGGCCTACTAACGGTGTCTGCCCCTCCCTGGTGTTGCCCTCAACTGAATAAAGCTGAGCTTCAACCTTCTGGCTCTCATTAAGTGCTGTGTTTTTAAAAATTGGTGGTTAGGGCCTACTAACGGTGTCTGCCCCTCCCTGGTGTTGCCCTCAACTGAATAAAGCTGTGCTTCAACCTTGTGGCTTTCGGCCTATAGTATCAGATATTAAACTGCATTTGGCCTTCAACTTTGGTTACGGCCTACTAACGGTGTCTGCCCCTCCCTGGTGTTGTCCTCAACTGAATACAGCTGAGCTTCAACCTTCTGGCTCTCATTAAGTGTTTTTTAAAAAACAAAATGGTGGTTAGGGCCTACTAACGGTGTCTGCCCCTCCCTGGTGTTGCCCTCAACTGAATAAAGCTGAGCTTCAACCTTCTGGCTCTCATTAAGTGTTTTTTAAAAAACAAAATGGTGGTTAGGGCCTACTAACGGTGTCTGCCCCTCCCTGGTCTTGCCCTCAACTGAATAAAGCTGAGCTTCAACCTTCTGGCTCTCATTAAGTGCTGTGTTTTTAAAAATTGGTGGTTAGGGCCTACTAACGGTGTCTGCCCCTCCCTGGTGTTGCCCTCAACTGAATACAGCTGAGCTTCAACCTTCTTGCTCTCATTAAGTGCTGTGTTTTTAAAAATTGGTGGTTAGGGCCTACTAACGGTGTCTGCCCCTCCCTGGTGTTGCCCTCAACTGAATACAGCTGAGCTTCAACCTTCTTGCTCTCATTAAGTGCTGTGTTTTTAAAAATTGGTGGTTAGGGCCTACTAACGGTGTCTGCCCCTGCCTGGTGTTGTCCTCCACTGAACAAAGCTGAGTTTCCACCTTCTGGCTCTTTTTTTTTTTTTTTAAATTGCTGGATGGGGCCTAATAGCTCTGTTTGCTCCTCCCTGGTGTTTGTCCTCAACTAAAAAAAGCTGAGCTTCAACCTTATGGCTTTCGGCCTATAGTATCAGATATTAAACTGCATTTGGCCTATTAGTGTGTTTGGGCCCTTAAAACAGTGTCTGCTGCTCCTGGGTTTGCTACTCCACTCAACAAAGCAATGCCGCCTGTTTAGTCCTGTTACCAATTTTGAACTGCATTTAGCCTACTTTATTCTTTGGCCCTATATCTGTTTCCTCCTCATCCTGCCCACTGCCCAGCCACTGCTACATGAGTCTGCTGGTACATTGACCTAGACCACTACATTCCCCTTGCACTCTACACAGCCAGAATCTGACCCTGCTGAAAGTCAGGTTCCCCTTCCCGCATGTTATACCACCTTACACAGGGACAAAGAGGAAGGTGCAGATGAAAGTGCAGGTTCCTTCATCAGGTGGGGGGGGCATACTCGTTGGCGACGTCACTGGCACATGGCCCCTCAGAGTACGCAAAAGTGTCGCTGCTGGTGGGAGGCGCCCCCGCCGTGCAAACACACCGCTGTACTTTGAGGGGCCCTGTGCCAGTGCCAATGCCAACGAGTGGGCCCCCCTGCTTGCTTAGGATCACAGCACTTGCAAACTTGACATACTTACCTCTCACTGCTCCACCGCCGTGACGTAGTCCATGTTTCCTGTGCCCACTAAAACCTTGAACCAGCCCTACCCCCCACAACTTTTGCCAAATCACCCCCAATTTCCAGTGCCCAACTATTATTATAAAGTTAATTTAGATTGACAAGCTTCAGAAAACAAGAATGGATGTTTTTGGCATTAAAATGGGCACTGTAGGTGTTTTCCTGGCCTCCACTCACTGCCGGCTATGCTTCCCCATTGACTTGCATTGGGTTTCGTGTTTCGGTCGATCCCCGACTTTTAGCGATAATCGGCCGACTTCACTCGACTCGACTCTGGACTAAGTTGGGTTTCACAAAACCCGACTCGATCTTAAAAAAATGAAAGTCGCTCAACCCTAATAAAGACATGTTTTGTATTCTATTTAAGTCTCTTTGGAGAGCCTCTCTTCACATTATATCAATATATGTATTTCTGAGAGGATTAACTCCTTGTTCTCTGTAGGATTCTAGTATCATTGTGGAGTTGCTTCTGCATTTTCAGTTAGATCCCAGCCTGGGGACCATATTCCTCAATGTTTTTCCAAGATGTCAGTAATTGTTAACTAAAAATGTTGTTTTAACCCCACATTTTTTCATTTTCAGAAGGATAGGAGAAAATGGACCTGAAAATTTATTGTGCAATTTCTCCTGAGTACGCCAATACCCCATGTGTGGTTGGAAACTACTTTTGAGGCACAGTGCAAAGCTCAGAAGGGAAGATGCGCCATATTAAAGTTTAGATTTTGCTGGACTATTTTGAGGGTGCCATGTCACATTGTCAGAATCCCTTAGGTGCCTGAACAGCAGAGCCCTCCATAACAGATCCTTTTTTTAGAAACTGAACCTCTCAATTAATTCATCCAGAGGTGCAGTGATCATATCAACACCACAGGTGGGTCAAATAACTTTATACCATTGGGCAGTGAAGAAAAAAATAATACAATTTTTACCACTAAAATTCTGTTATAGCCCCAGATTTTACATTTTCACACTGGGAAATGGGTAAAAATGACGCCAAAATGTGTCCCACAATTTCTGCTGAATGTAGATATACCGCATATGTGCCTGTACAGTACCGTTGAGCCATACGAAGAGACTCGGGAGGGACGAACCGCTATTTGCCTCCTGGAGCTCAGATTTTCCTAGAATAGTCCATGTTCAGATCCCCTAAGTGCAAGAAGAGCAGAATCCCCCCCTCTAGTGACCTCATTTTGTAAATCATACCCTTTGGGGAATTTATCTACAGGTGTAGTGATGATTTTCACTCCATGGGTATTTTCCAGAAACAAGCAGCAGTGAATGCTGCTAGGTGACAATTGCAAACTGCCATTGTAGTGCCCAGTACATTGTAGTGACCAGTACGTTTATGTTGCAGTGCCCGCACATTGTGCCTAGCTCATGTATGTGTAAATTCGGTGAGCTCTCATTGCTACAGAAATGCCAAACATGTGGACGCTAAATGTGGTTTAGGCACACTGTGGTGCTCAGAAGGGAGGGACATTTGGATTTGGGAGCACAGAATTTGCTGAATTACGTAGTTTTGGCTGGTGAGGAGCCTTTTCACTTTTCCAAAGTCTTTGTACTACCTGTAACTTGGAAGCCCCCTATTTTTCAGTTAACAGATGACAGACCTGAGTAGTGACTTGTTTTTTGGGGGGATTGAGTTGAAGCTTTTATTGGGAACATTTGACATGATGTTTGGGATCACATTTATCCTGCCCTCTATGCTGAGCACTTACATCGAGGTTTCCATCTAAATCTCTGAATGACGTGATTCATATGACACCTGAGGAATCTATTGATTATGAGCCAGCAGAGTTACTCTGGACTCTGTATGGCCTCTGTTCAACAGTGTTCTTTCTTCAGAAGTGCACAAAACTGTGTACTTTTATGCACACCTAAAGGATGACCACCACCAGATCATAGGCCAGAGGGCATCCACAGTACTTCCATCTGCCTCATCATAAGAAATCTTTCACGAGACGTTTTGTCTGAATCGCGCATTTCAGAGATTTACATGGAAACCTTGATGTGCTAAAACTTTGATTCATTGACAAATCAGAAGGCCAAATTTCCACTTAAAAATTGTTATGCTTAATATAGTAGTGCAGCCCCAGGGCACAATTAGCTACTCCAAATCATTTGTGCTAAAACTGTGTTTCTGTGGCAAATCAGGACAAATTTCCACTTAAAAATTTGTTAGGCTTAATAGTTTTGTTCAGGCACACTATCCAAGAAAATAAATAATGATTGTTCATTTAGTGACAGGTGACTGAGAGCTGTGGGCCTAAGGTTGTGAAACAGCAGGGTACAGGAGGGGAAGGCTACTTATAACATGAGTGGGAAAAAGCAAGGTCATGGTGGAAGGGGGACTAGGCTTGGCGTCCAACGTGTATGTGGGTTAGGTGTGAATGTGAATGAAAGCTCACCTGAACAAACACCGTCACGGCCTATCCAAAGACCACTGACAACATCTGTTACTGGCCAACCTACCAGACTCCCTTTCTTTGGCAGCTGCACAGCAGTGATCCTTGTAGATAAGGCTCAGAAAAAGAGCATGTACTCCAGTTGGTGGCAAGCGCTGCATTAAATGGCCTCTCCCCCTCTTCCTCCACCTTAACATCACACACAGTACAATCCTCAGAGGTGGCACCCCAATCACCCTTGTTTCCCCCCGCATCAAAAATATCCAAGTGCCCAACTGACTGTGGGTTGCCCAGATGGGCTATCCTGAAAAGCAGTTCACACATTCTATTCCATGGGCATCAGAGATCTGCTCCAAAGAATCGCAGAATCTAGAAGAGGAAAGCATCTGTACCAATGTCCCAAATTCTTTCATGTTGGATGTGGGGCTGGACAAAGTAGGGTCAGAGCAGAATCCAGACTCTCATCACCAGATGTTAACCTCCAAGGGTAGAGGTGATTCTCCAATCTGTTGACCACATAAATGCTGCCTTTCTATCTGGTGGATACAGATGGTTTCCAAAAGTTGATGGCCGTCGCAGTCCCCCAGTACCAGTTTCCCAGTCGCCATTACTTCTCAAAGATAGCTGTGTCTGTGCTACACCAGCATGTCGCCGACAACAGCAGCCATTCCTGGAAAAAACATATGTCTACTAAATTGCATTGCACCACTGACACCTGGATGAGAAAACATGGGCAGGTGCGTTACATCTCACTGACTGGGCACTGGGTGACTCTGGAGGCTGTGGGGGCAGGCAGTCAAGGGACTCTTCCACAAGTCTTTGAATACCTTAAGGTACCTTCACACTAAACGATATCGCTAGCGATCCGTGACGTTGCAGCGTCCTGGCTAGCGATATCGTTTAGTTTGACACGCAGCAGCGATCAGGATCCTGCTGTGATATCGCTGGTCGTTGAATAAAGTTCAGAACTTTATTTGGTCATCAGACCGGCGTTTATCGTCAGGATTGACACCAAAAGCAACGATACCAGCGATGTTTTACGCTGGTAACCAGGGTAAATATCGGGTTACTAAGCGCAGGGCCGCGCTGAGTAACCCGATGTTTACCCTGGTTACCAGCGTAAAAGTAAAAAAACAAACAGTACATACTCACCTGCGCATCCCCTGCCGTCCGCTTCCCACACTGACTGAGCGCCGGCCCTAAAGTGAAAGTAAAAGCACAGCGGTGACGTCACCGCTCTGCTGTTAGGGCCGGCACTCAGTCAGTACAGGAAGCGGACGCCGGGGGACGCGAATGTAAGTATGTACTGTTTGTTTTTTTTACTTTTACGATGGTAACCAGGGTAAACATCGGGTTACTAAGCGCGGCCCTGCGCTTAGCAACCCAATGTTTACCCTGGTTACCCAGGGACCTCGGCATCGTTGGTCGCTGGAGAGCGGTCTGTGTGACAGCTCTCCAGCGATCAAACAGCGACGCTGCAGCGATCGGCATCGTTGTCGCTATCGCTGCAGCGTCGCTTAATGTGAAGGTACCTTAAGTCTTATGGGACAAACCCCTGTATCTAATAGTTCCTCCACTGCTTCTGCCTCTTCAACTTCCTCTACGGCAGCAGACACGTGTTTCAACAGTAGAGACAGAATCTCCCTCACCGCAATCAGGCAGTATTTAAATTAATATGCTTTGTAGATTGCAGTCACACAGCTCAAAAGTTGTGGTCAGGTATCCAGGTCAAATTAGAACAATGGCTGTCTCCACTAAACCTGGAGCCATTGAAGGCCGTGTGCAATAACAGTGCAAATCTGTTGGCGGTCCTACGCCATGGCAACCTGACACACGCTTCTTGCAAGGTTCATGTCCTCAACCTGGCGGTACAGCAATTTCTCTGCCACTATCCCGACCTGGATGTGCTGCTGCAGAAAGCACTATCACTGTGTGCTCACTTCTGACTATTGCACCCCACAGGTCATCGACTTGCATCGCTACAAAGGTCTTTCGGTGACAGAAGGGGGAAATGGGTAAAAAAAACCCCAAAATAACGACCATGAAGTCCACAATTTATAATAAAATATAAATAATCTTTATTAGATACAGTATAGAAAACAGGTGAGGACACAGTGCCACATTAAGTACGAACCACCGCATAAACGCATGACTGCACCAGGGGCGCACAGAGCCAGGGGACCATGGCTGTCTATATTTCAATAAAGTTATCAAAACCATTTCCTCCCTAATAAGGGGGTATAGAAAAATAGTGAAAAATAGTAAATTACATATTGTAATAAATGATTATATCTGCACTTGTGTAGTCTTTCGGCCTTCAGGTTAACCGCTTGATTAGCGATATTCTGACACAGTAGAATTCCACTCTGCACATGTTTCAGCAGCTGTGGCAGCAGCAACGAGCTCTGGTACAGTATGTCCTTTTGCATAGCCTGGGCCAACACAGTCCGGACGTTGTGCAAATCACGCTTGCGGAGTGGACACAGGTTAAGAACCTCTGCACCATCTGCACAATTTTGAAATGGCTACTAAGATGGTTAGCACTGATGATGCCATTTTCAGCATCACTATTCTGGTAATCATCCTGCTGGAGCACACTTTGAATAGTCTGTGTGAGGAGGTGATGGTCACAGAGGAAGAACTGGAAGCAGAGGAGCATACGGAAGGAATAACTATATTTCAAATTTCCGGACTGTCGTCGCACAGGCGAGTGCCATGGGTGGGTTGTTTACAGTAATCAAGGTGGGCTCATGGTACCAGACAAACTGTTAGTGAAAATGCAGGAGCTGAGCAACAAATTGAGGAGGTCGAGTTGATGGACGCACAACAGTCAGGAGATGAAGAGGATAATGATACGTTCTCTGTTTTCCATGATTGGCGGGCAGGTACGGAGAAAGCAACCTTGAGTGTTACCCCGCCACCAACACAGCATGGACTTGGACCTTATGGAAGTGCCCGACACATGAGTGCCTTCTTGCTGCACTATCTTTAACACTTTGCCTGTATTCTTAGGGTTAAAAATAGTGCTGACTACTGGTTGCCACTCTGTTAGATTCACAGCACAAGAGTAAAATTAGCCAGATGATTCCCCCTGGAAAGGGATGCATGCATGCTGAAGTATCAAAATACACTTATAGACAATCTTAAGAGTGGTTTTCCCCAAGGCAACAATGGGACAGACATTGTGCATCCCAGTTGTAGACGTCCAACCTCGGGAACGTCAAGGCGTCATTGCCGAAACATTAGCAGCAGCAGCAGTGTAAGTGGCAAAAGCAATTTCTGTGAGTCTTTTAACACATTTTAAAGACCAGCCTGTGCACTAGTAGAACAGAGTGCCAGTCTGTCATGTTGTCAATGACTGGAGAGGATGGTGCAGGAGTATCTGGTGCTCAATATCAATGCCATTCAGGGGTGGTTTGGAGCCTCTTACATTTTGGTCTTCAAAAATGGAAAGGTTTTGTCATGCCCGACAGCCAGTGTTGTCTCATAACGTGTCTTCAGTGCTGCTGGTGGTGTCCTGACTGATAAGCACATCTGGCTGTCCCCTCAAAGCGTAGACAGCCTAACTTTCCTCAAAATGAACAAATCATGGATCTCTGATGACTTTTGCAGATTTGGCAGACTAGGCGATGGTGTTGTTTTTTAGTGTCATGTATTTATCTCACTTTATTGCAGTCTGTGCCATCTTTGTGGTGTCTTCTGTGCCTGCTGTTGCTACTGTTGCCGATGTTACAAACAAATTTTTTAAATGTAGAGACCCCAAGTTTGATCTCCATCTGGTGGGTTGCCTGTGGTGGAAGGTGTGCCAGAGACCTATTATAATATTTCTACTCTGTGGAAATTAATGGCACTTTAGTGGTGTGTGACAAAAATTTTTTGTGGAGACTTCAACTTCGGTCTCCAACTGGTTGGTTGCCCATGTAAGTAGGTCTCCCAGACAGGCAGGCCTGCACCTACTTCCAGTCAACTACCTGTGTTACTTTCCTTACATTTTTCACTATCAATATTACTGTATGAAACTGATGTTTCTGACATCTGATTGTGGTTGGAATAAAAAAAATAAATTGAAGATGTTGCATGAGGTATCAGGTGTCCAATTTAAGAAGGCTTACACCATTCTCTTAACCATCAGGTCCTCATTGAAACTATAATTCCAAGCTGTAAATGCTGGGCCACACGAAGATACCTCATGCATGGCCCATGGCTGACTGCTTGTGAGCCATTATAACCAGTTCTACCGTGGGTCAATTGATCAGTCTACTACCTGTGTTAGTATTCCTACATTGTTATATCAATAGTAGAGTTGAGCGACTTTTACTTTTTTCGGATCAAGTCGGGTTTCACGAAACCCGACTTTGTCAAAAGTCGGGTTGGGTGAAATAGGCTGATTATTTCGAAAAGTCGGGGGCCGACTGAAACATGAAACCCAATGCAAGTCAATGGGGAATCAAAGTAGGCAGTGAGTGGAAGACAGGAAAACACCTACAGTGCCCATGTTAATGCCAAAAACATCAATTCTTATTACTGAAGCTTGTCAATCTTAATTTACTTTATAATAATAGTTAGGCATTGAAAACTGGGGGTCATTTGGCTAAAGTTGTGGGGGGTAGGGCTGGCTCAAGATTTTCATGGGCCAAGGAAA
This sequence comes from Ranitomeya variabilis, assembly GCF_051348905.1. NCBI lineage: Eukaryota > Metazoa > Chordata > Amphibia > Anura > Dendrobatidae > Ranitomeya > Ranitomeya variabilis. Next base: position 778,950,706 of record NC_135233.1, read on the forward strand.
TGCAAAATACGTCACGGCGGTGGAGCAGGGAGAGGTAAGTATTTCAACTTTGCAAGTGCTGTGATCCTGAGCAAGCAGGGGGGGCCCACTCATTGGCATTGGCACTGGCACAAGGCCTCTCATAGTACGGCGGTGTGTTTGACGGCGGGTGGCGCCTCCCACCGGCACACTTTTGCGTACTATGAGGGGCCCTGTGCCAGTGACGTCGCCAACGAGTATGCCCCCCCACCTGATGAAGGAATCTGCACTTTCATCTGCACTTTCCTCTTTGTCCCCGTGTAAGGTGGTATAGTATGCGGGAAGGGGAACCTGACTTTCAGCCGGGTCAGATTTTGGCTGTGTAGAGTGCAAGGGGAATGTAGTGGTCTGGGTCAATGTACAAGCAGACTCATCTAGCAGTGGCTTGGCAATGGGCAGGATGAGGAGGAAACACAGATATAGGCCCAAATATTAAAGTAGGCTAAATGCAGTTCAAAATTGGTAACAGGACAAAACAGGCGGCATTGCTTTGTTCAGCGGAGGACAACTGTAAGGAGCGGCAGACACAGAGAGTAGGCCCAAATAATAAAGTGGGCTAAATGCAGTTCAAAATTGGTAACAGGACTAAACAGGCGGCATTGCTTTGTTCAGCGGAGGACAACTGTAAGGAGTGGCAGACACAGTGAGTAGGCCCAAATAATAAAGTGGGCTAAATGCAGTTCAAAATTGTTAACAGGACTAAACAGGCAGCATTGCTTTGTTCAGCGGAGGACAACTGTAAGGAGTGGCAGACACAGTTAGTAGGCCCAAATAATTAAGTAGGCTAAATGCAGTTCAAATTTGGTAACAGGACTAAACTGGCGGCATTGCTTTGTTAAGTGGAGGACAACTGTAATGAGCGGCAGACACAGTTAGTAGGCCCAAATAATAAAGTAGGCTAAATGCAGTTCAAAATTGGTAACATGACTAAACAGGCAGCATTGCTTTGTTCAGTGGAGGAAAACTGTAAGTAGTGGCTGACACAGTGAGTAGGCCCCAAAAAGTAAGTAGGCTAAATGCAGTTCAAAATTGGTAACAGGACTAACTAGGCGGCATTGCTTTGTTCAGCAGAGGACAACTGTAAGGAGTGGCTGACACAGTGAGTAGGCCCAAATAAGTAAGTAGGCTAAATACAGTTCAAAATTGGTAACAGGACTAACCAGGCAGCATTGCTTTGTTCAGCGGAGGACAACTGTAAGGAGTGGCTGACACAGTGAGTAGGCCCAAATAAGTAAGTAGGTTAAATGCAGTTCAAAATTAGTAACAGGACTAAACTGGCGGCATTGTTTTGTTCAGCGGAGGACAACCGTAAGGAGAGGCTGACACAGTTAGTAGGCCCAAATAATTAAGTAGGCTAAATTTCTGCCAAAAAATTGTTCATAAACAAACAGGTGGCACAGCTAAGTACAGGGGTGGGCTCCTCTACTGAGTTGCAGACAGTGGTAGTAGGCGCAAAGTATTAACTGGTCTAAATGGAGGCCAGGGCCCCTGTATATTTTAAATATCATCTATCATTTGAACAAATTTGTATTGGCAGTGCCATTGAAGGATTTAACAGCACAGACTACACAGTGGTGGAGCAGGGAGAGGTAAGTATTGCAAGTGGCAGAGCACTGTTCGAGCTGGGGGGGAACACTCTCTCGTGGGCGGCGGTACTGGCACAGGGCCCCTCATATTACAACGGTGTGTCTGATGTTGGTTGTGGGCCCACCCACCTTTCCAGGCAAACGGCACTCGCACGGGTGCTTGCGCCAGGTGGTGACCACGGCCCTGAGGGGGGAGTCAGTCCATTAAGGGAGGTATAAAAATGGCCTATGGTGGACTTTCAGCAGCTGCAAATGGAGGAATTGGAGAAGTCAGTAAGAGGAGGCCAAAAGCAAGACATTTTTCAGGCAAGCTACATGTTAGCAGGGAAAGGTGGGGCAAAATAATTTGAAATCCATGATAGCAAACTTTCGGATAGCAAACTAGCAGCAGGGAAAGCGAGCTCCTGTAATGCATATTCTGCCAATTCAGGCCAGGTGTCTATTTTAGATGCCCAGCAATCAAAGGGGAATGACCTGTGAGGGCGAACATCAATGAGGGAGGAAAAGTAGTTCGTAACCATACTGGAAAAATGCTGTCTCCTGTAACTTTGAATCGATGCAGCAGTACCTGTCGTGTCTGCGGTCATTGCTACATAACCTGGTCATAAAACCCCTCTGTCCAAAGCCACTTCGGATTTGTGCACCTCTAACACCTCTGCCATGTTGCCCCCTACAGCTCGTGTGAGAACCATCACCGCCGCTGTGTGCTGGGAATGCCTGAACCAAACGGTCTACAAGAGTTGCTTTTTTGGTAGCCAATATTTGCTCAAGGTTCTCATGTGGCATGATATTTTGTAATTTTCCTTTATATCGTGGATCCAGGAGGCAGGCCAACCAGTAATCGTCATCGGTCATCATTTTCATAATGCGGGGGTCCCTTTTTAGGATACGCAAGGCATACTCAGCCATGTGGGCCAATGTTCCAGGTGTCAATTCACTGCTTGTGCTGGGTTGAGGAGCACTTTCTTGCAAATCAACATCACTTGTGTCCCGCAAAAACCCTGTACCTGACCTTGCAATGCCACCAGTTTCTATTGCCCCCTGAGAAGCATCCTCCTCCCATAAATATTCATCTCATCATCCGCCTCCTCCTCCTCTTCGTCCGCCACCTCGTCCAGGAGAGTTCCCTGAGCAGACAATGGCTGACTGTCATCAAGGCTTCCCTCCTCCTTGGCTGCAGATGCCTGCTCCTTAATGTGCGTCAAACTTTGCATCAGCAGACGCATTAGTGGGATGCTCATGCTTATGATGGCGTCGTCTGCACTTACCAGCCGTATGCATTCCTCAAAACACTGAAGGACTTGACAGAGGTCTTGGAGCTTCGACCACTGCACACCAGACAACTCCATGTCTCCCATCCAAGTGCCTGGCCGTGTATGTGTATCCTCCCACAAATAAATGACAGCATGCCTCTGTTCGCACAGCCTCTGAACCATGTGCAGTGTGGAGTTCCACCTTGTTGCAACGTCGATTATTAGGCGGTGCTGGGGAAGATTCAGCAATCGCTGATGGTTCAGCATACGGCTGGAGTGTACGGGCGACCGGCTCTGTGCGAGCAAAGTCTTCGCACCTTCAGGAGCCGGGCTGGTAACCCCGGATATTTTTTCAGGAAGCACTGCACCACCAGATTCAAGGTGTGAGCCAGGCAAGGAATGTGTTTCAGTTCTGAAAGGGCTATGGCAGCCATAAAATTCCTTCCGTTATCACTGACTACCTTGCCTGCCTCAAGATGTACACTGCCCAGCCATGACTGAGTCTCTTGCTGCAAGTACTCGGCCAGTACTTCCGCGATGTGTCTGTTGTCACCCAAACACTTAATTTGTAACACAGCCTGCTGATGCTTACCACTAGCTGATCGATAATTAGACACCTCGTGTGCAACACTAGCAGCTGCGGATGGAGTGGTCGTGCGACTGTGCTCTGTGGACGAGCTTTCACTTCTGGAGGAGGAGGAGGAGGAGGAGGAAGAGGAGGGGTGGCGAACGCCTACAGCCAGCTGTTTCCTAGACAGTGGGCTAGGCAGAACTGTCCCACTATGGCTGTCCCCTGTGGACCCTGCATCCACCACATTAACCCAGTGCGCCGTGATGGACACGTAACGTCCCTGGCCATGCCTACTGGTCCATGCATCTGTTGTGAGGTGCACCTTTCCACTGACTGATTGCCTCAGTGCATGGACAATGCGGTCTTTTACATGCTGGTGGATGGCTGGGATGGCTTTTCTCGCAAAGAAGTGCCGACTGGGTAGGTCATAGCATGGTACTGCATAGGCCATTAGGTCTTTGAAAGCTTTGCTTTCAACCAACTGGTAGGGCATCATCTCTAACGAGATTAGTCTAGCAATGTGGGCGTTCAAACCCTGTGTACACGGATGAGAGGATGAGTACTTTCTTTTCCTATCGAGGGTCTCTTGTAGGGTGAGCTGGACTGGAGAGCTGCATATGGTGGAACTAGCGGATTGAGAGAGGGTTGGTGATGGTATTCTTGATGTTGGCCTACATACAGTGTTTCCTACCAAAAACCTTGTGATTCCTGACTGCTTTGGCCTTGCGACGATACCTCCACATTTGCTGCTGGTGGTGTCCTAACCGGTGGGCTTACAGTGAGGTAAGTAATGTAGCATTGCTGACTACCTTCATTGTGAGCAGGTGCACCAACAGTACGGGACATTTGGTAGTTAGTCCAGGCTTGCAAGTGCATGCTGGTTAAATGTCTACGCATGCATGTTGTATTTAAATTTTGAAGATTCTTCCCTCTGCTAAAAGTCTTTGAGCAGTTCTTACAGATAACTTTTGACTGATCATTCGGATTTTGGTTAAAAAATTTACCTTTTCAGGCATTGCACGCTGTGCTGCTTTCACCGGATGGCCACGCCGTCCTAAAACTGTTTTTGTTTTTGACACACCTTTTTGGCCTGATACGGGCCTGCTAGATGACAGCTGTTGCGATGTAGATGGCTGCTGCGCATCATCCTCCTCCACTTCTGAGCTACTGGCAGCAGCACCCTCTTCCCCAGTGGCTGCCAATCTGGGTCAACAACTGGGTCATCTATCACCTCCTCTTCAATGTCATGTGCACCTTCCTTTGTGTCACCGTGTAAGGTGCTATAGCGTTCGGGACGGGGCACCATAGTCTCATCAGGGTCAGATTCTGGCTGAGTACACTGCGAGGGCAGTTTAGTGATCTGAGTCAATGGAACAGCATAATAATCTAGCTGTGGCTGTGCATCAGTGCACTCCATGTCTGATTCATCTTGTAATGGGCAGTTAACAATTTCCCTTTCTAACCCAGGCACGGTATGTGTAAAGAGCTCCATGGAGTAACCTGTAGTGTTGCCTGACGCATCCTTCACTTTTGGTTTGGGTGAAGGACACAAGGAAACGTCTTGTTCCTGATCGGGAGCATCCACTGACAACTCGCTGCTTTTATATTTGGAACTTTCTGAAGAGAAGGCGAAAGAGCTAGAGGCTGAGTCAGCAAGGAAAGCCAAAACTTTTTCCTGCTGCTCTGGCTTTAAAAGCGGTTTTCCTACTCCAAGATAAGGGAGCCTTTGAGGCCTTGTGTAGCCAGACGATGATGCTGGCTCAACACCTCCAGCCTTAGGTGCTATTTTGCTTTTCCCACTACCACCAGATGCTCCACCACCACCACTACCACCACCATCAGTACCAGCTGGCAACGACCGCCCACGGCCTCTTCCACCAGACTTCCTCATTTTTGGGAAAATGTTAAAAAAAAACAACCGTTATATGGTACTGTAAAACAAGGTAGAAGGTGTATCTAAACTTGTTGAGAATTTAAATCTCCCTTTTTATTTTGGGAGACTGCACCACAACTCAGGCCCAGTGTATAACAGTAAAGAAACACAGTAGTGGTACTAGAATGATAATATTGAAAAAAATTAATAAAATGAAGTATACACTATATTTAATAGATCACCACCTGTGCAACAGTTTTAGTGGGGGGAACACTAAGGAGAAAAACCAAAGCTCCCAGCATAGAGACCCGAACCAATAAGAACATGACAGGGAATATTGATAATATTGTTTTATTAATTCATTTATTAGTAGCAATAGTAACAACCATTAAAAAATACTTATTTTTAAAAAAATAAAAATACATATATAAATAGATTCCAAAGTATGTGCACAATTAAAACCGCAAAATTATAGGGCCAGCCAAATCCTCATCATATATTACAAATGTCAATTTATCCCATATGCTCACTAGATTTAAATAAATATATATAAACTAAACTCAATATGTGCCAGTGATAAAAATCACAAAAGATATATATCAAAAAGTAAAAAATCAATCTCAAAAAATCATGGTGATAATGTGGAACAATATATAAAGTGCCAAGTGCAACAAGTTAATTACTACCCAAAAGACATCAAGTGCAGAGAAAAACAGCCACAAGGGCCAGATAATTGAAAAGTGCTATGTGCCAATGCAATGGGAATGCCAATTACTTACTATGGTAAATCGGGTGAATGATCCCAGGCTGCCAGCGGCTAAATAATGTGCACCCCGACGCGCGTTTCAGACCCGCAGTCCTTCGTCAGGGGGAATGTATAACAGAACACAATGCAAGTGGCAGAACTTGGCTGGCTGATATACGACAAACTAACAGAACTGACGTATATCCACTTTTTGACAATTTGAATCTCCCTTTTTATTTTGGGGAGACTGCACTGCAACTCAGGCACAGTGTATAACACAACACAATGTAAGTGGCAGAACGTGGCTGGCTGATATACGACAAACTAACAGAACTGACGTATATCCACTTTGTGACAATTTGAAACACCCTTTTTTGGGGGGGAGACTGCACTGCAACTCAGGCCCAGTGTATAACACAACACAATGTAAGTGGCAGAACGTGGCTGGCTGATATACGACAAACTAATAGAACTGACGTATATACACTTTGTGACAATTTGAATCTCCCTTTTTTTGTGGGGAGACAGCACCACAACTCAGGCCCAGTGTGTAACACAACACAATGTAAGTGGCAGAAAGTGGCTGGAAGATATCTGAAAAAATCCAAGGACTGTAGTACAATTTCAATCTCCCTACAATGATCTCAGGACAAGTATGGCAGCAACAAAAAGGACTGCTGCACACAAACATGTGGACAAATAAACAAGATAACTGCAGAAAGGAGCAACAGGATTTTTGCTTTTAAAAAAGCAGTTGGTTTGCACAGCAGCGTGCAAACAGCAATGCAGCTATCAGGGAGCCTTATAAGGCAGCCTAATAAGCTACAGAGCTGATGCACAAAAAAATAGCCTCCACTGTCCATGCAAAAAACGGTGGTGTTGGACAGTGAAAATCGCTACAGCACAAGCGGTTTGGGAGTTAATCTTCCCTCCCTAACTATATCCCTTCTTCTGACGAAGCTGCAGCAACCTCTCCCTATGCTGAGATCGGCAGAAGTAAGATGGCGGCCGGCGTGCACGCCCCTTTATACCCCCTGTGACACCGCAGAAAGCAAGCCAATCACTGTCATGTCCTTCTCTAAGATGCTGGGGACCGAGACCTATGTCATCACGCTGCCCACGCTCTGCGTCCTCCTTCATTGGCTGAGAAATGGCGCTGAAAGCGTCATACGAAACGCAACTCTGGCGCGAATATCGCCGACGGCATGGCCGATCCCACACTAGGATCGGGTCGGGTTTCATGAACCCCAACTTTGCAGAAAGTCGGCGATTTTTGAATTTGTCCGATCCGTTTCACTCAACCCTAATCAATAGTATTCTATGAAACTGATATTTGTGTCATCTCAGTGTGGCTGGAATAAAAAGAAAATGTAGGTGTTGCTTCAGGTATCAGGTGCCCCAGCTAAGAAAGCTTGCATCACTCTCTTAACCACCAGGTCCTCATTGAAACTTCAATTCCAAGCTGTAAATGCTGAGCTACAGACAGATACTTCATGTATGGCCCATGCCTGACTGCTTGTCTTCCATTATAAAAGATTCTACTGTGGGTCAATTGATCTGTCAACTACCTGTGTTACTATTCTTACATTTTTCTATCAATAGTAGTCTGTAAAAGTGATGTTTGTGCCATCTCAGTTTGGCTCCAATAAAAAAAATGGAGGTGTTGCATGATGTATCAGGTCTCCCAGCTAAGAAGGCTTACACTGCTCCATTAACCACCAGATCCTCATTGAAAGTTCAATTCCAAGCTGTAAATGCTGAGTCAAAGACTGATACCTCATGCATGGCCCATGCCTGACTGCTTATGTGCCATTATAAAAGGTTCTAATGTGCGTCAATTGATCAGTCAACCACCTGTGTTACTATTCTTACATTTTTCTACCAATAGTAGTCTATGAAACTGATGTTTGTGCCATCTGAGTGTGGCTAGAATAAAAAAAATGCAGATATTGCTTGAAGTATGAGGTCTCGCAGCTAAGATAAGATGGCATACACCACTGCCTTAACCACCAGGTCACATTGAAACTTCAGTTACAAGCTGTATATGCTGAGCCAGACCCTGATGCCTCATGCATGGCCTATGGCTGACTGCTGCTGTTAGTCAATTGATGCAACTTTTCCTGGTGTCTGGCCCTAATTTTAGCTGCTTGGGAAGCTTTTCGTCACTCCTTAAGGTGTTGTCTATGCATTTGGTTTTGCCTCTCATTGAATCTAATGGGGTTTAGATATGTTCATTGAACCGAACCTCGAATGGTTCGCTCATCTCTACTAGTCTCTGCGCATAGCCATTCTTTAGTTGCGGTAAGTCCGCTGAATACATGTTGATTTAACAGCATTTTGGATGCAGCAAAAACACACTGCATCCAAAACGCTGCTACTTCCTGATCGTGGGTACATAGCCTTAGAGTTGGAAGGGACCTCCAGGGTCAACGTGTCCAACCTCATGTTCAATACTCAATACTGTTTGTAATTGAAGAATTGGAGGCTTGAGTCTGGCAGCTTCTTGTCTTGACTGTGCTTACGATCAAGGGCACCAATATAGTTTGGAAAGTCGGCTTCTTCCATGAAGCCCTGGCTAATCTTCACCCACTTCCAAGTGGTTGACTGAGGCATTACCTGGCTCTTGAGATTATCCCAAATATTATGACAGGTTGAGTGCACAATCCCCGATTAAAGTTGACCTATCAAGGAAAAATTCTAAATAAAGCGGTGCAAATGAATAAACAGTAGCCAGGAATTTATAAGAAAAAATATAGAAAATAAACACTTGAAGGATAGTTGGCCAAGGAAAAGAACAGAAAAAGGTACTTTATCAAAAACAAACATTAAATCACAATATAGCAGTTCCACAAAAACAATATACTTACGTTTAGACTACTCCACTGGTCAAATGTTTAACTAAGGAACAAACAAACACAATACTTTATCAAAACACATAAACATTTGTCCATAACAGCCAACAATTTGCAAGATAAAAATGTACCATACCTCAGCATCACTACTAGCAAACACTCCTCAGGAGATATTCTGTGTCTAATGCTGATGTCTTGACGAGCAAGATGAGGCCACCGCTAATCCAGGTCAAAAGTACTCACCAACACACTTAAAAAGCCACAAATTTGCAGAATATTTGTGAAGTTTACCATATAAGGTGTGGAATGGTCATAGAACTGTCATTGCAGAACTATAAGGTGAACCCATAGCCTTCTGCTCCTCTGTCTACCTTCATTAAGCATCTGCTGCCGAACACTGAAGCGATACAACAATAACCAGCACAGTGAAGTCACAAACTGCAACGACTGTAGCATGTTTTGAAACCACAAGAAACACAAACACACTGGCCATGTCTTGCAGGGCAAAAATCAGTAGAGATGAAGCTTTTAAAGGAAAATGACAACGCTGCACAGCTTTTTAAAATAAAAAAACATTAATTACAAGGTTATACTTTTTAATGCGAACATGAGACACATGTCACATGTGTACAAAAAACAGACACTTGGATGAAAAAAAAAGAACCCATGGATTACAAAAAGGACCAGGTGGCACGTACATGTTTGTGCTGTTTTTATACTGACACTATATTTCGTTCGCTGGCTAGATTTTATCTCCCCTTCCTCTCACTGTTGGGGTCCCTCAGGGCTCAGTCCTTGGAGTCCTTGGCCCCCTTCTCTTCTCTCTCTACACAGCCCCAATTGAACAGACCATAAGCAGATTTGGCTTTCAGTACCATCTTTATGCTAATGACACACAAATATATATGTCATCCCTGACCTTACCCCCGCTGTACTACAGAATGCCATTGACTGTCTGTCCACAGTTTCCAACATCATGTCCGCTCTCTATCTGAAACACAACCTCTCAAAAACTTAACTTCTTCTGCTCCCGCCATCTACTAACCTCCCTAAATCTTACATCTCACTCTCCGTGGGTGGTAACATAATAACGCCTAAGCAGCAGGCGCGTTGTCTGGGTGTTATGTTTGACACCAATGTTTCCTTCACCTCCCATATACAATCTCTTGCCCGCTCTTGTCATTTACACCTAAAGAACATCTCTAGAATACGCCCCTTTCTCACCATGGAAACAACAAAAACTCTCACTATCACCCTAATCCACGCTCTGCAAATGACTTTTGAATGACCTCTGCACTAATCCGTACCTCCAGCTCCCGGCTCCAAGACTTCTCCCGCATTGTGCCAATCCCAAGAAATTAGGAACATCCACAACTTACACAGCTTAAGGTGCTCCCTCAAAACACAACTGTCCAGAGCAGCCTATCATGTTCTCTAATCAAAGTCATTTTATGTTTGTGTGTGTAGCCCATTCACCATATATCTGAGAATAACCCTTCATCAAACTCCACCGCACCCAACAGCAGCAAAAAATCTGGCTGGTGACTACCTCATGATGCCTGTATCCATCCCCATTCCTTCAAGATGGCTGTAATTTGTCTCTCCCACCTCATTGTAGATCGTAAGCTCTTACGGGCAGGGTCATTGCTATTTTGCTTTAATTATTGTATTACTTTGAATGTGGCTACTTTTGACATGTATATGAACTGTTGTATTGTAAAGTGCTGCGGAATTTGTTGGCGCTAAATAAATAAAGATTATTATTATTATTATATTTGCATTCACATGCATTTTATTATTATTTACATACTTTTATATAATTTCCCATATTTTTGCATCTCTCCCTGTTCTTCCCCTTTATTTTTCTTCCCTTCCCTCCTCCCTTTCCTACCACCTTCTTCATCTATCTTATCTAGTGATGAGTGCAAGTGCTCATTACTTGAGTTTGCCTAGTAGGTTTCCACCACAATATTAGATAATAGAGAGAACTTTCCATTCTTTATGAAAATAGGGAAAAGATTATCAATAATGTACGAGACAAAGGTAATAATTAGGGATAGAGGAATAGCCTTGGATCTTTGGATAAGTGCTTACCTGAATAGCTATAGCGCTTCTGGAATAGCTGCATCGGTAACCTAGATACCTGGAGCACTCCTGATAATCAGCTGTTTGGCACCAAAGCTGTATATGTCTCAGCTGTTTCACAGTCAAAACTCATGCATGGTAAGCCTGTTTGTTGGGCCCTCCATGCATGTGTTGTGACTGTCCCACAGCACTTATCCACAGCTATTCGATCATTCCTGGTAATAATAAAAAAATGTGCAAAATATGACTTTTATTAAAGATTAATTCAAAAAGATATATATATATATGTGTGTGTGTGTGTGTGTGTGTGTGTGTGTGTGTGTGTGTGTGTGTGTGTGTGTGTGTATCCGAACAACTAGATAGAAAAACTTTGAACGTAAAAGACAGCTGATAATTAAGTGTAAGTGTGATTTTCTTATTATTTACACTTAACTCGCACAGACAGCCGCACAATTGAAAGATTGAATCAATTTCTCCCCTTTTTATCTGGTTTCAGGTGTGATTTTCATATTGCCCACACCTGTTTTTTGCCACAGGTGAGTTTTAATGAGCATCGCATGCTTGAAATAAAAGTTAAATTCAACCAATAAATTGTTTGGAATAAAATCAAATAAGTCCAAATATATAATGCCAATGTACATATCTTGAAGAAAATCGTTGGGAAACACTGGGACCTATTGAGGGAGGATAAAATAATTGGTGATAATCTCTCCCTATCCCAGGTTTATTTTGAGAAAAAATCCCCAATTTGGGGGATGCAATAGCCCCATCAATACCCATCTATAATCAAATAAGGAATTCAACTCATCCCATTGGCAGTAAAATATGTGGCTTTTACCCATGTCGGAATTGCAAAGTGTGCAAACTACTAAAGACCACAAAACAATCAGCCATTTCAAATGGGACAAATGAATTTAAATTCCAGGATGTCATCACTTGTACCACCTCTGGGGTGATCTATTCTTTAAAATGCCCCCTGTAGTAAAATCTACGTGGGCCGTACCAAATGCCCACTAAATGTAAGAATAAACAAACATTAATGAAATATGAAAAACAAGTAACGTTAGACACCCACTGTCTAAGCATTACAGAGATAATCACAACAGGTTAATCAATGGTACAACAATTACAGGTTTGGAGATTATAAAAAAAGACTGGAGGAAAGGTGATTTTATTAAGAAAATGTCCAGAGCCGAGAGCAGATGGATATTTAATCTAGACTCACTAAAATCAATTGGCCTTAATAGTGAGGTTGAGCTATTTGCATTTACTTAACACATTTCCTCCGCCCTTTGCTACAAATGAGAAAACTGTATATAAAGCAGCTCTATCTTCCAAAGGACCTTCCCTGACGAAGGAGACCGCGATCTCTGGAACGCATAGGAATTGGTCCTAACGACGCCTCTTACCCCCGCTGGTCACGTGACATCTTACGTCACAAAAGGTCCTGCCGGTTGATCGGAGTGCCGCGGACCTCAACCACGAGCTTGATCAAGCTCGTACGCCGCTGGGAAGAAGGCTCAGGGAGCGTGTGTCACCGGCCGGTGTAACAGGCCAGATTATACCCCCAGGCCAGACTATACCCGGGGTTAAAGTGGCCTAGGCTAGATTATACCCCGGGTATACTTTGGCCTAGGCCAAACTATACCCCGGGGTATAAAATAGCCTAGGCCAAAGTATACCCCTCCAGGCCAGATTATACCCCCCAGGGTAAGCTGAGGGAAAGCTGCTCATTCTTCTAGGTCACAGCTCCCCCTCCCATCGGGCACTGCTCCTTTTCAAGCTCCTCCACCTCTGGTGACGCCAGGGATCTCCCTTTCTAAGCCCCACCCCCTCCCTATAGTCACATGTGACATGAAATCTTCAGCCCTGCTCGTGCCAGCTCGTTGTCTTGGCGCCTTGGATATGCTTGGAAAAGGGCTTTGTATACCTAGGGGGCACTGACGAGCACTGAGGGGTGGGTGGGGAACCCCTTTACTGGTTGCTATGGGATATAGCATGATCACTCTATCCTAGCAACACCTTGGATACGCTTGGAAAAGGGGTTTATCTATCTTGGGGGCACCATTGCAGCACTGCGGGTGGGTGGGGAAACCTTTTACTGGTTGCTATGGGATTTTACATGATCACTCTATCCTAGCAACGCCTTGAATACGCTTGAAAAAGGGGTTTATCTACCTTGGGGGCACTCTCGCAGCACTTAAGGATAGGTGGTTAACCCCTTAGGTGGTTGCTATGGGATTTTACATGACCACTTTATCCTAGCAACGGCTTGTATACGCTTGGAAAAGGGGTTTATCTACCTTGGGGGCACCCTTGCAGCACTGTGGGGAAGCCAGGGAACCCTTTTACTGGTTGCTATGGGATTTTACATGACCAATTTATCCTAGCAACGCCTTGTATACGCCTGGAAAAGGGGTTAATCTACCTTGGGGGCACCCTCACAGCACTGCGGGGTGGGTGGGGAACCCTTTTACTGGTTGCTATGGGATTTTACATGGCCATTCTATCCTAGCAACGCCTTGGATACGCTTAAAAAATGGGTTTATCTACCATGGGGGCACCCTCGCAGCACTGCGGGGAAGCCGGGGAACCCTTTTACTGAGGAAGGAAACAGCACAAAAATTCAAAAGCTGACTTAGGCCATAGTATACCCCCGGGGGATAAACTTTATACCAGGGGGTATAAAATAGTTTTTATAGTATTTCTCTAGGCCATAATGTTATCACTTCACTGTTTTTCTCACCCTATTGCTTATTTGTTGAAAAGTGTGCAGATCTGAACTGACAGTAGATGGCGCTGTCCTGTCAGTGCATAGTTAATGATAACTTGTTTTGTATGTTCTCTATGACACCTCTCTGCTCTCTATGACACCAAATCTTTTCCAATTTTGACAACCATGGAAGATCAATTGTATGACCAGCTTTTGAGATTCTACACTGCAACAGAACAAAGGTACCCTCAGTATACCTACGATCTACCTCCTGAGAAACGTGCAAATGCCAAGTCCCAGTTTAGACAAACAGCAAAGCCATATCGAGCCCAAGGAGGAATTGTTTATCATAGGGAAAAGGAGGTTCTTACTAAAAGTCGACTGCCAAATATCCTGAAGGCCTGTCATGACAACCCAATATCTGGGGGCCATTTTGGCAGAGATAAAACTTTAGCCAAAATCTCTGACCGGTTTTACTGGAAGGGAATGAAAAATGACGTTCACCAGTATGTGAAAGCCTGTCAAAAATGTTTTGTTATAAATCCCAAAATCACAAAGGAAGCTCCACCACTCAACAGTATATCAGTGCCTGGAAAAGTATGGAGCTTAGTTGGGATTGATATGATTGGCCCTCTTCAGGAAACATCAAATGGCAACAAATATATAGTTGCTGCCACTGATCATTTCTCCAAATGGACTGAAGCAACAGCTGTCCCAGATAAGAGTGCCAAGTCAGTGGCAAATTTTTTGTACTCCGTTATCTGTCGCCTTGGCTGTATGGAGACTCTGATTAGCGACCAGGGACGAGAGTTTGTAAACTCGATCATTGACAACCTGATGGAACATTTTCAAACAGATCACCGTATTTCATCTGCATACCACCCACAAACAAATGGCCAGCGGGAACGTGATAATCGGACACTTAAAGAAGCTCTTAGTAAGCTTGTCAATGACCAAGGAAACAACTGGGATCAATTCATCCCTGGTGTTCTGTTTGCCTATCACACATCTGTGCATGCTTCAACCAAGGTTACTCCATTTGAGGTCATGTATGGACGGAAGGCCAAGCTTCCCATGGACCTTAATCCCTCAAAAGATGATACGGTGGATCCCATGCCCATTTCAGATCATGCCACCCCTGATGTGCTAAATACACTGTCAAGCATTCTTAAAAAGCTGCACTCAGACGTCAGTACCAACATCCACTCTGCTCAAGAACACCAGAAGTGTGCCTTTGATCGCCGACACAAAAGCAACAAAGAAATCACTGCTGGTACCATAGTTTATATCAAGAATCAGCGCCGTATTCAACGCATAGGTTCAAAGATGGAACCACGCTGGATTGGACCTTATTTAGTTGTGGAATCCTTGACCAAGGGACGAGTAAAACTTAAGAACAACAAAACTGGCAAGATATTAAGCAACACATACCACACCAGCAACCTAAAGATTTACCAGGATAAAGAGGCTTCTCCACCATCCGATGATGATTATTCCAGTGACTCTGCCACACAGAAAAATAAGCAAACTAAGGCTTTCAACCTACTACCAAGTTCAAGAAGGAAGTATCTTAGCACCACTCTTGGCCTTACATTTAGTAAGGTTGTATACTGTGGATGCAGACGAGACCTTGAACAACCACGGCGTACATATAAAACCAAAGGTGATGGAAACTGCTTCTTCCGGGCCATCAGCTACATCTTGACAGGAACAGAGGACAACCATTCCCTTCTCAGAGATAAAGTCATCCACCATATGAAAACTGACTTGACAAAAAAACTACAGGACTACTTGAACCAAAATGTGAATGAATATGTGAACATCTCTGGAATCTCTCGTGATGGAGTCTGGGCAACTGATGCAGAGATCATGACCATGGCGAATCTGTTGAGTTGCGACATAATAATCTACACAAACGTCGGTGACTCCATGGATTGGTTGACATATCCTGCAAGCTTCAATCTGCAGTCAACAACTGAACATGCACTGTATCTTGAAAATAAGCACGATCATTTCAATGTTGTTATCAGTGTTTAGCTTTAAACGTTAATTTGGTAGCAAGGACATGCTAGACTAAATGTCATAATACACAGAATGACTGTTGGGTGATTTGTTGCCCCAGATAATTGCATTGCATGATAAGTGACTTATAGCTAATGAGAAATTATTGCCCCCCCTCCCACCGCTAGGTGGTGCTGGCTCTGCTTCTACAAGCTCCAACGGCACTAGCCAGGTGCCGCTCTCCTCTATGGCGCCTGGCTGTGACGTCGGCGCATGGAGAGGCAGCGCCACCTAGCGGCAGGAGGGGGACCCCGTCTACCAGGAGACGGGCAGCGGCGGTTAGCGAGGGGGGGTAATCGGGCAGCCCCCCTAAGGTAACTATAAAATGGGGGGGTATTTGTAATGCATATGCATTACAAATACCCCCCTTTACAACTACTTTTGCCATGGGCAAAAGTTTTGTATAGTGGGAGGTACTCTTTAAGAATTGTCAGTTTGGTTTCTCAATAAAATGTTGAAGCATTAAGTAATTCTTGTGTATATCACTCAATGCAAATGATTTCATTGGGGTATAATATGAGCTGAGAGGTATAAATTGGGCTAGGCAACTTTAACCCCAGATTAGTTACATAATCTGGCCTGGAGGGGTATAGTTTGGCCTAGGCTATTTTACACCCCGGGGTATAGTTTGGCCTAGGCCAGTTTATGCCCGGGTATACTCTGGCATAGACCAAATTATACCCGGGGTTAATCTGGGACAGGGTTACTTTGGCCTGTTACACCGAGGAACCCTTTTACTGGTTGCTATGGGATTTTACATGACCACTTTATCCTAGCAATGCCTTGTATATGCTTGGAAAAGGGGTTTATCTACCTTGGGGGCACCCTGCTTGCTATAGGGTTTTACATGGTGTAAGTACCTTAGATTGATCATTTGAAATCGCTTAGCAACCAGGAAAAGAGTTCCCCAGCCTCCATGCAATGCTGCGACAGTGCCCCCAAGGTAGATAAGCCCCTTTTCCAAGCGTATCCAAGGCGTTGCTAGGATAAAGTGGCCATGTAAAATCCCATAGCAACCAGTAAAAGGGTTCCCCGGCTTCCCCGCAGTGCTGTGAGGGTGCCCCCAAGGTAGATAAACCCCTTTTCCAACCGTATCCAGGGCGTTGCTAGGATAAAGTGGCCATGTAAAATCCCATAGCAACCAGTAAAAGGGATCCCCACCCACCCCGCAGTGCTGTGAGGGTGTCCTCCAAGGTAGATTAACCCCTTTTCCAAGCGTATACAAGGCGTTGCTAGGATAAATTGGTCATGTAAAATCCCATAGCAACCAGTAAAAGGGTTCCCCGGCTTCCCCGCAGTGCTGTGAGGGTGCCCCCCAAGGTAGATAAACCCCTTTTCCAACCGTATCCAGGGCGTTGCTAGGATAAAGTGGCCATGTAAAATCCCATAGCAACCAGTAAAAGGCTATAGTCTGGCCTGAGGGTATAGTGTGGCCTGTTATAGTTTGGCCTAGGCTGTTTTACATCCTTAGGTATAGTTTGGCCTAGGCCAAAATATACCCAGGGTTAAATGTAGCCTAGGCCACTTTAACCCTGGGGGGTATAATGTGGCCTGGAGGGGTATAGTTTGGCCTAGGCTATTTTACACCCCGGGGTATAGTTTGGCCTAGGCCATTTTATGCCTGGGTATAGTTTGGCCTAGGCCAGTTTATACCCCGGGGTATACTCTGGCCTAGGCCAAATTATACCCGGGGTTAATCTGGGACGGGGTTACTTTGGCCTGTTACACCGGGACCACGCTCCTGAAAAAACCCTTTCACTGCAATCATTACCTTTATAGAAGAACCTCATACTATGGACTACAGCACTTTGGTGAGAGAGATAACCTCAGTATTACGCACTTTATGCAGGTTTATCTGCAAGTTCATTAACTTTGGGGAACTTTGTGCATTATCTGTTGAAATAGGACACGCTCTGGATTCAATTAACTAGGCATTTAGGATAATATTTGGACTTATTTGATTTTATTCCAAACAATTTTTGGTTGAATTTAGATTTTAATTGTACCCCTAATAAATATCACTTACTTTTATAACTCAAAAAGGTATTTTAGTGCAAACTATGTAGTATGAAAGATTTTTCTGTATTGACAATCTTGTGGTGTTGTCCTGTTTGCAGCAAATATCTCTGTGTTTACCAAAATCACTTGTGCCAACCCACATAGATTTATATTGTATATTAAAATAAAAGTTGTTTACCCACAATTTTGAAAACAAATTTATCCAACCCATTTTTGCAGTTTTGTGAGAATTTTTTTCCAATTTGCCTTTTTTATCCTTTTTTTGTGTTGTTCCAATACACACAGAGAAAATAAACATGTATAACAAAATATTTTCCGGAACAATTTTAAGGCTGGCACCACTTTCGGCCATGACTACAGATAAAGAGATAGATTGTGTTGTTTTATGTTCTCATGAAAACAGCAGAAGGGTAATGTGTTACTTGAATTCTGTTCAGACATGTCAAATTTAAATTCTCATGTCTTCAATATGTTAATCATTTACTTGCTTCCATCGTTATTCCCTTCGCTGATCACATAAAATGCTTTATCTAAATCAGGAAGAGCTAACTTATGCAATGTTCTGCTTTAATTAATTTTCATGTTCAGACTTGTGAAGCGTTTTTCATTTATTTAGGATGGTTAATCATTCGCATTTAAACATACAACACACACACGCACATGCACACATATAAGCACACACATACAAGCACACATCTACACACACCTATCTCAAACCAAGGAGAACAGTAGGGAAGGATGCATGGTCACATCTTTTCCTGAATAGCAATAACGTTATAACCACTGTCAGATGATGGGACTTAATAGATTTTGATCATGTAATAATGGCACATGTCAGGGAGTAGGATATTTAAGGCATCAAGTGAAAAATAGTTTTTTTAAGTTTAATGGGCTGGTAGCAGGGAAAATGGGCAAGAAAAATGATCTAATCATCTCTGAAATAGGCCAAATTGTGATGGCTAGATAAGTGTCGTTGGTAGTATTTAGTTGTTCATACCTACCAGAAGTGGTTTGAGAAAGGACAACTATTGAATCAGCGATATGACCATGGGCATCCAATGCTAACAGCTGCATTTGCTTCCAGCCTTCAAAAGTGCTAATATTGCATAAAAGAATTTACCACAATATGTTTTCAAAAGAAAGCAAAATAATGGCGTCATGATGCTTTGGACAATGTTCTGCTGGGAAACATGGCATTCACATTTATATTCCTTTTGCAAGTGTAAAAATGGTGGGTTGTGCTATTATGTTCCTACCTCAGAAATCACCAATCGCATTGTGATATATGTAGTATGAATAGCGTTTTGCACCTTTTACCTCTATTGTGATATAGACTGTGATATTGTAATATGCATAATGTTGGTAGTGTACAACATAGAGTAAGACCAGTGGCATAACTAGAGTCTAATGGGCCCAGGTGCAAGATATGAACCGGGCCCCCTGATATACAGTGGGTACAGAAAGTATTCAGACCCCTTGAAATTTTTCACCCTTTCTTTGTTTCTTTGCAGCCATTTGGTAAATTCAAAAAGGTTATTTTTTTTCTCATTAATGTACACTCTGCACCCCATCTTGACTGAAAAAAAAATGAAATTTAGAAATGTTTGCATATTTATTAACAAAGAAAAACTTAAATATCACATGGTCATAAGTATTCAGACCCTTTGCTCAGACACGCATATTTAAGTCCCATGCTGTCCATTTCCTTGTGATCCTCCTTGAGATGGGTCTACTCCTTCATTGGAGTCCAGCTGTGTTTAATTAAACTGATAGGACTTGATTTGGAAAGGTACACACCTATCTATATAGGACCTCAGAGCTCACAGTGTATGTCAGACCAAATGAGAATCATGAGGTCAAAGGAACTGGCCAAGTAGCTCAGAGACAGAATTGTGGCAAGGCACAGATCTGGCCAAGGTTACAAAAGAATTTATGCAGTACTCAAGGTTCCTAAGAGCACAATAGCCTCCATAATCCTTAAATAGAAAAACTTTGGGACTACAAGAAGTGTTTGCTAAAAAACACATGAAGGACTCCCAGACTATGAGAAATAAGATTCTCTGGTCTGATGAGATGAAGATAGACCTTTTTGGTAATAATTCTAAGTGGCATATGTGGAGAAAACCAGGTACTGCTCATCACCGGCCCAATACAATCCCAATAGTGAAACATGGTGGTGGCAGCATCATGCTATTGGGGTGTTTTTCAGCTGCAGGGACAGGATGACTGGTTGCCATTGAAGGAAACATGAATACGGCCAAGTACAGAGATATCCTGGGTGAAAACCTCTTCCAGAGTGCTCTGGACCTCAGACTTGGCCAAAGGTTCACCTTCCAACAAGACAATGACTCTAAGCACACAGCTAAAATATCAAAGGAGTGGCTTCAGAACTCTGTGACCATTCTTGACTGGCCAAACCAGAGCCCTGACCTAAACCCAATTGAACATCTCTGGAGAGACCTAGAAATGGCTGTCCACCAACATTCACCATCCAACCTGGTGGAACTGGAGAGGATCTACAAGGAAGAATGGCAGAGGATCCACAATTCCAGATGTGAAAAACTTGTTGCATCATTCCCAAGAAGACTCATGGCTGTACTAGCTCAAAAGGGTGCTTCTACTCAATCCTGAGCAAAGGGTCTGAATACTTATGACCATGTGATATTTCAGTGTTTCTTTTTTAATACATTTGAAAAAAATGTCTACATTTGTTTTTTTTCAGTGCAGAGTTGGGTGCAGAGTGTACATTCATGAGAAAAAAATGAACTTTTTTGAATTTACCAAATGGCTGCAACAAAACAAAGAGTGAAAAATTTAAAGGGGTATGAATACTTTCCACAAGCTCTCTATGTATATATGTCTTCCATTCTGGTATATATGTCCCTCATTGTGGTATATACGGTATATCTATAATATAACGCTGGAAGCTTCACTCTGTCCGAAGCCTTTATAGACTGCGCAAGCGCCGGCGCAATCTGGACCCCACAGAGTGACGCTCCCAGGAGATTGCGGTATGCGTAAGCACTGAACGCACACCGCGATCTCCAATGGAGAAGCAGGGACGAGCCAGGAGGGTGAGTATGCAATATTTACCTGTCCCGGCGTTCCACCGATGCGTGCTGCTCCATCCTCTGCCTGTGACGTTCAGTTCAGAGGGCGCGATGACGCGCTTAATGCGGGCCGCCCTCTGACTGAACAACAGTCACAGCCAGAGGATGTGGAGGATGGAGCAGCGCGCATCGGTGGAACGCTGGGACAGGTGAATATAGCAAGTGCCAAGGGCCTGAGCTAGCGGCGACTCCGGCACCTGACCCCCACAGCGCGCCGGTATCCCCGCCTGCTCAGGCGCCCAGCACAGCCACGCACAGCCACCCGCGCTCGGCACCGCCGCGCACAGCCGCCTGCCCTCGGCACCACCGCGCACAGCCGCCGCCCTCGGCACCGCCACGCACAGCCGCTCGCCCTCGGCACCGCCACGCACAGCCGCCCGCCCTCAGCACCGCCGCCCGCACTCGGCACAGCCGCCCGCACTCGGCACAGCCGCCCGCACTTGCACAGCCGCACTCGGGCAGTAGAGCTGGAGAGAGAAAGTTGGGAGCAACATATGGCAGAATGGAAACAGGAACAGGCAGAATGGGTGTAGCACATTACAACAGAATGGGGGCGCAGGATGGGAGCAGCACATGATAGAATGGGGGCACAGGATGGGAGCAGCACATGACAGAATGGGGGCGCACACATGACAGGATGGGGGTGCAGGATGGGAGCACATGACATGATGGGGCACAGGATGGGAGCACATGACAGGATCGGAGCAGCACATGACAGAATGGGGGCACAGGATGGGAGCAGCACATGACAGAATGGGGGCACACACATGACAGGATGGGGGTGTAGGATGGAGCAGCATATGACAGGATGGGGGCGCAGGATGGGAGCACATGACAGGATGGGGACGCAGGATGGAGCAGCACATGATAGGATGGGGGCGCAGGATGGAGCAGCCCATGACAGGATGGGGGCGCAGGATGGAGCAGCACATGACAGGATGGGAGAGCGAGATGGGAGCAGCACATACCAGGATGGAGACCATATACCAATATAAATGCTCGCCACCCTGGTGTAGAACGGGTTCAATAGCTAGTATATATATATATATATATATATATATATATATATATATATATATATACAGTACAGACCAAAAGTTTGGACACACCTTCTCTTTTAAAGATTTTTCTGTATTTTCATGACTATGAAAATTGTAAATCCACACTGAAGGCATCAAAACTATGAATTAAAACATGTGGAATTATATACTTAACACAAAAGTGTGCAACAACTGAAATTATTTATTAACAAGATCATGAAGCTCTGGGGTAGAAAATACCAGAGAGCAGACTAAGCTAGCTCTCCCCAGGCACTCACCGGGTGCCAGCACAACAGGACAGCTCCAAACAGGAAACAAAGCAAGAAAAAGGAGCAAAAACATCCATAACATCATAATTTAAGAAATGTATATAACGTTTATTTGGAAGTTTAAATCAGTACAAAATATCCACACCATAAATAGGTGCTATATGCATAGTGCACAACAAGGAGGGCAGTAGAAAGAGGATATGACAGTAACCAGGTTAACAGCGGTACAACACAAGGTAAATCACATCAGTTACATAGGTTTGCAAGCAGGTGATCCCTATATACTATGGTCCAGCTGGTATCCAAACATTAGTTAACATAAACAGCGTACATTATATGTGCCATGACACAGGTCACGCTTACCCATTACTGTGTATTCAGAAGGAGTGTTCCCGACTGGCCTGGTGCAATACACGGGGGTGTCAGGGGTGGCAATCTGGTTAAAATGCTTGCACAATGTGAGTGCAAGTGGATTGTCACCCTTGACACCTTAGCCCCAAGGGGGTTGAATGAGAAACTCAGTTTTACCCCCTTTCTTTAACTAGTCCTAGTTGTGGATTCTCTAATTTGGCGTACCTGTGCGCCTGTGCGGTCTTGGAAGTATATGATATTGGACATATTTGTCCCCCTTTTTCTCTCCCCTTTATTATCACCATTACGTTTTTTAATGTCTGTATTAACTTGTCTTGTGTTTGCTTTTATTTTAGTTTTTTCTTACCTTTGACCATTGGCTTGGATGGCGTCTAGCCTGCAGTATATCCGTTGTTTGCACGTATGCACTTTACACCGAGTTATGGACACTCTAAAAAGATAAAAGATACAAAGAAGAATGAAGTTCTTAAATGTGTCGTCACCAGTGGCGTAACTACAAAGTTATGGGCCCCGGTGCGAACTTTCAAATGGGCCCCCCCCCACCATGTCAAAATATTTTCCACCTAAATTCACATTTTCCCTATTCATTTCGCACACTATAACTTTATTGCAATGTTGTATAGTCTGACCTCAGTGGCGTAACTATCCGGTGCCCCATTCTGGTATATATTTGTCCCTCGTACTGTACCATTGTTCTGTAATGTATAAAACAAAATAAACCATGATACTCATCAGGGACTTACATAGAAGTCATGGGGATCCATTTAAGAATTATAATGCACCCCCATAGTCCTCCTTATAATATACTGCACAGTTCATAGTGATCCATGTAGTATAATTAAATGCACCTCCATAGTCATCCATAAAGCATAATGCACAGCCCATAGTCCTCGATAAAGTATAATGCACCCCATAGTACTTCATAGTAGTAAAATGCACCTCATAGTCCTCCTATAAAGTATTATGGGCCCCATAGTCATATATAGTATAATGCAGCAGCCCCATAGGAGTATAAAATGCAGCAGCCCCATAGCAGTATAATGCATCCTCTTTCACCCTACCCCCCATAGTAGTAAAATGTGCCCCATACCGCGGCTTTACAAAATAAAAATAAAAATTTCCTTACCTGGCCGAGCTTCAGAGATGTCCTCACTCACGATTCGGCTGAGGTGTGCAGCGTCGTTCCAGCGTATGACAGTACAGTGACGTCATACGTCAGCAACGTGCACGCTGATGTCAGCTGCCAGCCTGTGATTGGCCGACGGCTGTTAACTATTGCCAGAGGTGTATCTAGATTTTCTGGCACCCGGGGCAAAATTCAGTTTGGCGCCCCCACCCCCTAAGCACACATGCGATTTGCACACTTAGTCACATGCCGAGGAGCTCCTCTCCCTAATTCAATGTTCAGTTAAAAACTGAGAGAAGCAGGAAGAGAAGCTCGTTGTCACCCAACAGTATGAAAATCGCATATGAGTAAAGCGGCCATGTGATGACTGCTGGAACCAGCAAGCAGAGCTGAATTCTCACAGTGAGTATATTTCAGGCTGTTAGGATTGGCTGCAGGGCTTCCATTTATAATTAAAGGGTGCGTCCAGGTTTGAGATGAAAGTCTGCAGTGACTATAGGTGGCTGCAGGCTTCTGAATTCTCACAGCGCACACACTGCACACATTCAGGATTCTCCTTTGCACAAGTATGCGATTTGTATACTTCTGACCACATTCCGACTAGACGTGCCTGGCCTCACTCAATTCATTTTCATTGAGTGAGGCCACACATGTCTAGTCAGCACGTGACCACATGTATGCAAATCACCAGCACCAGAGAGTGTGCAGTATGCACTGTGAGAATTCAGAAGTCTGCAGTCACATAGAATGACTGCAGACTCATCACAAACGTGGATAACGCCTTTAATATCCCTAACATAAATAAAAATATGAGAATTAGTGAGTATAATAAAAAATATTTACATCCAGGTACCTTATAGGTGACGTCGTCTCTGGAGTTGTTCTCTTTCTTTTCTTCGTCATCTTGTCCAGACTCCATGAGTTTTCTCATCCACAGCCGTCTCTGCAGACTTCCATCTTCTCCGGTCTTGTGCAGCACATCCCCGCACGACGCCCTTAAAGATAGCAGTGTCATTATAATGCTCCTGAATAAAATATCTGTCTTACCCTGAGCCTCTGAATAACTAATTGCCCCTCACTATATGCCCTGCACAAAGTATGACCCCACACTGTCCCTCTTATGGTACATGATCTCCACACTGCCCCCTCCTTTCCATACTTCACACTGTTCTCTCACACTGAGTCAGTCACCCCTATAGGGCCCAGTCTCTATACTGTGCCCCCTTATCACACTCCCCCTTCTTGGTATACTATTGCCTCCTGGCTATGGCCTTACACTGTTCCCCCATGCTACATCCCCCACACTACTCAGTCTATTCTGTGTCCACACACACATTTTGCCACCATAATATCTCCTTGCACGTTTCCTCCTCCCTCCTCATACATTTACCTTCTCACTTTCCATACTGCCTCCTCACACATTCCTCCGACTTCCCATACTGTGTCCGCACCCATCCCATCACCCTCACTTCCCATACTGTGTCCTCTTACTTTTTTCCCTCGCTACTCATACTGTATCCACACCCATACCACCACTCACCATACTGTGTCTGCACCCATCCCCCATCTCATACCTTCCTTTCCTCCTCATATTGTCTTCAAATTTCTCCTGCTCCCCATATTGTGTCTGCACCTGTCCCTTCCTTTGCTCTCCAAATTTGTGCCCTCAAATCATACCAGTTACACAAAATCTCACCCAGCTATACTAAATACCCCCATCACAGTAAATCTCCTTCTGCCCGTTACAGTAAGTACCCCCCACACAGGCACAGTAAATACCCCACACGCACAGTAAATACCCCACACACGCACAGTAAATACCCCACACACGTACAGTAAATACCCCACACGCACAGTATATACCCCCACACACGTACAGTAAATACCCCACACACGCACAGTAAATACCCCACACACGTACAGTAAATACCCCACACACGCACAGTATATACCCCCACACACGTACAGTAAATACCCCACACACGCACAGTGTATACCCCCACACACGTACAGTAAATACCCCACACACGCACAGTATATACCCCCACACACGTACAGTAAATACCCCACACACGCACAGTAAATACCCCACACACGTACAGTAAATACCCCACACACGCACAGTATATACCCCCACACACGCACAGTAAATACCCCACACACACACAGTATATACCCCCACACACATACAGTAAATACCCCACACACGTACAGTAAATACCCCACACACGCACAGTATATACCCCACACACGCACAGTAAATACCCCACACACGCACAGTAAATACCCCCACACACATACAGTAAATACCCCACACACGCACAGTAAATACCCCACACACGCACAGTATATACCCCACACACGCACAGTAAATACCCCACACACGCACAGTAAATACCCCACACACGCACAGTAAATACCTCCTAACACAGAAAACACCCCCCTCCACAGAAAACACCCCCCTCATACACACAGTAAATGCCCCCCCCCCTCCAAACTAAATGCATTGTGGAACAGAGGAGCTGGGTTTGACAGTTCAGTAATGTGCACACCATCTACCTCTGTACTCAGGGGTTGTTTTGCGCCTGAGCCTGGCTATGTGGCCTGGGAAAATTACATCACAGAGGTTTATCGGATTGTACGGCCATCCGGTGTGCAGAGGAACAGAGGGACCCTGTGGCAGAAGGAGGAGGACGAAGCACCAGCTTGCAGCTTTTTACTCACACTCAAGCAGCAGGAGCTGCCTTCCGCCCGTCCTTCCCTTTGGTGCAGCTGAAGGACCTGCAGACACACCTCTCTGCTGGTCACAAGGTTGGATCACATGACTGCATGCAATCCATCTTCCCTCTAATGTAAATGGGGACCTGCTGTGACGCGCGCCTCCCTCCGGTCTCATGATTGGGACCTTGACAATTGCGCTACCTGTTTTTTCTGCGTCTTTGCTGGACGGGCAGACGGATGGACAGATGGGCGGGCCGGGGCCCCTAAGTACTGCGGGGCCCCATCGCAGCTGCGACCTCTGCGACCGCTGTAGTTACGCCCCTGGTCGTCACTTAATCTGACATTTATGTTTTAATTTTTATGCAATTTTTAGCAATTTTGTTTCACTGCTGCATTCAGCACCGTGACATTACTATCTGTAATTATTAATTCACATTGCGGGCGAAATGCGTCACCCTTTTCTTGTATATGGTATCACATTCACTATACCGTATCCCTTTAAACCCCTCTTTTAATACACCTATGGGTCATGCAGGACTGGAACCTGAACTTGATCTGTATCAAAATGGCCACAGCCTTGGTCTTCTTAAAAATGGTGGCCGAGGTGTGCGCATGCCCACTGCCGCCCGGAACGCTCGTCTCCTGCTGCGGCCGTCTCCAATAGCGGGGCACGCGTCACCTGACGTCTTTAGGCGGACTTCCGCCTCACGTGTGCCCTGCTATGACGGCTGTAGCGGTGACGCGCCCCGGGCGTCACTGCGCATGCGCCGCGGTCTCGGCGCCACTTCCGGTTTTTAAAGCATATAAAATGGCATGAGAATGATTAATGATTAACCCTGTTGAGGAAGCGATCACACGAAACGCGCGTCCAGGGGCACCAGGCCAGTCGGGAACACTCCTTCTGAATACACAGTAATGGGTAAGCGTGACCTGTGTCATGGCACATATAATGTACGCTGTTTATGTTAACTAATGTTTGGATACCAGCTGGACCATAGTATATAGGGATCACCTGCTTGCAAACCTATGTAACTGATGTGATTTACCTTGTGTTGTACCGCTGTTAACCTGGTTACTGTCATATCCTCTTTCTACTGCCCTCCTTGTTGTGCACTATGCATATAGCACCTATTTATGGTGTGGATATTTTGTACTGATTTAAACTTCCAAATAAACGTTATATACATTTCTTAAATTATGATGTTATGGATGTTTTTGCTCCTTTTTCTTGCTTTGTAACAACTGAAATTATGTCTTATATTCTAGATTCTTCAAAGTAGCCACCTTTTGCTTTGATGACTGCTTTGCACACTCTTGGTATTCTCTTGATGAGCTTCAAGAGGTAGTCACCGGGAATGGTTTTCATTTCACAGGTGCGCCCTGTCTGGTTTAATAAGTGGCATTTCTTGCCTTATAAATGGGGTTGGGACCATCAGTTGTGTTGTGCAGAAGTCTGGTGGATACACAGCTGATAGTCCTACTGAATAGACTGTTAGCTGCTTTTTTCTTGCCATAATACAAATTCTAAGTAAAGAAAAATGAGTGGCCATCATTACTTTAAGAAATGAATGTCAGTCAGTCTGAAAAATTAGGAAAACTTTGAAAGTTTCCCCAAGTGCAGTGGCAAAAACAATCAAGCGCTACAAAGAAATTGGCTCACATGAGGACCGCCCCAGGAAAGGAAGACCATGAGTCACCTCTGCTTCTGAGGATAAGTTTATCTGAGCAACCAGCCTCAGAAATCGCAGGTTAACAGCAGCTCAGATTAGAAACCAGGTCAATGCCACACATAGTTCTAGCAGCAGACACATATCTACAACAACTGTGAAGAGGAGACTTTGTACAGCAGGCCTTCATGGTAAAATAGCTGCTAGGAAACCACTATTAAGGACAAGCAACAAGCAGAAGAGACTTGTTTGGGCTAAAGAACACAAGGAATGGACATTAGACCAGTGGAAATCTGTGCTTTGGTCTGATGAGTCCAAATTTGAGATCTTTGGTTCCAACCACCGTGTGATGCAGAAAAGGTGAACGGATGGACTCTACATGCCTGGATCCCACAGTGAAGCATGGAGGAGGAGGTATAATGGTGGGGGTGCTTTGCTGGTGACACTGTTGGGGATTTATTCAAAATTGAAGGCATACTGAACCAGCATGGCTACCACAGCATCTTGCAGCGGCATGCTATTCCATCCAGTTTGCGATTAGTTGGACCATCATTTATTTTTCAACAGGACAATGACCCCAAACAAACCTCCAGGCTGTGTAAGGGCTATTTGACCAAGAAGGAGAGTGATGGAGTGCTACGCCAGATGACATGGCCTCCACAGTCACCAGACCTGAACCCAATTGAGATGGTTTGGGGTGAGCTGGACCGCAAAGTAAAGGCAAAAGGGCCAATAAGTGCTAAGCATCTCTGGGAACTCCTTCAAGATTGTTGGAAGACCAATCCAGGTGACTACCTCTTGAAGCTCATCAAGAGAATGCCAAGAGTGTGCAAAGAAGTCAGAAAAGCAAAAGGTAGCTACTTTGAAGAACCTAGAATATAAGACAGATTTTCAGTTGTTGCACACTTCATAGTTTTGATGCCTTCTTTGTGAATGTACAATTTTCATAGTCATGAAAATACAGAAAAATCTTTAAATGAGAAGGTGTGTCCAAACTTTTGGTCTGTACTGTATATATATCTATATATATAATTGTCTAAGGGTTTTTCTGTCTGTCTGTCTGTCCTGGAAATCCCGCGTCTCTGATTGGTCGAGGCCGCGCGGCCTCGACCAATCAGCGACGGGCACAGCATGGCGACGATGATGTCATAATGGAAATCCCACGTCTCTGATTGGTCGAGGCCGCCAGGCCTCGACCAATCAGTGACAGGCACAGTATCGACGTAGATGTCATAATGGTTGCCATGGCGACGATGATGTCAAAAAGGTTGCCTCGACCAATCAGCGACGGGCACAGTCTCCCGCGAATTCTGGAATCATCATTGTCCATATACTACGGGGACATGCATATTCTAGAATACCCGATGCATTAGAATCGGGCCACAGTCTAGTATATATATAGTGTTGTGAATTCTGCTCTTGGATTCCCTCCGGTGGTTGTTGGTAGTAATGCAGTTGTCCCTGGGTTGCAATCCTGGGCAGGTGTCCCTGCTGATTGCAGCTCTGACTGGGATATTTAGGTGTGCAGGATTCATTAGCCCTTGCCAGTTGTCCATTGTTCTTGGAGGTTTTGCATCTCTGTCTGGTTCCTCCTGCCCTGCTGCCAAATCAGCAAAGATAAGTGTCTGGTTTTGTTTCTACAGCACACATGCTGTGTGCTTTACAATTCAGTACTATTCAATGTTTTTTCTTGTCCAGCTTAGACTGTGTTAGGATATTTCAGTCAAGTTGGATTCTCAGGAGATGCAGATATACATTCCATGTCTTTAGTTAGATGGTGGAATTTTTGTATTATCTGCTGTGGATATTTTTAGGGTTTTAATACTGACCGCTTAGTATTCTGTCCTATCCATTCCTATTTAGCTAGCGTGGCCTATTTTGCTAAATCCTGATTTCTGCCTGCATGTGTCTTTCCTCTAATACTCATAGTCAATATTTGTGGGGGGCTGCCTATCCTTTGGGGTTCTGCTCTGAGGCAAGATAGAATTCCCATTTCCATCTATAGGGGTATTTAGTCCTCTGGCTGTGTCGAGGTGTCTAGGATGTGTTAGGTACACCCCACGGCTACTTCTAGTTGCGGTGACAGTTTAGGGTTTGCGGTCAGTACAGGTTCCACCTACTCCTGAGAAAGTCTCATGCGGCTCCAAGGTCACCGGATCATAACAGTACAACTGGCCAACAATGAGTTAAATGCATCTCAGAAGAAGGGAAGAAAGAGCCATTTTTTTTTCTGTAGCCTGCTTTG
Source organism: Ranitomeya variabilis (assembly GCF_051348905.1). Classification (NCBI taxonomy): domain Eukaryota; kingdom Metazoa; phylum Chordata; class Amphibia; order Anura; family Dendrobatidae; genus Ranitomeya; species Ranitomeya variabilis. Next base: position 778,981,032 of record NC_135233.1, read on the forward strand.
TCTTTTCTTCCCTCTTTTTCTCTGGGTGGCTGAGGAGTCTTGTGCTAGCATGGATGTTCAGGGATTAGCTTCTCGTGTAGACCAGCTTGCTGCTAGGGTACAGGGTATTTCTGATTATATTGTTCAGACTCCAGTTTTAGAGCCTAAGATTCCTACTCCTGATTTGTTTTTTGGGGACAGGTCCAAATTTTTGAGTTTTAAAAACAACTGTAAACTGTTTTTTGCTCTGAGACCTCGATCCTCTGGTGATTCCATTCAGCAGGATAAATTGTCATCTCCCTGCTGCGTGGTGATCCTCAGGATTGGGCATTGTCCCTGGAATCTGGGAATCCGGCCTTGCTTAATGTAGACGCCTTTTTTCAGGCTTTAGGATTATTATATGATGAACCAAATTCTGTGGATCAAGCGGAGAAGATCTTGTTGGTCCTGTCTCAGTTTCAAGAAGCGGCAGAATTGTATTGTCAGAAATTTAGAAAATGGTCTGTGTTGACTAAATGGAATGATGATGCTTTGGCGGCAATTTTCAGAAAGGGTCTTTCTGAATCCGTTAAAGATGTTATGGTGGGGTTTCCCACGCCTTTCGGTCTGAGTGATTCTATGTCTCTGGCCATTCAGATTGATCGGCGTTTGCGGGAGCGCAGAACTGTGCGCGCTGTGGCGTTGTCCTCAGAGCAGATGCCTGAGTCAATGCAGTGTGATAGGAGTCTGTCTAGAATGGAACAACAGGGATTCAGACGTCAGAATAGGTTGTGTTTTTATTGTGGCGATGCTTCTCATGTCATATCAGTCTGCCCTAGGCGTACAAAGAGGATCGCTAGTTCATTTACCATCAGTACTGTACAGCCTAAATTTTTATTATCTGTGTCCTTGATCTGCTCATTATCATCATTTTCTGTCATGGCGTTTGTGGATTCAGGCGCCGCCTTGAACTTAATGGACTTTGAGTTTGCCAGGCATTGTGGTTTTCCTTTGCAGCCTTTGCAGAACCCTATTCCTTTAAGGGGCATTGATGCTACACCTTTGGCTAAAAATAAGCCCCAGTTCTGGACACAGGTGACCATGTGCATGGTGCCAACCCATCAGGAAGATTGTCGATTTCTGGCGTTGCATAATTTACATGATGCTATCGTGCTGGGTTTTCCGTGGTTGCAGGCACATAATCCTGTGTTGGATTGGAAGTCTATGTCTGTGACTAGTTGGGGATGTCAGGGGGTTCATAATGATGTTCCTTTGATGTCAATCTCCTCTTCTTCCACTTCTGAAATTCCAGAGTTTTTGTCTGATTTTCAGGATGTATTCGATGAGCCCAAGTCCAGTTCCCTTCCACCGCATAGGGACTGTGATTGTGCGATTGACTTGATTCCAGCCTTTAAGTTTCCTAAGGGCCGACTTTTCAACCTGTCTGTGCCTGAACATACCGCCATGCGGAGTTATGTTAAGGAGTCTTTGGAGAAAGGACATATTCGGCCATCTTCTTCACTGTTGGGAGCAGGATTTTTTTTTGTTGCTAAGAAGGATGGCTCCTTGAGACCCTGTATTGATTATCGCCTCTTGAATAAGATCACGGTCAAGTTTCAATACCCTTTGCCTCTGCTTTCCGATTTGCTTGCTAGGATTAAGGGGGCTAGTTGGTTTACTAAGATTGACCTTCGGGGGGCATATAATCTTGTTCGTATTAAGCAGGGTGATGAATGGAAAACTGCGTTTAATACGCCCGAAGGCCATTTTGAATACCTTGTGATGCCATTCGGGCTCTCTAATGCTCCATCTGTTTTTCAGTCCTTCATGCACGATATCTTCCGGACTTATCTTGATAAATTCATGATTGTATATTTGGATGACATTTTAATTTTTTCCGATGATTGAGAGTCTCATGTGAAACAGGTCAGGATGGTATTTCAGATCCTTCGTGACAATGCTTTGTTTGTGAAGGGGTCTATGTGTCTCTTTGGAGTGCAGAAGGTTTCTTTTTGGGGCTTTATTTTGTCTCCCTCATCTATAGAGATGGATCCGGTTAAGGTTCAGGCCATTCATGACTGGATTCAACCCACATCTGTGAAGAGCCTTCAGAAATTTTTAGGCTTTGCTAATTTTTACCGCCGTTTCATTGCTAACTTCTCCAGTGTGGTTAAACCCTTGACCGATTTGACAAAGAAAGGCGCTGATGTGACGAATTGGTCCTCTGCGGCTGTCTCTGCCTTTCAGGAGCTTAAACGCCAATTTACTTCTGCCCCGGTGTTGCGTCAACCAGATGTTTTTCTTCCGTTTCAGGTTGAGGTTGACGCTTCTGAGATTGGGGCAGGGGCCGTTTTGTCTCAGAGGGAGCCTGTTGGTTCCTTGATGAAACCGTGTGCCTTCTTTTCCCGTAAGTTTTCGCCCGCTGAACGTAATTATGATGTTGGCAATCGGGAGTTGTTGGCTATGAAGTGGGCGTTTGAGGAGTGGCGACATTGGCTCGAGGTAGCTAAGCACCGTATTGTGGTCTTGACCAATCATAAAAATCTGATTTACCTCGAGTCTGCCAGGCGGCTGAATCCTAGACAGGCTCGATGGTCCTTGTTTTTTTCCCGTTTTGATTTTGTGGTCTCGTATCTTCCGGGTTCTAAGAATATTAAGGCTGATGCCCTCTCTAGGAGTTTTTTGCCTGATTCTCCTGAGGTCCGTGAACCGGTCGGCATTCTGAAAGAAGGGGTGGTCCTTTCTGCCATTTCCCCTGATTTACGACGGGTTCTTCAGGAATTTCAGGCTGACAAACCTGACCGCTGTCCAGTGGGGAAACTGTTTGTTCCTGATAGATGGACTAGTAGAGTGATTTTTGAGGTTCATTGTTCTGTGTTGGCTGGCCATCCTGGTATTTTTGGTACCAGAGATTTGGTTGGTAGGTCCTTTTGGTGGCCTTCTTTGTCACGTGATGTGCGTTCTTTTGTGCAGTCCTGTGGGACTTGTGTGCGGGCCAAGCCTTGTTGTTCCTGTGCTAGTGGGTTGCTTTTGCCTTTGCCGGTCCCTGAGAGGCCCTGGACGCATATTTCTATGGATATTATTTCTGATCTTCTCAGAAGATGTCTGTCATCTGGGTTGTTTGTGACCGGTTCTCTAAGATGGTCCATTTGGTGCCTTTGCTTAAATTGCCTTCCTCTTCTGATTTGGTTCCGTTGTTTTTTCAGCATGTGGTTCGTTTGCATGGAATTCCGGAGAATATTGTGTCCGACAGAGGGTCCCAGTTTGTTTCTCGGTTTTGGCGGGCCTTTTGTGCTAAGCTGGGCATTGATTTGTCTTTTTCTTCCGCATTTCATCCTCAGACAAATGGCCAGACCGAGCGAGCTAATCAGACTTTAGAAACGTATCTGAGATGCTTTGTGTCTGCTGATCAGGATGATTGGGTGGCTTTTGGCCGAGTTTGCCCTTAATAATCGGGCTAGTTCGGCTACCTTGGTTTCGCCATTCTTTTGTAATTTTGGTTTTCATCCTAGTTTTTCTTCGGGGCAGGTTGAGCCTTCTGACTGTCCTGGTGTGGATTCTATGGTTGACAGGTTGCAGCAGATTTGGGCTCATGTGGTGGACAATTTGGTATTGTCTCAGGATAAGGCTCAACGTTTTGCTCACCGTCATCGGTGTGTTGGTTCCCGGCTTCGGGTTGGGGATCTGGTCTGGTTGTCTTCCTGTCATGTTCCTATGAAGGTTTCTTCCCCTAAGTTTAAGCCTCGCTTTATTGGTCCTTATAGGATTTCTGAGATTATTAATCCGGTGTCTTTTCAATTGGCCCTTCTGGCTTCTTTTGCTATCCATAATGTCTTCCATAGATCTTTATTGCGGAAATAAGTGGTGCCCGTTGTTCCCTCTGTTGATCCTCCGGCCCCTGTGTTGGTTGATGGGGAGTTGGAGTATGTGGTTGAGAAGATTTTGGATTCTCGCTTTACGAGGCGGAGGCTTCAGTACCTTGTTAAATGGAAGGGTTATGGCCAGGAGGATAATTCTTGGGTTTTTGCCTCTGATGTCCATGCTGCTGATTTGGTCCGTGCCTTTCATCTGGCTCGTCCTGATCGGCCTGGGGGCTCTGGTGAGGGTTCGGTGACCCCTCTTCAAGGGGGGGTACTGTTGTGAATTCTGCTCTTGGGTTCCCTCCGGTGGTTGTTGGTAGTAATGCAGTTGTCCCTGGGTTGCAATCCTGGGCAGGTGTCCCTGCTGATTGCAGCTCTGACTGGGATATTTAGGTGTGCAGGATTCATTAGCCCTTGCCAGTTGTCCATTGTTCTTGGAGGTTTTGCATCTCTGTCTGGTTCCTCCTGCCCTGCTGCCAAATCAGCAAAGATAAGTGTCTGGTTTTGTTTCTACAGCACACATGCTGTGTGCTTTACAATTCAGTACTATTCAATGTTTTTTCTTGTCCAGCTTAGACTGTGTTAGGATATTTCAGTCAAGTTGGATTCTCAGGAGATGCAGATATACATTTCATGTCTTTAGTTAGATGGTGGAATTTTTGTATTATCTGCTGTGGATATTTTTAGGATTTTAATACTGACCGCTTAGTATTCTGTCCTATCCTTTCCTATTTAGCTAGCGTGGCCTCTTTTGCTAAATCCTGATTTCTGCCTGCGTGTGTCTTTCCTCTAATACTCACAGTCAATATTTGTGGGGGGCTGCCTATCCTTTGGGGTTCTGCTCTGAGGCAAGATAGAATTCCCATTTCCATCTATAGGGGTATTTAGTCCTCCGGCTGTGTCGAGGTGTCTAGGATGTGTTAGGTACACCCCACGGCTACTTCTAGTTGCGGTGACAGTTTAGGGTTTGCGGTCAGTACAGGTTCCACCTACTCCTGAGAAAGTCTCATGCGGCTCCAAGGTCACCGGATCATAACAATATAGTTTTGCTCAAATGTTTACATACACTGGCAGAATTTTTGCTTTCTTAGCCTTTTTTCAGAGAATATGAATAACACCAAAACTTGTTCTCCACTCATGGTTAGTGGTTGGGTGAGGCCATTTATTGTCAAACTACTGTGTTTTCTCTTTTTAAATCATAATGACAACCCAAAACATCCAAATGACCCAGATCAAAAGTTCACATACCCTGATATGATTTTGGCCTGATAACATGCACAGAATTTGACACAAATGGGTTTGAATGGCTACAAAAGGTAACATCCTCACCTGTGACCTGTTTGCTTGTAATCAGTGTGTGTGCATAAAAGCTTAGTGAGTTTCTGGGATCCAGACAGACTTTTGCATCTTCCATCCAGCCACTGATGTTTCTGAATTGCGTGTCATTGGGAAAGCAAAAGAATTGTCAATGGATCTACGGTAAAATGTAATTGAACTGTATAAAACAGGAAAGGGATACAAAGAGATATCCAAGGAATTGATAATACCAGTCAGCAGCGTTCAAACTGTGATTAAAAAATGGAAAATCAGGGGCTCTGTAAAAACAAAACCACGGTCAGGTAGACCAGCAAAAATTTTGGCCACAACTGCCAGGAAAATTGTTCGGGATGCAAAGAAAAACCACAAATAACATCAGCTAAAATAAAAGACTCTCTGAAAACTAGCGGAGTTACTGTTTTAAGATGCACAATAAGGAGGCACTTGAAGAAGAATGGGCTGCATGGTCATGTCGCCAGAAGAAAACCATTACTGCACAAATGCCACAAAGTATCTTGCCTACAATATGCAAAACAGCATAGAGACAAGCCTCAAAACTTCTGGAACAATGTAATTTGGAGTGATGAGACCAACATTTAAGCTTTCGACCACAACCATAAACTTTACATTTGGAAAGAGGTCAACAAGGCCTATGATGAAAGGAACACCATTCCTACTGTAAAGCACAGAGTTGGATCACTGATGTTATGGGGATGAGTGAGCAACAAAGGCACAAGAAACTTGGTCAAAGTTGAAGGAAAGATGAATGCAGCACCTTGTCAGCAAATACTGGAGGCAAATTTGCACTCATCAGCCCAGAAGCTGAGCATGGAACATATTTGGACGTTCCAACATGACAGCGATCCAAAATACAAGGCCAAGTCAACCTGTAAATGGCTCGAGCATAACAAAGTGAAGGTTCTGGAGTGGCCATCTCAGTCTCCTGACCTCAATATCATTTAGCCACTCTGGGGAGATCTCTAGTGCGCAGTTCATGCTAGACAGCCCAGGAATTTACAGGAACTGGAGGCTTTTTGCCAAGAAGAGTGGGCAGCTTTACCATTTGAGAAAATAAAGAACCTCATCCACAACTACCACAAAAGACTTCAAGCTGTCATTGATATTAGAGGGAGCTATACATGGTATTAAGAAATGGGGTATGTGAACTTTTGATCAGGGTCATTTGGATGTCTTGGGTTGTCTTTATGATTTAAAAAGAGAAAACACAGCAGTTTGACAATAAATGGCTTCACCCAACCACTAACCATGAGTGGATAAAAAGTTTTGGTGTTATCATTCAAAATCTCTGAGAAAAGACCAAGAAAGCAAAAATTCTGCAGGGGTATGTAAGCTTTTGAGCACAACTATATATATATATATATATATATATATATATATATATATATATATATATATATATATATATACACTCACCGGCCACTTTATTAGGTACACCATGCTAGTAACGGGTTGGACCCCCTTTTGCCTTCAGAACTGCCTCAATTCTTCGTGGCATAGATTCAACAAGGTGCTGGAAGCATTCCTCAGAGATTTTGGTCCATATTGACATGATGGCATCACACAGTTGCCGCAGATTTGTCGGCTGCACATCCCAAAGATGCTCCATACAAGGCAGGATGGATCCATGCTTTCATGTTGTTTACGCCAAATTCTGACCCTACCATCCGAATGTCGCAGCAGAAATCGAGACTCATCAGTCCAAGCAACGTTTTTCCAATCTTCTACTGTCCAATTTCGATGAGCTTGTCCAAATTGTAGCATCAGTTTCCTGTTCTTAGCTGAAAGGAGTGGTACCCGGTGTGGTCTTCTGCTGCTGTAGCCCATCTGCCTCAAAGTTCGACGCACTGTGCATTCAGAGATGCTCTTAGGCCTACCTTGGTTGTAACGGGTGGCGATTTGAGTCACTGTTGCCTTTCTATCAGCTCGAACCAGTCTGCCCATTCTCCTCTGACCTCTGGCATCAACAAGGCATTTCCGCCCACAGAACTGCCGCTCACTGGATTTTTTTTCTTTTTCGGACCATTCTCAGTAAACCCTAGAGATGGTTGTGCGTGAAAATCCCAGTAGATCAGCAGTTTCTGAAATACTCAGACCAGCCCTTCTGGCACCAACAACCATGCCACGTTCAAAGGCACTCAAATCACCTTTCTTCCCCATACTGATGCTCAGTTTGAACTGCAGGAGATTGTCTTGACCATGTCTACATGCCTAAATGCACTGAGTTGCCGCCATGTGATTGGCTGATTAGAAATTAAGTGTTAACAAGAAGTTGGACAGGTGTACCTAATAAAGTGGCCAGTGAGTGTATATATATATAATTGTCTAAGGGTTTTTCCGTATGTCTGTCTGTCTGTCTGTCTTTCTGTCTGTCTGTCTGTCTGTCCTGGAAATCCCGCGTCTCTGATTGGTCGAGGCCGCCAGGCCTCGACCAATCAGAGACGGGCACAGCATGGCGACGATGATGTCATAATGGAAATCCCGCGTCTCTGATTGGTCGAGGCAGCCAGGCCTCGACCAATCAGCGACGGGCACAGTATCGACGTAGATGTCATAATGGTTGCCATGGCGACGATGATGTCCTAAAGGTTGCCTCGACCAATCAGCGACGGGCACAGTCTGCCGCGAATTCTGGAATCATCATTGTCCATATACTACTGGGACATGCATATTCTAGAATACCCGATGCGTTAGAATCGGGCCACAGTCTAGTCTATATATATAATTGTCTAAGGGTTTTTCCGTCTGTCTGTCTGTCTGTCTGTCTGTCTGTCTGTCTGTCTGTCTGTCCTGGAAATCCCGCGTCTCTGATTGGTCGAGGCCTGGCGGCCTCGACCAATCAGAGACGGGCACAGCATGGCGACCATGATGTCATAAAGGTTGCCTCGACCAATCAGCGACGGGCACAGTATCGACGTAGATGTCATAATGGTTGCCATGGCGACGATGATGTCATAAAGGTTGCCTCGACCAATCAGCGACGGGCACAGTCTGCCGCGAATTCTGGAATCATCATTGTCCATATACTACGGGGACATGCATATTCTAGAATACCCGATGCATTAGAATCGGGCCACAATCTAGTATATATATAATTGTCTAAGGGTTTTTCCATCTGTCTGTCTGTCTGTCTTTCTGTCTGTCTGTCTGTCCTGGAAATCCCGCGTCTCTGATTGGTCGACGGGCACAGTATCGACGTAGATGTCATAATGGTTGCCATGGCGACGATGATGTCATAAAGGTTGCCTCGACCAATCAGCGACGGGCACAGTCTGCCTTGAATTCACCTCGACCAATCAGCGACGGGCACAGTATCGACATAGATGTCATAATGGTTGCCATGGCGATAATGATGTCAAAAAGGTTGCCTCGACCAATCAGCGATGGGCACAGTCTGCCACGAATTCTGGAATCATCATTGTCCATATACTACGGGGACATGCATATTCTAGAATACCCGATGCATTAGAATCGGGCCACAGTCTAGTATATATATATATATGTACCCCTTCCTGGTATGTGGCTCCCATCCTGGTTTATGGACTCCTTCCATACCGCAGGGATCTGTGCTAGGACCAATTCTTTTTAATCTCTTTCTTAATATCCTTGTGGATGGGATCGAGAGTAAAGTATCAGTTTTTGCTGACTAAACTAAACTATGTAGGATATTAAAATCTGATTGTGACAGTACAATGTTGCAAAACAATCTGGATAAGATGTCTGAATTGGCAAACACTTGGCAAATAAGATTTAATGTAGATAAGTGTAGAGTAGTGCACCTAGGATGGAGTGATCCTATTGATGCATATACATTAAATTGCAATATACTCCGGGTACAGAACAGGAGAAAGACTTGGGTATTCTGGTTACAAGTAAGCTGAGAAGCAATACTCAATGTCAAGCAGCAGCCGCAAAAGCAAATAAGCAAAAAAGAGATTAAATCCAGTGATCCCAATGAATTGTTACCCCATTATAACTCACTGGTGAGGCCACATCTAGAATGTGAGATCCAGTTTTGGGCTCCACATTTTAAAAAGGATATTCAGAAGTTAGAGTCAGTTCAAAGGCGGGCAACTGGATTATTACAAGGGATGGAAGGCCTCTCATATGGTTAAAATAGAACTCTTTGGCCACAATGATCAAAGGTATGTGGGGAGAAAAAAGGGCACATAATTTAAAGTGAACCTATCCCTAAAGTTTTTAGTATTTAATTTAAATGCACAAGTAAAAATATCAATAATTTGACAGAAAATTATAAACAAGGTATATACCAAGCGGGAGAAAAATGTTGCTTTATAGGAATATTTTTTGTAAGATCTGCACTTTAAAATGTTGAAACTGCAAATTTTAGAAGTATAACTTATTTTTCGGATGATAAGAAGCACTTTTTCCCAACAAAAATTTGGGAGGAAAATGAGGGTGCAATTTAAAATTCGAATGTAGGTTACTGGAGTGGCCAGTTGCAGTGGAGTAGGGTTAACCTAGGCAGGGTCACTGCCAGCGGCGGCAGAAGTGGAGCGATGCTGCAGCTTGGGCCAGGAGGAGGGGTTGTCAGAAAATGTAAACTGTGAGTGGAGTCCCCACAATCCCCATAGATTGCCCTGCATTGGGTTTTTCTTGAACCCATTGCAGGGAAATCAATGGGAAGTGCTGGAACTCCACTCACTTCCAACATTTTTTGAAAGCCTAGTACAGCCTCACACTACCAGGACACCCCCTTCTCCCAGTCCGTGGCCTACAGCATTGTCTCATTCCTGCTTCTGCCGCTGCCAGCTTCCTGGAGCAGGGACCCTGCCTCCTGTGACCCCGCTCCACCTCTGCTCCCCTGCTCAGCTACCATAAAATCGGACTATATGATGCACCTGCATTTTATATTAAAAACCCTCTTTTTTTCCTATTTTCCTCCAGAAAATTTGTGATGCGTCTTATGGTCTAAGCCGTCTTATAGTCCGCAAAATGTGGTACTTTGTCCTATGACGTCCCCGTTGATGTGACCCCTGACATCTCAAGTTAAGCTGTTTATTCTGTATGTATTCCTGTATGACAGTCATTGCAATGCTGCATTCTTTATACTTTGTTTCCATACCTATTTCTAATTTGATTGAGTTTTTGTTTTGTCAAAGGCAAGTAATAGGAGACTCATAGAGACAGTTCACTTATTTCAATCTCTCTACACTACTTCATCTAGAACTAATCTGAACATTGAAAAGGCTATTGAATGTCACATTGTTTGTAAATTTTTAAACAGTATGGTTAGAGCAGAATTGAACAGACTGACTTAGCACTTTTTCCTGATACTGTTAATCACTTAGCAAAAGTTCATCAATGTGGGCATAAAATATATCATTACATTTTAAAATCGGAAGGTCTATAAAGTAAATAAGCATACATATAAATCTATATAAAACTATTACACGATGTGGTACCTGAATTTTCCATATTCCTAATAGTGCTCATCTTTATTGCTGGTTTCTTTTGCTGCATTCAAAGAAGTATTGCCTTAAAAAAACATTAATTTTAGCTTGATCTTCATGGTACCTGTTATTAGTGCAAATAATAGAAAAAAAAATGGGAAAAACAACATTTAAAAATACCATAATTTTTCCTCTAGTATCCAAGGTTCAGACTGGAGAAAAAACATACTGGCTCTGTTTGGTATTGTGCCATCTGATCTATCTGTAAAAGAAGTTGAAGTTGTGAAAATTATTACTTGGAAACTCTTACCTACAGAGTCTTCACTGATCGTATTATTAGTCCCCCTTATGGACAAAACACTCTTCTAATATTTCATGTGAGGGTATATGCTCACGATCAGGAATTGTTGAAGTTTTGACACTACGTATTTATGCAATGTCAAAACAGCAGCGGCCAGATTTGACAACATAGTGGATGGGATTTCTAGAACTCCCATGTCCACTATGCATATACAGGTACTTCTCACAAAATTAGAATATCATCATACAGTTAATTTATTTCAGTTCTTCAATAGAAAAAGTGAAACTAATATATTATATACAGTCATTTCAAACAGAGTGATCTATTTCAAGTGTTTATTTCTGTTAATGTTGATGATTATGGCTTACAGCCGATGAAAACCCAAAAGACAATATCTCAGTAAATTAGAATAATTAACAAAAAAACACTTGCAAAGGCTTTCTAAGAAATTAAAAAGGTTCCTTAGTCTGTTTCAGTAGGCTACACAATCATGGGGAAGACTGATGACTTGACAGATGTCCAGAAGGCAGTCATTGACACACTCCACAAGGAGGGTAAGCCTCAAAAGGCCATTGCTAAAGAAGCTGGCTGTTCACAAGGTGCTGCATCCAAGCATATTAATGGTAAGTTGAGTGAAAGAAAAAGTGTGGTAGAAAAAGGTGCACAAGCAACCGGGATAACTGAAGCCTTGAAAGGATTGTTAAGAAAATGCTATTCAAAAATTTGGGTTAGATTCACAAGGAGTGGACTGCTGCTGGAGTAATTGCTTCAAGAGCCACCACACACAGACAAAGCGTCTTACCTGGGCCATGGAGAAAAAGAACTGGACTGTTGCTTAGTGGTCCAAGGTGTTGTTTTCAGATGAAAATATTTTTTTCATTTCATTAGGAAATCAAGGTCCCAAAGTCTGGAGGAAGAGTGGAGAGGCACACAATCCAAGCTGCTTGAGGTCTAGTGTGAAGTTTCCACAATCAGCTGTCTAGCATCACCGCTAGTCACTGAGGCTGTGCTGGCAGCAGCTCATTCACCAGTGGTTTTCAGCCTGGATGGTCGCATCTTGGTACCGTCCAGGTTGAAAACTGTTTATCTCCCAGACATGGATTACGGTGTGGGACAGAACGATGGACAGGTATGGCATATTGTTGTTTTTTATTTTACTTTTATTACAGGCGATCAAGGGCTTTGCTGGAAGTAGTCATTTAAATAAAAATGGAAAACTGCGTTTAGTCTTATTTCAAATAAAAGACTTTATTCTTGCTGTGTCTTTATTTACCATACATTTATAGGTATAGTAATGGATAGGTGTCTTATAGACATCTCTCCATTGCTAAGCTATGGGCTTGATGTCACCGGAAACTACAAAGGTGACATCAACCCCACAAATATGAACCCCACTTGCCACCGCTACAGGGCAAGTGGGAAGGGCCGGGCAAAGTGCCAGAATTGGTGCATCTAATAGACATGCCTTTTCTGGGAAGCTGTGGGCTGCTATTTTTAGGCTGGGGCCAATATCCATGGTACCTTACCAGCCTTAGAATACCAGCCCCCAACTGTCTGCTTTAGCAAGGTTGGTTGTCAAAAAGGGGGGGGACCTCACTCCATTTTTTAAATAATAATTAAAAAAACAGCATGGGAACCCTTCTATTGATAACTAGCTTTGCTGAAGCTGACAGCTGAGGGTAGCAGCCCTCAGCTGTGAGTTTTGCCTGGCTGGTAAGCAAAACTACAGGGGAACCCACGCCGTTTTTTTTAAATTATTTATTTACAGCGCAGGAGCAACTAATGAATACTCCTATCCGCCGCTCCTGGACTCGCTGTTATTAGCGGTGGCAAGTGTCACCTGGTGGGAGCTGTAGTCCCATCATCTGACACCAGTGACCTGAGGTAAAGTTTATACCTCCGTTCACAGCTGAGTGCTCCCACTGTCATTTGACAGCATGGGAACTGCAGCTCTCTGACCCACAGGGATGATTTCTCCACCGATCAGAAGTGGTGTTTGCTTAGCTGTCATGCACATGACAGCGTGGCAAACACCCGGTGTTCAGGCAGCCGAACCCAAACAGTAACACAAACTTCCTGGTGAAGGCCATGCTCAGTGTTCATGACCAAACAGTAGGTGTTCAGTACGGACACTGAACTTTACTGTTTGGGTTGCCCATCTCTATCCAAGCCGTGTGAGGTGAGCTCAGGCCACTCATCCATTTTGGAAGACCAAAATGTGAAAGGGTCCAAACCCTCCCTGATGGTATTGATATTCAGTTCTAGATACTCCTGCACCATCCTCTCCATTCGTTCACCACATTTAAGACTTGGACTCTGTTGTGCTGGTGCATGAGCTGGTCTAAAAGAAGTCTCAAAGGACTCAGAAATTGCTTCTTCCACTTACACTACTGCTGCTGCTGCTAAATGTTTTGGTATTGACGAATTGATGTGCCGGATGTTGGATGTCTAGAGCTGCGATGCAAACTGTGTGCTTCACTGCAGTCTTGGGGAAAAGCTTTCTTAAGGTTGCATAAAAGCGTGTTTCGATACTCCAGCATGCGCGGATCCCTTTCCAGGGTGGGAAGCATCTGGCAAAATTTGGTTTTATAATATGGATCTAACAGAGTGGCAACCCAGTAGTCAGAACTATTTCTAATCATATCTTTAAGGGGATCATGTTGCAGATATTGCCTCAAGAAGGCACTCATATGTCGGGCTTTACCATGAGGTCCAAGCCCATGCTGTGTTGGTGGCAGGGTAACCTTGATGCTTGTTTCCTCCATCCCCTCCAGTCAACCACAAACAATAGAGAGGGGAGTATTATCCTCTTCATCTCCTGACAGTTGCTCACCCATCACCTCTTCCTCCTCCATTTATTCCTTGGATCTTGCACCTTCACTAACAGTTTGTCTGCTATCACCAGCACCCTCGATTGCAGTAATCCATCCTCCCTTGGCTCATGCCTGTGTGATGACAGTCTGAAACTTTGAGACAATGTTATCCCTTCCTCATCATCCTCTGTGTCCTCCTCTTCTTCTGGGACCATCTTCTCCTCCCGCAGGCTATTCAAAGTCTGCTACAGCATATAGAGGGGAATAATGATGCTGATGACCGCGTCGTCAGCGCTAACCATCTTAGCAGCTATTTCGAAACTGTGCAGAAGGGTGCAGAGGTCGTTAATCTGTGCCCACTCCATATTCGTGAAATGCGCCACATCCGTACTGCATTGGCCCAGGTTATATAATGTGATATACTGTAGAAAAACAGAAAACTGGGCTGGAGTATGACTTGAAAAGATGCAGGACGAGGGGATGTCTAATCTCACCACTGCCGAGTTGACCACCTGAACCACTTTGAAGGGTCCTGCAAACTTAGGCCCCAGTTTTTTTAGAAGGGATTTTCAAACGCAGATTCCTGGAGGACAACCAGACCATGTCCCCAACTGCAAACAACGCCTCCCTTCTTTTCTTGTCAAAATATTTCTTTGACCTCCTATTAGCCTCTTTTAGATTATGGCGTACATTGGTCCAAACCCTGTCCAAATTTCCAGAAAAACTATCCTCCTCAGGCACCGCTGCCCCAATCTTAGAAAATGGAGCAAAAGATGGATGCCTCCCTGTACAGCAAAAAAAAGGAGAACACCCAGCCGAGGAAGACGTATGATTATTAAGGGCAAACTCAGCTAGTGGTAGATATTCCGACCACATCTCCTGATTGCTACAGAACATCTCAAAAATTGCTCGACGTCCTGGTTCTTCCTTTCAGTCTGTCCATTGTCCTTTTTTAGAAAAGAAAGCACAGGGATGCACCCCATCCTCTCCCTCCTGGGACAGAACTGCCCCCACCCCTACTGAAGAGGGATCAACCTCTACCAGAAATGGCTTGGTCTCATCTATCTGGATCAAAACAGGAGCAGAGCTAAACCTCTCATTGAGATGCTCAAAAGCCTTAACAGCCTCAGAGGACCATTGGACAGTATTAGAACCCTTCTTGGTGAGATCAGTTATAGGTTTAGCGATCAAAGAAAAATTCTTTATGAATTTTCTGTAATAATTGGCAAACCCCAAAAATCTCTGAACCGACTTCAAACATTCAGGCCTAGTCCACTCCAGCACTACCTGAACCTTCACCGGGTCCATCTCAAACCCATCACTGGAGACAAGGTACCCCAAAAAACTCATTTTCTGTACTGCAAACTCGCACTTCTCCAATTTAGCAAAGAGTGAGTTTTAACTCAAAATCTGTAGAACTTCGCGGACTCTCGGCCAATGCGACTCCAGATCAGGTGAATATATCAAAATATCGTCCAAATAAACAATAACACTCCTACTGATCAACAACCTCAGAATGTCATTAATGAAATTTTGAAAAAACACAGGCGCATTAGTAAAGCCAAAAGGCATCACCAGACAGTCAAAATGACCTTCCGGGGTATTAAAGGCTGTCTTCTATTCATCGCCCTCCTTCACCCACAGCAAATTATATGCCCCACGAAGGTCAATCTTAGAGAACCACTTTGCTTCAGTTAGTTGGTTAAACAAATCCGGAATCAGCGGCAAAGGGTAAGGATTGCGCACAGTGATCTTATTAATCTCCCGAAAATCCAGACACGGCCTAAGGCCCCCATCCTTCTTTTTGACAAAAAAGAATCCTACAGCCACAGGGGATTTAGAGGGTCTTATATGACCTGCAGCTAAACTAGTCTGTAGGTATTCCTTTAAGGCGTCTCTCTCTCTCGGGAATCATCAGATTAAATAAACGACTCTTAGGAAGTGTGGCACCTGGAACAAACTCAATAGCACAGTCGTAATCTCTATGGGGTGGTAGAGCTAGTGATTCGACCTCTGAAAATACCCTCCAGAAATTCTGAATGGCTTCAGGTAGCTCCTTCTTCACAATGGCAGAAATGTGAACATTACAACAATTACCATAACACCCCTGACCCCATGACCTTATAGTACTAGACGACCAGTCCAGCAAAGGATTGTGCATTTTTAACCAGGGTAAACCCAGGATGACTGGGCAAGCTAATTTAGCAAGAACAAACAAGTCTATACACTCCTGATGTTCCATATTCACAATAAGTGGGAACCCGGAAACCTTTTGAGAAATACACCCATGTTCCAGAGGAGTGTTATCAATAGCCACAACAGGAATAGGAGATGACAATGGTTCAGAATCAAACTTATATTTGTCTAGGAATTGTTGATCAATCAAATTAAGTGCCGAACCACAATCCACCATTACCTGAAAATCAATGGAATGACCATGATATGTGATAATACGAGCTGGAGTGTTACTCCTACTGACCTTTTCTTTTCTTTCCTTATGCGAACCTCACATTGCTTAATAAAATGGTCAGCCTTACCACAATACAAGCATAGCCCTTCAGAAAACCTCTTCTCCCTCTCCTGAGAATGAGAGGACATCGCCCCAAGTTGCATCGGTTCCCCGCTGTCAACAGGGCTATCCTGAGAGACAGGATCCAGCATTATAAGAGTCTTCTCTTCACTCCGCCTGTCTCTTAATCTTCTATCCACATGGATAGCTAACTGCATAGCATTTTCCAAAGTATCAGTTGCAGGATATGCAATGAGCAAATCTTTAACTCTTTCACTCAAACTTGCTAAAAACTGACTCTTGAGCGCTGGATCATTCCACCTGACCTCTGCGGACCATCGTCTGAACAGGGTGCAATACCTCTCAGCATCCAAAGAGCCCTGTTTAAGCTGTCTGAGCTCTGCCTCAGCTGATGTGACCCAATCAAGATCATCATATAACAACCTCATAGCAGAAAAAAAATGCTTCTACTGATGTCAAACAAGGATCTTCAGGATGTAATGAAAATGCCCAGATTTGGGGTTCACCTCGCAGTAAAGACATAATAATCCCCACACGCTGTAATTCACTCCCTGAAGATCTGGGTCTAAGCTGAAAATATAGTAAACATGCATTTTTAAATGTAAAAAAATTCCTGCCGTTTACCAGAAATAAACTCAGGTAATCCTACCTTAGGTTTTTCAGGGTGTGTTCCAGAGCAATTACTCACGTGCTGTTGAAGGTTGGCTACTTCCAAAGTTAACCCTTGCAAGCGTTGAGCAAGTTCCTGGACGCTGCACATATTTAAAGAATACGGGAATTTTTTTTTTTATATGTGTGGTTGGACAAACTGTTATGAAACTGCAGCACAGAACTAGGAGAGGTGGGGGAAAGCTGACCCTGCACTAAGATTAGGCTGAAACCCTACGATGGAGTGAGCGACCCATTCCATGCGAATAGACCCACCGACGATCCTAGTCTAAACTCAGCGAAGACCTATAGATTAGGGAAAGGAGGTCCCTAAAAGATCTAAGGACTGGGTACAAAAAACAGGTCACCTCCTAATAGGAAACACAGAAAAGGCTGCAGAAACCAGCTGAAAACAGAAACAAAAGATAGCAGAACCGGAGATCCCAGAACTGCAAAATATCAAACGCAGAAAGCTGTCTAAGCACCTAGCCAGAAGTCTAGCGGATTAACACTGTTGTCCAGCAAGGAATGGGAGGCAATTGCTGTGTAATAAAGCGTGATACAATCACCTGACCAAGACAACCCAGCACCAGGGGAGAAAGACCAGCAGCCGGAAAACCACAACAAGATGGTGGATGGTCAAAACAAAACAGATTCTAACATTATGCTTTTTTTGATCAAAAACAGTGTTTACTAAATACCCTATGTTATTTAATGCACTTGTTTTTTAACATATTTATTTTCATTAGGGTATATGGACACATTGTCTTTTCTTTGTTTTTGTTTGACATACTGTGTCAGGGCTCGTTGCTGCTGCCACAATCGCTGCAACATGTACAGAGTGGGATTCCATCATGTTGGCACATCACATATCAACCTGTTAACTGGCATGGACAAAGACCTCTGTATTGATGACCTGAAGGGAGCACACAGCTTCCATGCTTTCTGAAGCAGCTCACCCAGGCCAGAATAGTGGAGGAGAAAATGTTAAACCACCAGGTTGAGGACGTGAGCCTTGCAAGGCCAGTGTGTGAGCTTGCCTCGCCATAGGGTCGCCACCAGGCTCACACCGTGAGGGGCAGCACCGGCAGTTAGCGCAGTCTGGGATAGCCACGTAGTCGGTACGCAGGAACAGCAATGTAGTTTGAAGGAATATGCAGTAATTGTAGTCAAGGAAGCGAGAGGTCGTTTACCAGGAGCAGCAGTGTCATTTGAGGGAATAGCAGGTGGAAGGAAGGTTGACTAGAGACACGTAGCTCAATAATCATGCAAGGAAATGAGAGCAAGGACAGGTTTTAATAGGGTGTGCAATCAGGATGAGACAATCAGGAACTCAGGGTGGTGACCAACAGGAGTTCAAGGTGGAGACATCTGCAACAACATAGGTACAAGTATTTGGGTTAGCACAGAACTTTCCAGTGAGCTGAATAGCTCAGAGGGAAGAGTTGCCATCTGGTGCACAGAAGCTGCTGGGTCGAAGACCTGCATCTCAATAGATGGCACGGTAACAGAGGAGGAGGAAGAAGCAGCAGAAGCGATTGATTGGGTGGCTGATGGTTGTTGAGGTCCACTGGTCCATATTTTAGCACAGTGGGATTACCTGAGTAACACATGTTGATTGCGCATGTGAAGGTTCATATGTGTAGTAGTCAAATTATTGCACTTTTTACCTCTACACAGTTTAACTTTGCAAAGTTAACAGAAAACGTGAGTTGGCTCATCCTTTGCAGTGTCAAAAAAGGCCCAGGCTAGGCAACCCTTGCCACCCCTGCAAGCTGCAGACCCACGAACACTGCTAGTCATAGAGTTGTGGCTGAGGATGCATTGCTCATCGTGGCTTCATCACTATGTGTCTGCGATGTACGGCACAATGTAAGCTCCTCGTCTTTCTCCTCAGATGACCTATTCAGCTGTGTGGCTCTATGTTCATACCAACTGGGATCTAACACCATATCATCATCATCCTCTGTGTTATCACATTCCTCGCCCTTGGAGTGGCCCTCCTCCTCTTCCTGCCCTGACAGCACAGTACAGTCCGCGTGAGCCTCAGATATCTGAGTCTCATCAGGATCACCCCCCAGGGGATAATGTCTGATGATGACGGTCAGGATGCTGGGCCGACCCTACTTCATCCTGTCCCGGATCTAAGCTAAAAAATTTGGAGCATCAGTGCAGATTATCTCTTCTCGACTCTGTGAAGCTGTTGGGTACACTTCTGATGACCATGGCATATAATCTGTGAATAGCTCTTCAGACTGTGTGAGTCTGTGGTTCTGTACATTCAGTTGTACGGTTGAAGAGTTGGGACGCCGAGGGAAGCAATGGTAATTTGGGTGCCACTTCTGTGGACTGTACTGGGTGTGATGTTGAGGTGGAGGAAGAGGCAGAGAGGCCACTTGAAGCTGCACTTGCCATCCACTCGAGCATATGTTCTTTCTGGGCCTCATCAACAAGGCGTACCACTCTTCGTCTGTCAAAGGAAGGTAGTGGAGTAGCCCATCCAGTTGCATAAGACGTGACATTGTTAGTTCACTAGTGTTTCACAAAGATTACCACCTACCCCACATACACCTTGAACACCAAGCCTAATCCCCCTTCCACCATGGCCTTACTTTTCCCCAGTCGTGTTGCTCAGATAGTGTGGTAGGAGCACACTATTAGCATAAAAAAATTAGATTTTAAACTCTGCACCACCTCTGCAAACAGCTGAATTTCAGCAGCAGTAAACTACAAGGTGAAATATGGCGTGCTGAATCGCAGTAGTCACAGAAGAAAGAACTGTGTGAGTGTGGATGAGGCCTGTATGACAAGGAAGATATGCTCCAAACAATTTGAAAGTGAGATGTCCCCTACTGTATGACGTTAGTAACAGAAGAATTTTTGGGGTCTTGTGGATGAGGCCTCTATAGCATAGACTAGATGCTACAAACAATTTGAAAGTGAGATATCCACTACTGTATGACGTTAGTAACAGAATAATTTGTTTTGGGCCTGTGGATGAGGCCTCTGTAACATAAACTATATGTTACAAACAATTTGAATGTGAGATGTCCCCTACTGTATGACGTTAGTAACACAAGAAATATTTTTGGCCCTATTTATGAGGCCTCTATGACATAGACTAGATGCTGCAAACAATTTGAAAGATAGATGTTTCCTACCTTTTTTTATTGTGGGTGACACCTGTATAACCTAGAAGATATGCTCCAAACTATTTCAAAATCGGATTCTGCCTGCTGTATCATGATTGTAAAACCAGAAACTTTTTTTTTTTTATGTGCAACATCTCTGCACACACAACAATTTCATCACAACAAAATTACAATATGGGATATTGTGGGTTGTATCACGTTTAGCAACAGAAAAAATATTGTTTTATATGCATGAGGTCTGCAGTCAGCTTAATTTCAGCCCCAAAAAATTACAACGGGTGATATGGCGGGCTGAGTCATGTTTAGCAACAGAAAAAATATTTTTTTTAATGTGCGTGAGGTCTGCAGGCAGCTTTATAACACTGACACAAAATTACACTGTGGGATACAACGGTCTGTATCACATTTACCAACAGAAAAAAATATAATTTACTTTTCATGTGTCACCACACCAGTAAATGACAAAGTGGGTTATGGCATGCTGTTTCACATTTAGCTACTGAAAAAATAATATTTAGAATGGAATACTCGTGCATTGAGCACAATAGAAGCAGTGCACAACACACATGTATGACATGTGCCCTGCTGTCTTTGTCTGTGGACCTGATTGACATATGAATAAGATCTCTCTCAATCACCTGCAGCAGCGCTGGGGATGGCGCCGGACAAACCACATCTCCAGCTATGGTCTCCAGCCAGCTTTTTAAAGTTTATTTTCTATGAAACATCCGAGTATTTAAAAACCAAGTATACATAGCTGCAATCATGTTGCCTGTGATTTGACAGGTTTCCTTTAACCTGTGTATAGGAGTGTGTGCAGACTTAAATTTTGCCATGGGTGCAGGAAAACCTAGATTCGCCTCTGGAAATTGCATACGTATTATGACAGGCTACAATCTAAGGTCCGATTTTCTTTAGTAATTGTCACTTTAAGCCAATTACTGTTGCATTTAAGAAATATTAATCATTGTTACCTAACACTAGAGTGCACTGTTGGGGTGTCAAATTTCTGTTGGTATAAAAACAACACATTAACTGGATACATATGCCCATGATTACCTGGTATTTCCACTACCTGTACAAATATTCTTGTTATTCATGAAGCAAACAAAGAACTGCAAAAGTTTTATTGTAATAAGGAGATTTGTGATTATTTTGTCTAAACTACAACATGGAAACCTTCATATATAATTAATGTTTTTAATCGAAACAATAGTTATTATTTCTAGCTGCATAATAGAAGAAAAACAAAACCCCTTTTTATGTGTAGACAACTTATCTTGCAAATGGATTGACCTTCTGACTAGAAACACAACCGAGCTTGTGTTTGCAAAGAAATAGGACTGCACAAAATTGGGTATTGAGTTGACTCATGAAAATGTGTTTTTGCAATTACCCACGTACAAACATTTATAATTTCCATTTTAGTATAACAGATTCAAAGTTGTTTATTCTCTAACTTTCTTACTGAGACATAGACTCATCTCCGCAGACCTTAAAATATTTTTACCCAATGAGCTTTCATTTTTACCAGTGGAAAACTGCATTTTTATTGTTTGTTGCTGATCATTTTGTGCATTTAAACAAGGCAAATTTTTATGAAAAACACTTGAAAATCCACTTTTGTGCTGTTGCTAGACAGTAATCTGACTCACGCAACCCATGATCTGATGCTCACTGGATGCATACAGTTACTGTTCAGCAGAAGTGAATGCAGCCAGTGCTCACAGAGGGAGTGTTTACATGAATACATCCCACAGACCGCCAGCCCCAAATGTTTACGTAGCCCCTACATGAGCTGTAAGGGACATTTAATTCCAAAACTGTGGTATGATATAAAGACTGATAGAGGTTGATGTGTCTTAATAATTACTTAATTAATTACTATTACAGAAGATAGACTCTCCACTCTACTCTCAAGATGGCATCTCACCACCTGTGCACTTGACCCGATCCCTTCCCACTTCATCCCAAGCCTCGCCACAGTCTTCATCCCAACTCTAACCCATCTCTTCAACTTATCACTAACAACTGGTGTTTTTCCCTCAAGCTTTAAACATGCCTCAATCACACCTATCCTCAAAAAGCCCTCTCTTGACCCATCCTCTGTATCTAGCTATCGCCCTATATCACTTCTCCCCTATACCTCAAGTCTTGAACTGTCCTCCCATCTATCTTCCTGCTCCCTTTTCGACCGCTTACAATCAGGCTTCTGGTCACAACACTCCACTGAAACTGCCCATACTAAGGTCACCAATGACCTATTAACTGCCAAGAGCAAGCGACACTACTCTATCCTCCTCCTCCTGGACCTGTCCTCTGCCTTTGACACAGTGGACCATTCCCTATTACTACAGACCCTCTCATCCCTTGGCATCACAGACTTGGCCCTATCCTGGATCTAGTCATACCTAAGTGACCGAACATTCAGCGTCTCCCATTCACACATAACCTCCTCACCTCGCCCACTATCTGTCGGAGTCCCGCAAGGTTCAGTTCTAGGGCCCCTACTCTTCTCCATTTACACTTTTGGCCTGGGACAGCTCATAGAATCTCACGGTTTTCAGTATCATCCAAATGCTGATGACATACAGATCTACATCTCTGGACCAGATATCACCACCCTACTAACCAGAATCCCTCAATGTCTATCCGCTATTTCATCCTTTTTCTCCGCTAGGTTTCTAAAACTTAACATGGACAAAACAGAATTCATTGTCTTTCCCCCATCTCACGCGACCCCCCCAACGAACCTATCCATTACAGTAAATGGTTGCCCACTCTCCCCAGTCCCACAAGCTCGCTGCCTCGGGGTAATCCTTGACACTGATCTCTCCTTCAAACCGCATATCCAAGCCCTTTCCACTTCCTACCGCCTTCAACTCAAAAATATTTAATGGATCCGTACATTCCTAAACCAAGAATCGGCAAAAACCCTAGTCCATGCCCTCATCATCTCCTGCCTCGACTACTGTAACCTCCTGCTCTGTGGCCTCCCCTCAAACACTCTCGCACCCCTCCAATCTATTCTAAACTCAGCTGCCCGACTAATCCACCTGTCCCCCCGCTATTCACCGGCCTCTCCCCTCTGTCAATCCTTTCACTGGCTCCCCATTACCCAGAGACACCAGTACAAAAGCCTAACCATGACATACAAAGCCATCCACAACCTCTCTCCTCCATACATCTGTGACCTCGTCTCCCGGTACTTTCCTGCACGCAACCTCCGATCCTCACAAGATCTCCTTCTCTACTCCCCTCTTATCTCCTCTTCCCACAATCGCATACAAGATTTCTCTCGCGCATCACCCTTACTCTGGAACTCTCTACCACAACATATCAGGCTCTCACCTATCATCGAAACCTTCAAAAAGAACCTGAAGTCCTGCCTCTTGCGGCAAGCCTACAACCTGCAGTAATCACCGATCGACAAAACCACTGCACGACCAGCTGTATCCTTACCTACTGTATCCTCACCCATCTCTTGTAGATTGTGAGCCCTCGCGGGCAGGGTCCTCTCTCCTCCTGTACCAGTTGTGACTTGTATTGTTCAAGATTATTGTACCTGTTTTTATTATGTATACCCCTCCTCACATGTAAAGCGCCATGGAATAAATGGGGCTATATTAATAAATCATAATAATAATAATACTGTATAGATGCAATCCTCAACACTGAAATTGCAACACCAAGAAGAAAAAGTTGTGCAATTATAGAAATCACATAATCGTTAGACATATTAATGATATGCAAGTGAGAAAATGGCAACAAAATGTCCAATAATCTTGATTAATTCAGCATTGAGCTCTATACACAGGAATACACGCACACACCTTGGCATGCTTTCAGTGAGATTAATAATGGTTTTTTGAGGAATTTTTTGCCATGCTAAATGTAATTGGTACACAAATCATCAAGTTCCACTGCTGGCACCTCCCTTTCCAATTTCTGACCAATAATGTTTTGAAAATATTGCTTCTAGTTTTTCATCATTTGTGTTACTAACATGTTTATGGATCCTATGATCTCCATAATTCCATAATTTTTCCTTCTTGGTGTTGCAATTTCAGTGTTGAGAAGAGTGTAATTTGTGTAATGTTTTGTGTGTAATGGTTTAAAAAATCCAGTCTCATCTTTTGAATACCATTGGAGTCTTAGTGTAACAGATTGCAGTTGCACAAATTTGTACAGTTGTCCATTTTATTTATTTATTCATCCATCCATCCATAATACCTTCATAACAGTCACTTAGGATATTTTAATTGCAGCAGGATTTCATATTTCTTGAACTATTTCATATCATTGTCACAAAAAGTAATTAGATGGAGTCACATTTAAATTTTCACCTTTGGCAATACCTACCTTTCCTCTACAAGACTCCATCACAGACACAGTCATTTTATTAGTTCCTGCAGTTTGAATCCATGTACAGTATATTCCTTTTCTCTAGTCAGACTATGAGAAATACAGCCCTCTCCTTCTAATAAAAATAACTTAAATCTCCGAATGAAAATAAAAAGAATGTATAATTTCTGGAAATGTTGATTACCCACATATTTAGAGTTAATGGCGTTATTGTCTCCCTGTAGAAAAATATTAAGATTTGAGAGTCCTCAGTGGTTGATACCTTTTAATGGCCAACTGAAAAGACAGCCATGTTCAGTTAGCCATTGAAAGATAACAATCACTGAGGATTCTCAAATCTTAATGTTTTTCTATCTACTGGCTAACACGGTACAAAGATTTATTTCTCCCTGTAGCTACTCATTTCCAGTCTTGGGGAGGTGTAGGGAGTAGTTACAGTCACGACTCACTATACTGTAATGGCGGGTGTAATCACTCCTCTGTACATTGAATGACAGGCACCTTTGCAGTGTGTTTATACAATGTGTGTGTACAGAGCAGCACGTTGTCAATCAAAGTGGTGGTGAGTAATTAGAGCTTTCTCATACAATAGACGACTGTAACCACTCCCTGCACCACTCCAACAGCTACAGGGAGAATATAATTTCATTTTCTCCCTGGATCCGCTGCTCATCTATGCCTGCTAGACATAAATAAAATACAGTTTTCCTGAATATAACATATCACATTATGGAAAATAGTATTTCTGGATGTCACAGGTTCCCTATAGCCTGCTCAATGAAAAGTAAAGCAATTTATCCCCTTTCTTCCTCTCAGAAATTTGTCTGCATCCTGTATACCAATTCCTAAAAGTGAATTTGAGACAGTACATTTTTACCATATCAACTCTACTGAACCCCAGGGATTATAAATTTTGCATTAAAAAACTAGACAAGAGGCCACCAAATATAATACAGACAAGATGTGAGTTCACATATGGTACGCATACTAACCAATGAGTTGTTGAAGATAAAAAATGCATCTGGTGATTTAATGAGGTCATTAATCCACTTAGAAATTGCAAGTGGAATAGAAATTACCTCTCTTCCTGGTGATTTTTGTAAAACTTTGTAATTGAGAGAAAAGATTCACAAGAAACTGGTACAGCGAACATGTCGGTAATCCGTGGCTGCCAGACCAGAACACTGAAAGCCTCCTCCGACCTATGACATCCCTGATGCCCTTTCTGATTAGTACATGACATCATTATGTTATGGTGTAATGCATGCATGGTGAGCAACTTACTAATAAGAAGACTGGCAAAAAGATGATTATAACCTAAGGGATATAACCAAGTTCTGACTAATCAAAAGAATTCCACACCCCCAATAAAAGTAATGATTGCACCTAAAAATAAAAAATGCCATTGAAATTTATCAGGAGGCATTTGAGGGTAATTCAGAGCAGCTTCTTGGAATCATGATGCCTAGATATCAGCAGACCCTCTAGGGTTTGGTCAGTAGCCATATAAACCTGCTTGTGCTGCTGCATAAACAAACACAGCACCTATATGTGTTCTATGTTTTCTATCCACATCAGATTACGAAGTATCTACTTTGGATAATCACTTTATTTATATCTATGGATATTTTGTCTTCTTGATTATTTTGAGAATTCATCTGGAATTCATCTGGAATAAGGGTGATTTTTGAACACGAGGCTCCCTAAGGTTTCCTAGGACTTGATTACAGCGAGTGGGTGAACTAATCTTGCGTGGTGTATCTAACCTTCGCAGGCAACCTTCACAGGCAAGTAGGGCTATTGAGAGGGCATTGTCTAAAGAAAATATCAGGCCCCTTCATTACCCTGTCCCCTGAGCTACCTAGTTCTGTAGTTCACTTGGCACAATAGTCGAGATTCAAACCATGTGAGCTATTTTATATTTGGATAATTTGGGAACTTCAATGGCATTTTTTATTTTTAATTGTTATAAATAAAGGTTATCTACTAATCAAAAGAAAAGGTTATAGTTTCACAAGAAGTAAGAGGTTTGCAGAAATTTTCTTTGGCAGCCACCAACTACCAATGTGGCCATAGAACCAGGGTTCTGCAAATCTTTTTGCTAAACCCTACTATATCATGGCTTAATGCCATTACAACTAGTATCATAGCTATACCAGCACCAATGGACTGGACATTGTATAAAACTAGAATGACATAATCAAAAAATGTCAATTTTACACTGATGAGCAAAAGGGTAACAATGTTTTGACATGTTTTGCTTATCTCACCATCCACTACTGCTTTGAACTTGAGACCCCCATCATTTTATAGACAATCATCTTGGCTATCTCTTGCAAAAATTTTACTTGCAACTATTTTGTATATGATAAGTTATGCGGATTCTTGTCATGTAACTTCATTGTTACTGTTTTGCTCTTGGTAGTAAAAAAATCTTTTTCTTCCTGTATACTACAAATTGCAACCTGTTCTCACATTTCCTAATAGCTCAGTGTGTTATTAGGTTGATTCCCAAGTGAAAGGTCATTGGTTCAAAGCAAGGAGCAGCCATGAAGAAGATTTCCAAAGAAAAGAAAAACAGCATCATCCAGCTCATCGATGGCTGTCTCTTAGCCAAGAAAATTGCCAAACTGTATCTTGTGAGTGCCATGGCAGTTGGAAGAATACAAAATGAAGTCCATCCATCCATTCAAAAGCCAAAAGATGGAAAAAAATTGTAGTGGTCTGTGGAGCACCGAGATAAGGGATACATGTAGGGACAGCAATCTAGTTAACAAACCTTTATTAACCCTTCGATCTCCACAACACGATTCGATAGCATAACACTATCAATATTCATCAGGTGGTACAAAGTGGATTCACACTAGCCAGCTTCATGGCCTGATTTGTATCCTATTCCCTGATCACGTGACCAGAACCCGGAAAGTGCTGGCCAGCAGTGGTGATGCACGGCAGTCTCCAACAGTCCTTAGGGATCATCCCTTCAAGTGTAAACTGGGGCTGTGCAGGAATGCACAATCCCATTAGCTGAGTGGCCACTTGGCCCATGTTTGATAATTCACTAAATCACCAGATTTACACATTTTGTGCTCCTTGTTTTTGTTCTCATTACATAAAAGATGGATTTTTGGAACTCACCAGTAGCATAGCTACCAGAGGAGGCAGAGGGGGTGGTCGCCCTGGGCCCGTGCTCTGAGGGGGCTCACCCAGAGCTATGCTATGTAACTGTATTGGCATGCACAGCTTGCTGATGCAGTTACACTGCAGCAGAGCAGGGAGACACAATCTCCCTTCTCTGCCACCCGGCCGCTATGGGGCCGTTGAGCAGGCGGGGGGCCCGGTTCCAGCAGTGGATCCCCAACCTGTCATCGCAGGTTTAACTGGATGCCAATACAGCTGACCACATTGATGAGAGAAGGAGCGTTATGCTCTCTCTCCCATCATCCCTCTCTCAGCGTCTGACATCACCGATACTGACGGGTCGCAATGATATCACTACTTGGCGCCTGCTGTCAGGAGATGTGCAGGCGCTCGGAGTAGCGGAGGAACCAGGAGGAAGAGAGGTGAGAATTAGCATTGGTTAGCACTGCAGCCTTGCAGCGCTGGAGTCCTGGATTCAAGCCCCACCAAGGACAACATCTGCAAAGAGTTTGTATGTTCTCTCCATGTTTGCGTGGGTTTCCTCCAGGTTCTCCGGTTTCCTCCCACATTCCAAAGACATACTGATAGGGAATTTAGATTGTGAGCCCCATCCGGGACAGCGATGATAATCTGTGCAAACTGTAAAGTGCTGTAGAATATGTTAGCGCTATATAAAAATAAAGATTATTATTATTTATTGTTTCTATGGGGCTGCATTATACTATAGAGTCTGCTTGTGGGGTGGAGTGGGCATTATGAAGTCTGCCTTCTGCAGAGTCTGCCAATGGTGGGGGACTGTATTATACTATAGAGTCTGCCTGTGGGGGGTGCATTATGGAGTCTGCCTATGATGGGGGATTGTATTATTCTATAGAGTCTGCCTATGGGGTGGTGCATTATATTATAGAGTCTGCCTATGGGGGGTACATTATACTATATAGAGTCTGCCTATGGTGGGTGCATTATACTATACAGAGTCTGCCTATGGGGGGTGCATTATACCATATAGAGTCTGCCTATGGGGAGGTGCATTATATTATAGAGTCTGCCTATGGGGAGTGCATTATACTAAATAGAGTATGCCCATGGGGAACGCATTATACTATAGTGGCCTACGGGTAATGCATTATACTACAGAGGCCTATGGAGAGTACATTATACTATATTGAGAACAATCTCATGCATTATACTATATGGAAACTATCTAGAGGGTTATCATACAGTGTGGAGATTACAGTGAGGAGGAAATCATAGTGTTGAAGCCATTAAGCAGTTTGGTGGCTACTAAGGGGTTAGTATACTGTGTGGGTGGTACTATACAGTGAGGGGTCATTATACTGTGTATAGGGGGAGACAGGACATTATTAAATGTAAAGTGGGCACTTATTGTTATAAGGGAACTCGGGTTACTGTGACTGTTAAAGGGACACACTGGGCAATATTACTTTCTAGGTTGCTAGTGGGCAAGACATGGGCACCAGTAGCGTAGCTACCGGGGCAACAGAGGAGGCGGTCACCCAGGGCCCCGCCCTCTGAGGAGGCCCACCCGGTGCTACGCTACTGTAACTGAATCGGCGCATGCAGCGTGCTGATACAGTTACATTCTGCGGCAGAGCAGGGAGAATCGATCTCCCTGCTCTGCCGCCCGGCTGCCATGGGGCCCCTGAGCACAGTGCCAGCAGTGGGCCCCTTGCCCATCATCGGAGGTCAGCTGTATCGGCATTTAGCCATTACAGCTGATCGCATTGATGGGAGAAGGAGCACCACACTCCTTCTCCCATCATCCCTCTCTCAGCGTATGACGTCACCGGTGCAGACTCTGACAGGGGGCGCGATGACATCATTAGCCGGCGCCCGCTGTCAGGAGAAGAGCAGGCGCTCAGAGCTGCGGAGGAAGAGAGGTGAGTATCTATTTATTTTTTACATGTGCTGCCTTTAACTACAGGGTCTGCCTATAGGGGTGCTGCCTTATACTACAGATATGCCTATAGGGGTGCTGCCTTTTACTACAGGGTCTGCCTATAGGGGTGCTGCCTTATACTACAGGGTCTGCCTATAGGGGTGCTCCCTTATACTACAGGGTCTGCCTATATGGGTGCTGCCTTATATTACAGGGTCTACCTATAGGGGTGCTGTCTTATAATACAGGGTCTGCCTATAGGTGTGCTGCCTTGTATTTCAGTGTCTGCCTATAGGGGTACTGCCTTATATTACAGTCTGCCTATAGGAGTGCTGCCTTATATTACAGGGTCTGCCTATAGGGGTGGTCTTATACTACAGTCTGCCTATGGGGGTGCTGTCTTATACTACAGGATCTGCCTATGGGGTGCTGCTTGATACTACAGGGTCTGCCTATGGGGTGCTGCCTTGTGCAATAGAGTCTGCCTATGGGGATGCATTATACAGTATATAGTAGGCCTATGGGGAGTGCATTATACTATATGGAGGCTTATGGGGAGTGCATTATACTACATTTAGGACAATCTGGTGCATTATACTACATGGAGGCTATCTAGGTGGTCATCATACAGTGTGGAGATTACAGCGAGGGGACCATCGTACAGTGTGGGGATTACAATGAAGGGGCCATCATACAGTGTTGGAGCCATCAAACAGTTTTGGGTCTACTAAGGGGTCTGTATACTGTGTGGGTGGTACTATACAGTGAGGGGCATTATACTGTGTATAAGGGAGCTGTACAGGGGGCAGACTCAGGACTTTATTAAATGTAAAGTGGGCACTTATTGTTATAGGGGAACTCAGGTTACTGTTACTATCAAAGGGGCACACACAGGGCATTATTATTTTCTAGGGGCAAAATATGGGCACTGTTTTCTAGGGCACTTGCACCTGACATTACTATATTATAGAGGGTTGCTTTAGAATTTAGAGTGCAAAGAAAACCACACAGCAGGTGGAGTAATAGGGACACATATGGCAGCAAAGGCTCAGTATTGAGATATCAGCAGGATGAGGAGTCTGTGCAGGTTGGGAATAGATGGTGATGGCTGGAATATGAGAAGTGAAATGTGTCTTTGTTATATTCTCTGCAGATGAGTCCTGGGTGGAAGAAGTTGTCATGTCGGTCTGGGCCAGATGGAAAAGATGGGAAAAATGAACGATTCCATCAGAAAGAACATCAGCGGTAAATCATTATCTGTAACTGTGCTGTGATCTCTTATATGTTCTGTAGGACTGGTATCTACCACTGACCATATGTCGGTAATGTCCATGTTGATCTTTATATAGAGATTATCTTCAGTAGCAGCACGGTCATCTGCTGATGTTCTCCTCCACTCACCCAGTTGTAATCAAGGTTACCTGGTTAGGGGCCCACTCAGAAGCTTCGCCCCCCCTGAACCAAAACCCAAGCTACGCCTCTGGTGGGCACTGTTTCAAGGGCACTTGCATCCGGCATTGCTATACTCTAGAGGGTTGCTTTAGAATTTAGAGGGCACACAGAACCACACAGTAGGTGCAGTAATAGGAACACATAGGGCAGCAGCGGCTCAGCATTAGGGTATCAGCAGGATAAGCAGTTTGTGCAGGTTGGAAATAGATGGTGATGGCTGGAATATGAGAAGTGAAATGTGTCTTTCTTGTAATCTCTGCAGACGAGTCCTGGCTGGAGAAGTTTTCATGTCGGTCTGGGCCAGATGAAAAAGACAGGAAAAGTGAACGATTTCATCAGAAAGAACGTCAGCTGTAGGTCAACATGTGCTGTATTCACTTAAATGTTCTGTAGTACTGGTATTTACTAGTGATGAGCGAGTATGCTCGTTGCTTGGGTTTTCCCAAGCACGCTCTTGTGGTCTCCGAGTATTTGTGAGTGCTCAGAGATTTAGTTTTCCTTGCCGCAGCTGCATGATTTGCGGCTACTAGACAGCTTGATTACATGGGGGGATTCCCTAGCAACCAGGCAACCCCCACATGTACTCAGGCTGGCTAGTAGCTGTAAATCATGCAGCTGTGTCAACAAAAACTAAATCTCCGAGCAGTCACAAATACTCGGAGACCACCTGAGCGTGCGCGGGAAAACTCGAGCAATGAGTATACTCGCTCATCACTAGTATTTACCACTGACCATATGGCAGTAATATCAATGTTGGTCTTTGTATAGAGATTACTTTCAGCAAGAGCGCGGTAATCTGCTGTGGTTCTCCAACATCCACTATTAGGGTGCATCACCAAGTTGTAATTAAGGTTACCTGGTTAAGGGCCAACTCAGAAGTTTCCCCCCCGAACCAAAACCCTAGCTATGCCTCTGGTACTCACCATTAAATCTCCTTCTTAGAGCCTTCATTGGGGGACACAGGTAACCATGGGTGTATGTTGCTGTCACGAGGAAGCTAACACTAGGCAAAAAAAAGAATTAGCTCTTCCACAGC
Organism: Ranitomeya variabilis; assembly: GCF_051348905.1. Lineage (NCBI taxonomy): Eukaryota > Metazoa > Chordata > Amphibia > Anura > Dendrobatidae > Ranitomeya > Ranitomeya variabilis. The sequence continues at coordinate 779,012,937 of NC_135233.1, forward strand.
AGTATACACCCACCGACAGACAAAAAGTTTGTCTGTTGAAAAAGCAGTAATAGAAGCAACCATAGAAACAAACCATGAACAGGCCCAATCGAAGGCACATAGGCTCAGCATAGGCACAAAACAGGAAAGGTGCTGTGTCCCCAGTGAAGGCTCCAAGAAAGAGATTTTAAGGTAATTATTAGAAATCCATCTTTTTTTACAGCTTCATTGGGGGACCCAGGTGACCATGAGATGTCCTAAAGCAGTCCCAAGAGAGGGAATAAAATAACTCTGAGAGCTCAGGTTGGACAGTGGACTACTGCCATTTGCAAAACCTTTTTTCCCAGGCTGGAATCTGCCAAAGCATAAATATTTATTTGGTTAAACCTTGCGAAAGTGTGAAGGGAAGATGGCCAAATAGCTGCTTTGCAAATTTGAGAAGCAGAGGCCTTGTGACAAATAGCCCAGGAGGCCCCCACTACCTGAGTAGAGTGAACCCTTTCTGCCGGAGAGAGTGGTCTGCCCTTAAGCTGATATGCCTCCAAGATAGACAAACGAATCCAGCGAGTGATGGTAGATTTTGAGGCAGGAAGACCCCTTCGATGACCCTCAGGAATGACAAACAAAAAGTCAGAGAGCCGAAAAGCAGCTGTCCTAGAAAGTTAGAGGCGAAGAGCTCTGAACAGATCACCCTCATGGACAGACCTTTCCAGAGGATGAAATGGGGTAGGGCATAAGGAAAGCAGAACGATATCTTAATTGATGTGGAAAGGGGAAACTATCTTAAGAAGGAACAAAGGAAATTGTCTGAGGAAGATCTTGTCCTGATGGAGAATGAGAAAAGGAAGGAGAATGACATGAGAAAGACGCCAGTTCCAAAACTCATCTGATAGACTTGATAGCCACCAAGAAGGCAACTTTCCAGGAAAGAAGGGAAGCTGTATTGCCCTGGATAGATGGGTTTGAATGGAGAGTGCTGAAATCCCTGTGAAACCAGATCAAAAGAGCAGAGACTTGACCTTAAGAGTGCTGAGGGAAAGCTTTGCATCGAGACCAGATTGGAGAAAAGAGAGGATGGAGAGAAGTGAGAAGAACACGGGAGAGGACTGATTGCCTTCACACCAGCAAAAATAGGTTCTCCATGTTCGATGCGAGAAGACGCGAGTTTTCTCGCACTGATCATGGTCTGTATGATCTGAGGTGTAAAACCTGCTTCCTTCGGAATGATGGCCTCAATGGCCATGCCATTAAATTAAGCAAAAGTGAACTCTGGTGGAAGAAGGGACCTTGCAAAAGGAGATCTGGATGTATGGAAGTTTCCAGGGAGTGTCTGAAAGCATGTTTACTAGCTCTGCGTACCAGGCCCGTCTGGGCCAGTCTAGAGCCACCAGAATTATGGGTATTCATTCTGACTTGATCTTCTTGATGACTCTCAAATGGAGAGGTGGTAATAGATATGGAAGGTGAAAGAGAGACCAATCGCTAGAGGGTCGTTGGACCTAGCTACTAAGTGGGGCACTTTGGCATTTATCAGAGATGCCATCAGATCTATGTTGGGGGGTGGTCCATTTTTGACAGATCTGGTCAAACACTTTGGATTGAGTGACCACTTACCCGAGGTGTGACCGTGGCGACTTAGAAAGTCGGCGGCCCAATTTTTTACTCCTGGAATGTGAAACGTTGATTACTGTTACGTGATTTTCGGCCCAGACTAGTATTCTGGAGACCTACACCAGAATAGATCTGCTGCGCATTCTGCCCTGGTGGTTTATGTACGCCAAGGCTGTGGTGTTGTCCAACTGAATGTGAACCTGATGACCTGCAAGGAGGTCCTGCCAGTGCAGAAGGGAAAGGTAGATTGCCCTGATCTCCAGGAAATTGATTGGTAGGGTAACTTCAAGAAGGCTCCTGGGGCCCTGGGCAGTGTGATGCAGAAAGACTACTCCCCAACCGAGAAAACTTGTGTTGGTTGTGATGAACTTCCAATGGAGAGGAAGAAAGGATCTCCTGAGTTGAACAGATGAGTGAAGAGTCTACCATGTAATGACTGACGTACACGAGAGGGAAGGATAATTGGATGGTCTAAGGATTATACTTTCTTGTACCATGCTGACAAGAGGGTCATCTGAAGTGGACGAGTGTGGAAATGGGCAAAGGGCATGGCCTCCATGGCTCTGATTCTCTTCCTCAGTACACTCATGTATAGTCGAAGGGGGTGAGCGGATGGGCATTCCCGAGAATAGATTCCTAGGTGGAGAGCTGAGATGTTGTTTTCACGGTGAAAGACTTTGGCACAGGCGGTGTCAAACAACATCTCCAGGAAAATTATTTGTTGTGCCAAAATCAGCAAAGACTTCGTGAACTGATAATGATTTCCCTGAACAGAAAATCTGAGAAATCTCTGATGCGGCATGCAAATTGGAATGTGAAGATAAGCATCCTGAATGTCCACTGAGCATTGGGTTCCATTGAGGTGATTACCAAGGGGAAGGACTCCATTCGGAAATGGCAGATGCGCACTTGTCGGTTCAAACGCTTGAGGTCCAAGATTGGACAGAGATAGCGGTCCTTCTTTGGTACAACAGAAAGATTGGAATAGAAACCGGAAAAACATTCTTGGAAAGGAACAGGGACTATGCCTCCTACTTGGAGAAGGGATGAAATGGCTTGAAAGAAACCTGGGACATGAGCTGGATGTCTTGGCAGATGAGACATGAAGAACTGCATTCCCGGGTGGATGAGAATTCTATCTTGTAGCTGAAAGTCACTATCTCTGACCCAGGCATCATCTACTACAGACAGCCAAGCATTCAGGAAGAGAAGAGGACGGCCGCCCACCCTGGGAGGAGTCCATGGGTGACCCATACGTGAAGAGAATCTATTAGATCTGGATCCAGAGGACTTTGAGGGATGACCGTTGGGATGCCAGTTAAGGGCTAGCTTAAACAATGACTTACATCTCTCTCGCTGGGCGGGAAGATGATCCTGCTGGAAGGGGGTCCCTGTAGAGAGAAAGTGCCAAAAGGAATGAAATTGAAGAGAGCACCTCCTTGGAAATGGGTGCTTGGGTTGTGGAAGGAAGGCGCTCTTACCACCTGTAGCATCAAATATTATTTTATCCAGTTTGGTGCCGAAGAGTCTGAGAGAGTTAAGGAGGGACTGAATCCTCGTTCCAGGTCTTGAGCCAGAGAACTCTCCGAACCGACGATATTGCAAATAATGCGGGCAGAACAGCGACTAAAAATGTGGTGAGCTAGTACTTCACCGTGTGAGCAATCTGGTCAGCCAACTCATTGGGAGGGACAGATGATAGTATGCCCTGCTGGAGGAGTTTGGCCCAAGTGGAAACCGATTTGGCCATCCACGCGGAAGCAAATGCAGGGAAGAGAGACGTGCTAGCAGCCTCGAAGGCAGGTTTGGCTAAAACCTTAACCTGTCTGTCAGTGTAATCCTTAAAGGAGGAGACATTGGGAAGGGACAAGACCATCTTGGCAGACAGCGGTGAAACAGGTGGATCGACAGCCGGTGACTCAGACAACTTGGTAATGAGATCAATGTGAAAGGGGTATAGTTTATCCATCTGATTTCTACCTGACATTGGTTTCTCCGGATGTTACCTGTGAGTATCCCTTCAAATTCCATATGATTGGAAAACATCCGGGAAGGGCATTTCACTCTCTTAAAGGAGACAGAGTGATTCTGAGAAGAACACTCATCTTCCTTAACATTAAGTGTTTGGTTTACTGCCAATATAAGGCTGTCAACCATATCCTGGATCTTGGTGGTCTGGTCCTTGTTGTGCTCAGGATCTGACCCGGATTCTGAGTCGGACCCCAGGGCCAACCCAGTCGTTGTGGCATGGGCCATTGAGTGGATGGAGTTGAGGCCGTGGACGCTGATGGAGAGCTGGAAGAGGAGCTCGAATATATCCGTTTCCTAGACCTGACCCTTGATCTGCCCTTGTGAGAGTGGTGACGGGGTACCTGAGAATTGTCCCGAGGAGTGATTGGGGCAGTGGTGGTAGTGGGCAGGTTAGTTAAATGTTCTAGGACCTGGACCAGGGCCTGAGAAACCCTGGTGACCTCAAACACAGACTGAGACATAGCCATGGACCACTACTGGGAAGCGAGTGTGAACTCATCCCGGATGGGGGTTCCTGTGCTGCCTGCATGGTAGAAGGAGGGAAGGATTGGCAGTAGACTGAAGCCTGACCTGTGGACCCCTTTCTTTTATAAATGGTGCAGGTGTAGTAAATGATTGTGGGCATGGGATGGGAGAGAGACTCCCCAGGGTGGGGTGGAATATTTGAAAATAGCACCAATCGGAGCATTTGCAGGATCTCTGATGCAACCCCGCTACCTGTGGAGGAAGTGGGACAGTACCTGATAGGTGAGTTCTGATTCCTTCTCTTCATACTTGAGGATGTCATAAGGGGCCCCCTTCAGAAAAAGGTGGGCATCCTGGTATTGATAAAACCTTCCTGAACTGTCCAAGTTTTTGATGGTGCAGAAGATGGTGTTGATGCCTGAGGAGGGGGAAGGTCACCAGAGATAAGGGCCACCATCTTCCTTCGAGGAGGAGGCTGGGTGGGGAATTAGGCATGGGCCAGCCACCATGAATCTCCCTGGGCAATGTGAAGTGGCAGGGTATAAGTTCCTGCCTGGCGAGACGAGAGTAGACAGTGTGGGTGATGCTACAGTGCTCTCTCAGAAACAGAAAAAAATTGGAGTTCTATACACAATAGTAAAATCTGAAAAAAAGTACTTTATCACACATAATGAAAAATACACATAAATATGTCAATTGAAGCACCAACAATGAATATAGAAACCCTAGTGAGAAGCACATGGGTCCAAGGCATAAGGAAAAGTATTGATTCCCTTTTGAAAAAGCCTACGTCAAATGCGCATCAGGGGGTGGACTGGGTTACTCGGCATTAAGTCACTTCCATAATGGGTAAGCAATTTAGCTATTAAGGGCACTTCTTTTTCCTTTTTGTGGGGGCGTATTGTCCCTGTGGCAGCCTCAGGGAATTCCTTATGAATTGTGCAGTTTCACTATATGGTTGTCAGCATTAAAGGATTATATGAAAGCTTAACTTGATATTGATCTATATGGCTGACACTATATATATTTTTACAATCTATAGTGCCTCGCACTAATACCATGATGATTTTCATTATCAATACTTTTCCTTATGCCTTGGACCCATGTGCTTCTCACTAGGGTTTTTATATTCTTTGTTTGTGCTTCATTTGACATATTTTTGTGCATTTTTCATTATGTATAATAAAGTACTTTTTTTCAGATTTTACTGAGTGTGAGTGAATGTGAATGTGAGTTTGATTACATTACAGTGCTCTCTCAGTTGAACGCAAGTGGGAAGGCAGATTAAATCTACACCCTGCTGCCCTTGAAGAATCTAAAAGAGAAAGGAAAAAAGATTAATTGGAAAAAAACAATGAAACCTGTAGGAAAAAGATGGATCTGCGATCAGATCCAGGTCTGCCTCCTCCAGATACTAAGCTTAATCTGACAAGCTTTGTGTCTGTCGGTGGGTGTATACTGCTGAGGAGGAGCTAATTATTTTTAGCCTTGTGCCAGCCTCCTAGTCATAGCAGCATACAACCATGGTTAACTGTTTCCCCCAATGAAGCGATTAAGAAAGGTTGACATCCAGACAAAATATCGGAGTCAACAAATTGGCTCATCACGAGGTCTATCAGTTCTGGAGCGGCATACACAAGAGTGGAGGTGGCTCATTTGTTTCGTCATAGTGAAATCACAGATGTTCATGCAAGCACCATGCTACACACATTACACAACTCTGGAATGGTGGCCAGAAAAAAGTTGAAGAAGCCTCAATTCCAATATCGTCATAAGAAGCGTCAGCCCCAGTTTGCAAAAAAGTACAAAAAGTAGACAGCAGAAGATTGGAAATGGGTAATTTGGAGTGATGAGACTAAAGCCAATAGACTAGACTCTGATGGATGCAAATGGGTCTGAAAAAACAAGGGAAAATGGGGCTAACAGATCGAGAAATTGAAGGAGCTGTAAAGTTTGGTGTAGGAAGCCTGATGATATGGGGTTGTTTCACAGCCAAAGGCTTTGGATACTTGATCAGGAATGATGGTGGTCTGAATTCCTAACTATATGTGAGTATTCTACAAGACGAGTTACTTTGTACACTTGAGTACTATTAGGCTAGGTTCACATTGCGTTAATGGGTGTCCGCTAGCGGACTCCGTTACATGGCGAAATTGTCGCAATTAACGCCATGTAATGGGTCCCTTAGTGCACCCATTGACAGCAATGTGCTAACGGGTCGCCAACGCATCGCTAGCGCATGTCATTTTCGGCACGCGCTAGCGATGTCCCGTTATTTTCGGACGGACCTCTAACGCTGCTTGCAGCGTCCGAGGTCCGTTCCTCGCTAGCGCAGATCGGGCATCTGCGCTAGCGGAGATCGGGCATCTGCGCTAGCGGGATCGGCAAACGCAATCCCTAAAGTGACATTGCGTTAGCGCAATCCGCTAGTGTATGCGCTAAACGGATTGCCCTAACGCAATGTGAACCTAGCCTTAACTTGAAAAGGGCGACACAGTGTTCCAGCAGGACAATGACCTGTAGCATACATTGAGACTGGCAAAGAAATGGTTCAATGACAATGAAGTTGAGTTGCTTGATTGGCCACCACAGTCCCCAGATCTCATCCCATTATAACACTTGTAGGTACAATTTAAGAAAAAACTGTATGCATACCCAGATGAGTAGACCTGTATTCACCAACTTTGGGAATGTGTAGTAGAGATCTGAAATCAGATTTCAGTTGAGACATGCTTGAATCTGATTGAGAACATACCCAGAAGGATTCAGGCAGTGTTGAAAGCCAAAGGTGGATTTACAAAATACTAAGAAAATAATAAAAAATACAATTTAGATTTTTAGGAGCAAAACAGTCACAGTGCAGTGACATGACAAGAATCTGCATGACTAATCATATGCAAAATAGTTGCCTAGTTAAATTTATGTATGAGAAAGCCAAGATGATTGTCTATAAAATGATAGTAGTCTCATGTTCAAAGCAGTAGTGGATGGTGAGATATGTAGCTTGAAAGGCAAAAGTACAAAACATTGGTACAATATTGCTAGTCAGTGTATGTTGTAAAGTAAACATAATAATACAGTATTTAAAGTAATAACTGCATTTTTAATGACCCAGGGGATGAATGTTGGATTTGTCTAACCAAAGTCCAAACTCTGCCATGCTAAAATGGAAAATACATACAATACTGTAAAATATTTAGATTTTTACTTTCATGTATCTTAGTTCTATTACAAGTGGGTTGAGTCTTAATTTGGCCTACTTTTTCTCTAATCTTTTCTGACACGATAATAATAAAGGGAGGTTCTGTTTTGCTGTCTTATGAGTTGGAACTAATTGAACCATTATTCTCTTAGTCTTCGAGCTGTCCAACATTGGGAAGACAGGAGGTCTTACAGAATTGATGCCACCTGACATAGCACCAGTTTTTGTATTTTGCGATGATGTAACCCAAGCAACTTTTTTTGTAAAAGTGTCTCTCCCTCCAGGTGGCTTGAGTTCAGGTAGAGTGGACGGATGTGATGCTTCAGATACTATTTGTCTTTCCTGCTGTTGATGGCAAATAAACAGAACATTTTCAACTGCAGATTTTTGGTCTTTGAGTCTTACTCCTTTCTTTGGGGACAGCAAAGGATTATTAGCATGTCTGTTTACAGGCATAGACTTTGCCTTTACTATATAAGAAGTAGATGGATCATGCACCTGGAGATTTTGAACTTTGGCAAGTTGATCCTTTTTACTTATTGCAGAGTTCTGGCTTTCAGCCATGTTTGTGATGTCTTCTTGATGGACCTCTTTCTGATTCAAGTCTTTATTGCTTAAAGGAGTTAATCTTGGGCTTGTATACATTTTTTGTTGCTTCAAATAATCTGGGGGCTCCAAAAAAATGATCTCTCTATCGGCAAACTTAGATGCTGCAATTGGAACAAAGTAGTTTTATATCCTTTTTAAGAGAAAATGTGAGATGATAAAAACATATCATTAAAAGGTTATTCCCAAAATAACAAGTTATCCCCTAGCTACAGAACAAGGGATAGCGTACTGATTGTTGGAGGTCCAACCACTGTTTTAACCAACAATCTCAAGAATGGGGTTCAGGAACCCTGAAAACTGAAGCACTGTCTTGCATGGAGCAGAGGTGTGCATTCTCAACCTCCAGTCCATTCAATGTCTATGAGACTGACGGAAATGTCTGAGCTCTGTACTCAAATTTCTCTGGCAGTCCAACAGGTAATGAATGGAGCAGAGTCAAACATGAAGGCCCAGCAACTGCACCATCATTAAATAGCACGTAATCCAATATTCTTTGAATTTTGGGATAACCTTTTAAGTGTAGCAATGTATAAAAAATAAATAAATATATACTGATTAAAAGCAAAAAAAGAAATCTAGTGAATATACACACAAAGTCACAGAGCGAAGGATTTACACTATCACCATATTTAAAACTTAGTAACACACAGGAGTATTCTCTGCCCACTGTATCTGTAATTTTTTTATGTTATGCTATATACAGTTGTGGCCAAAAATATTGACACCCCTGCAATTCTGTCAGATAATACTCAGTTTCTTCCTGAAAATGATTGCAAGCACAAATTCTTTGGTATTATTATCTTCATTTAATTTGCCTTAAATGAAAAAACCACAAAAGAGAATGAAGCAAAAAGCAAAACATTGATCATCTCACACAAAACTCCAAAAATGGGCCAGAAAAAAGTATTGGCACCCTCAGCCTAATACTTGGTTGCACAACCTTTAGCCAAAATAACTGCGACCAACCGCTTCCGCTAACCATCAATGAGTTTCTTACAATGCTCTGCTGGAATTTTAGACCATTCTTCTTTGGCAAACTGCTCCAGGTCACTGATATTTGAAGGGTGCCTTCTCCAAACTGCCATTTTTAGATCTCTCCACAGGTGTTCTATGGGATTCGGGTCTGGACTCATTGCTGGCCACCTTAGAAGTCTCCAGTGCTTTCTCTCAAACCATTTTCTAGTGCTTTTTGAAGTGTGTTTTGGGTCATTGTCCTGCTGGAAGACCCATGACATCTGAGGGAGACCCAGCTTTCTCACACTGGGCCCTAGATTATGCTACAAAATTTGTTGGTAGTCTTCAGACTTCATAATGCCATGCACACGGTAGCGCAGTCCAGTGCCAGAGGCAGCAAAGCAACCCCAAAACATCAGGAAGACTCCGCCATGTTTGACTGTAGGGACAGTGTTCTTTTCTTTGAATGCCTCTTTTTTTCTCCTGTAAACTCTATGTTGATGCCTTTGCCCAAAAAGCTCTACTTTTGTTTCATCTGACCAGAGAACATTCTTCCAAAACGTTTTAGGCTTTTTCACGGAAATGTTGGCAACTCCAGCCTGGCTTTTTTATGTCTCGGGGTAAGAAGTGGGGTCTTCCTGGGTCTCCTACCATACAGTCCCTTTTCATTCAGATGCCGATGGATAGTACAGGTTGACACTGCTGTACCCTCGGACTGCAGGGCAGCTTGAACTTGTTTGGATGTCAGTCGAGGTTCTTTATCCAACATCCGCACAATCTTGCGTTGAAATCTCTTGTCAATTTTTCTTTTCCGTCCACATCTAGGGAGGTTAGCCACAGTGCCATGGGCTTTAAACTTCTTGATGACACTGCGCACGGTAGACACGGGAACATTCAGGTCTTTGGAGATGGACTTGTAGCCTTGAGATTGCTCATGCTTCCTCACAATTTGGTTTCTCAAGTCCTCAGACAGTTCTTTGATCTTCTTTCTTTTCTCCATGCTCAATGTGGTACACACAAGGACAAAGGACAGAGGTTGAGTCAACTTTAATCCATGTCAACTGGCTGCAAGTGTGATTTAGTTATTGCCAACACCTGTTAGGTGCCACAGGTAAGTTACAGGTGCTGTTAATTACACAAATTAGAGAAGCATCACATGATTTTTCGAACAGTGCCAATACTTTTGTCCACCCCTTTTTTATGTTTGGTGTGGAATTATATCCAATTTGGCTTTAGGACAATTCTTTTTGTGTTTTTTCATTTAAGACAAATTAAATGAAGATAATACCAAAGAATTTGTGTTTGCAATCATATTCAGGAAGAAACTGAGTATTATCTGACAGAATTGCAGGGGTGTCAAAACTTTTGGCCACAACTGTACCGTAGTAGCACACCCAAAGTACTTGAACACGTAACATGTTTTAAGCTTTGACTAGATGGTAAGATAAAAAAATGGTGCTCTTATTCTGGGCTTGCACAAAGAATGTTAGCCAATCTTAGCTGTGATGTCCCATTACATGCCAAAGTCAGGCATATATCCTGCAAATGCTTAAATAATTTCCCTATTACATAAGCGTGGATCTACATGTGTTTCATTTTATAGAAAATTACCACGCAACATGTCAAAAGTGAGAGACTGTGCTAAGCAGGTGACCAGACAGCAGGAGCTTTGGTGCATGTGACCCTTGCCGTATAATTATTTGCCTAGTTAAATCAACACTTGTGATGTAGAATTGCATTGGATGACACATTTCCTATTACGTTATGATAGAATGTACCTTTCTGAAGGTTTTCTTGATTATCTAAAGTTATTGCAATTTCATCTTCTTGGATTGGTTCACACAAGATTGGACTTTTGACTGTTTTGCTTATGTTTTTCACTGTATCTTCAGCAAGTTTTATATTATTTTGTTCCTCGGTACAATTACAATGTTCTCTAACATATTTGTCATCTGCAGTGCCATTCTGTGGAAAATAATACAATCAATATAAGTTGCGTTGTCTTTTGAAACATGTCTAAAATGAACCAAACATAGGGAGAAGCTCCTTTCAAGCAAAACACTAATTTTGTTACAGCGCCTTTTAATAATACTGGTAAAGAGGACTCTGGATTTATTTAGTGAATGATCACTATTATATTTTTCTTTGATCTAAGTTATAAGCACTTCTTATTCAAGAAGGGGTAGACCACATGTATGGACATGTGGTCTACTCCTTCCTGAAGAAGAAGTGCCTGTAACTTCAAAACACGTGTGGCAGTCTCATTGGGAATAAGAATATTTTTTGTTTTTCTTTGTTATAAATTTATTCCTGATATTTTGATGCCAACTATTATATTCTATAGTATATGTCAATCTGTTTAAGAATCTTTACCACCAAAAGATGCCTTTGATTAGTAGTGTCCATGGACTCTGAACATGGTACTGTAGAAGGAGAAAACCTTTCACTGCTCTCTATTACCTACAAAAAAGACAATAATAGTTCCATGTCAACGTGTACACCACTTAACATATATACAAACAGCATATGAACAAATGGGTGCATATGATCTCTAAAATTATAGACTTTATTGAATTCAACCAATGAAAAACATAGAATCAACAGAGTAACACAATGGAGGACCAGATGAATGCATTTACATAGTTGAACCTAATGTCACTAGGGTTAAATCATTACTAGTCTGCACGTGCCATCCTAAAGTATCCCCAGCCAATGTCTGGGAGACACTTTTTATTTAGGGCACTTACACCTCTTGGGAGGTGCCTGAGTAATGTGTATACTCTGCTTCTTGCTTGCTTGCTAGTTCTCATGGAACAGGGACTGGGCTAGTTCACTATTTAATGCATATATATATATATATATATACAGTATATATGTATGTATTTAACCTTTTTAAATGTTTGCTTGAAATGTACAGTCGTAGACACAAAAGATGGTGACAATCAATTTGTCTTAATTTTTGTGATATGCTGTACATATTTTAAATGGTAACTAACAGCATCAAGAGCATAAGTCATGAAAATGATAATATCTAGAGACATATGGAAACTCAACATGCCCCCTGATGAAGCTAGGGTGAAACCTATCTTGGGGTACCAGGACCACATACCACATCAATCTGCTGGATGTGTAACACATTTTTGTTATCTTCTAGTATACATGCCTCACAATACCATCTGTTTAGGCATGTCAGAATTATTGTGTAGTATAATGTATATATTTTGCCATTAAGGCTTTGATTTGAGTGTATTGCTATTTATTTAATGGCTTTACTCATTTGCTAGGGCATCAACCTCTGCAGGTAGGAAGGGACATTTTTCAGTGTTTCACTAGGGTGAGATAGAAATTTATACCTATCTTTAGACACTTAGCTCTATATAAATTGTAAATTGCTTGTACTTGTTTTTCTGCTCTGTTGACTATTTTAATATTATGACTTTTTTATGATAAGCAGTACGCGCCAGTATACCAACTGTTCACGGCAGCACCTGCTGTATTCCTGCTGTGCCTGCCTGTACCAGTGGAGCTTTCCCTTTCTAGGTCATTCCAGCTCCATTTCCTTTGGGGTCAGCTGCCATGCATCCGAGGTTCATCCTGGAGAAGCATCTGGTGTCCATCTGGAGCCAAGTCTAACACCACCATTAGTGGCTCTAGTGAAGTTAGGGTACACCCCTGCAGGCTCTCCTCAGACAATGCCGCAGTGTTTACACCACTATATGCATTACAGTGTATTAAAAACACATTTCTTAGACTAGCTCTTTCTTTTTCTTTATAACAGTCATTTACTTTAGTTAATAGCTTTTAGTTAGAACACTCAACACACTTTAAGGTTATGTTAGAGTAACCTTCATCATCATGGAAATATATGCATTTTACATGTAATATTCATGCATGTCACATCTAAGAAAAGCAGCAAGAGGGGCTTCATAAAGTTGGTCTTTGAAGAGCTCTTTGCCTGACTGACTTTTGGACATACCAAATGAGAGACTCCCTTTTGTCACTTTAGAATGTTTCAAAAAAATATGCCTCTAAGCCAGACTGTCCATGAAAAAGGTTGTTTCTGACTGAACTATTGATGGGATCATCTGAAAACTGCTTGAGACACAGGCAAGGACTAAACAATTTATAGGACAAAACACAATAGCCCTCTGCACTGCTTAATGACTGCTACACTTTATCTCCCACCGATCTCATATCTTACAGATCATCACTAGTTTAGTCCTGGACAACCCCTTTAAGTGACTAAAACAATTTTTTCACAAATCAGTAATACTGATCTGTATAAGACTTGATTGTTTGAAAAAATTGGACGAAAAGATTACCTGTAAGAGTTCAAACTCCATCTGCTGCTTGTTGATTTTTTTCAGAAGTAAACAATAAGAAGCCAGCAATGGTGATGGTTTGTTATTAACTAGAATACTAGTCATTTCAGACATCTTGACATTCAAGGTGGTACTCATATATTTCAAAACAATGGAATCCAACTCATCAGGGCGAAGCCTATGGTACAGAAACACAAAATTATAAAAACTACTTGTTAAAATGGGTTCATTATGTAAAGAATATAGGAGATATAAGTTCATGTCAATCATTTATATCTTATGTGGCATTGGAGTTTAAAACCTCCTTCCCATGTGCAGCTGTAACAGAACACCTAGCAGCAGCAGGAGGGTCAAGCCTTAAAGGCCGTCAGTGACAGATCACCTTGAGAAGCTCAGCTTAGGACAAAAACTTGCTTACAAAGACTTGCGTGCAATATAGTCATGCTGAAAAGCTGCAGAAACCTTCCAGAACATTCCAGAAGCATAATTCCAAGGGGAGTTATGGAGATATTATGAATCCTAGACATACATTGTGTATATTTCCGAGATCCCCAGAACATGGCGATCACATGCCTGGGTCTTGACCAGTTCTAGCACCCAGTGGTATGGAGATACATAGAATAGCTAATAGGAACCAGATAGACAAGATGTGTTTAGTCTCAATGCGTTGCAGGGACCCGGTCAGAACTGATGGCAGCAAAACTGCCTCCCTAGGACTGTCCATTAAAGAGTTATGAATCATCTTAAGTTTTGGAGTTTTTAGCTGCAGAGGCAAGGGGAGAGGCTTTAGTTTCTTCCCAGAGGGCAGGAGGGAAGTGAACCAAAAGGGATAAAGGCTAGTGTAAGGCCATGTGGTCTCTCTCTCTGTTATGCATGTTGTCCACTTCGACAGTGGGGGCAGCGTTGAGTAAAGTTTAATGAAGGACCTAAGAGCCAGCTGGCAGTAGATGTCCTCTGTGGCCCAGCCCACCAATGATCTGACATGCACTCGATAATTAACATGATCCATCTGCTTACATCTTTGGTCCTACCACTATCTGTATTTGCATATATGACCATTTTATATGTATAACCATCATGTATACAGTGTATTGTCTAGAGTGCCTTTAAGGTGATTAAATACGTAGTTTAAACTTTGGCTGCTCCTTTATCTCGATCCACGAATCCACACATCTGTTTCTCAGTTTAACTTTCCATGCTACCGAGGCTGGTTTCTGGCCCAATATAATCCAGTTAACGGACAAGGCTTAAATCTAATGAGGAACTAGTGGCAATTCTACCAGTCTGGTAGCGCTCTGTTTCACTGGTGCTAGTGAAAGGGCCTCTCAGCCTGTTGGGGTTGTGGGCAAGTGTGCTGCCATGTCAGCAACTGTAGGACACATACTCTCCCACCCCGTGCCTCCCTGGGCCCATTTGGACAGGAAGCGTCTGTGTAAAACTGTAAAAAGCAGACCTTATGTGTAACCAGGGGGTGCGGAATGTCATGTTGTTTAAAGTGGGGAGAAAGCACTTCGTGATTCGCCTGACGTAACAGTGACATCAGGTGGGGTGGTGAGGTGCAGGTTCCTCACATGTGGTAGCAGTAGTGGGATCCTGCATGATCTCTTTGGTGCCATCCTTCACAAGTGGTGGCAGTGTTGGAATTCTGTGTGATCTCTCTGGTGCCATCCATCACCAGTGGTGGCAGCAGTGGAATTCTGTGTGATCTTTCTGGGGCCATCCTTCACAGTGATGGTTTGTTATTTACTAGAATATTGGTCATTTCGGACATCTTGACATTACTCATAGATTTCAAAACAATGGAATCCAACTCACTTGAGTAAAGCCTATGATAAAGAAACACATAATTATAAAAATTCTATGTTAAAATGGGTTTATAAAAAAGACAGCATAATCTGGACACCCCATTTAGGTAAAGAGAATAATGCGAGGGATAAAATAGAATTGGAAATTTTAAAAAATTATGCAGTTCAAGAGTGTACCTGCTAAAATTTACAGAGCCAGAATTTGTGCCAGAGCCAATCATGTGAGGTGTTGCGTAACTGCTGCCAAACTGGCAATAATTTAACACAGGCCCTTAATATTATTAAGTATAAAGCATGTCAAGTTATATTCAGGCATATTTCTAATATTCCAAGCTGTATTGAGTATCAAATGTAATATGCAGAGTGCTACCTACCTAGTAATGAAGACCCGATCAGATGCCAAAAAAATTCAATCCATATTCAGTCAGTCAGTATAATTTACAGAGCCAAATCAGGTGTGAAGAATAATATTTAAATCCATGTCTGGTGCCGAGTCTAATGTGCAATATCAAATACGATGTGAAGTCTAATTTACAGAGCTTTACTAGGAGTCAAAGTCTAATTAACAGTATTATATCAGGTGCAAGTCTAACGCAAACATTAAAACTGATCCAAAGTATAATATACCTAGCGATATGTGAGCTACCCAGGAATGCAAGCATTAGCCAATACCTGGAGTGCTGTTTAATTTGATTATTATGCTTATTGTTATATTTATTAATAATATTAATTTAACTGTTTTTTATATATCACAAGAGTCATGTAATGTACGAAAAGTAAAAAAAGCCAATTGCCCCAATTCATCATTGTTTTTGCGCCTTTTTTCTAGAGTAAAATAGTTCTAATAGTGACTTTTACATTTGCGCCAATGTCCAGCCTTCATTAAAAACTTTTTAACTCCTTAACAGCATTGGACATACCGGTACATCTAATGTTAGCTCCCTGTCTTTGATGCTGGCTCAGGAGCTGAGCCCGCATCTTTTTCGGCAGATCTTGCCTGTAGTATACAGTCATAATCAGCCTCTAATAGTCGTATGTGGAGCAAAGCTACAGCTGTTGCTGATACCTTACTAGAAGTTGCTGTTAATCCCTAATAGCGGTATTTAATAGCGGAGATTTGCGCTGTTTTAACCTTCTATTGATGCTCCAGCGACGCAATTGTGGGATGGCGATAGGCTGCTATGTTGGCCAAGGGTCTGTTTAATTGTATTTTTGCTCAGTTGAAGACTATCGTGCATCATTTTAAAAGATGCAACTTTTGGCTCTAAAGATGCGCAAAAAAAGGTAAAAAACAAAAAAAGCATCTTTGCTTTTGCGCAACATTCATCAACCTGCCCACATCATTTTGTGAATTTTGTGAATTTGACACTTAAAAAGGCAATGAATATCACAAGACAAAAAAGAATCATCATTTTAAAAAAGCGCAAATGATGAAACAGAGTCATTAGACGCTATCTATTAGAATGAGAGGGATAAAAGAAATTCAGAGGTTCATAAATCTTTCTTCTTAATCCTATTGAAAGGAATGAATTGCTGCAATGGGCAATGGAAGGTTTAGTTAGGGGTAATTAAATTATATTTATTTCTGCTAAATATAATTCCCCATTTTACTATGCTTTCTGCAAAGGTTAGAAAATAATTGGGATTGCAAGGTGGTAATGATAACAATCAAGTTATTATTGTTCCCTGTGCTTTCTCCTTATTCCTAGAGTTGTTTTATTTTCTTTCTTTTCGACTAATGTTGCCCTTGCCACCTCGAGCAATCCTCTAAAGCATGGCCATTCAGTTTTACTTTGTGTCTTTTATTATATCACGCTTTGCGAGTAACAAGGTGTTATGAAAACAACATGGTTTTTACGATTTCCTGCATTTAAATCCAAACATTTAAGCAACATGACTCTTTTCTATGGTTATTATCATCTCATAACACCTGCTGTTGAACTCATGACTTCCAAAGTGTAAATGTGCAAATACAAGAAATAGTGCCGTGCTCACAAAATAATACTTTCCAAAGGCCTAAGAAAGCTGGTAGGGAATCTGTTCTCCATCATTTAGCACTGTACATGATGATAAACAGCAGCAGACCACAATCAGGTTGCTAACATTTCCTGTGCCCACATTTACAACCCTCAAATACAGGATAAAAACACTCACCTGGGCATGTTTTATTATTCCATATAAATTATGTGTAGGAAAATGTCACATTAAAATGCAGCGGAGATATTTTTTATCTCCTAAAGTTTCTGGATAACGACTTATTCAGTAAATGAAGGACATACAATTTAGCTGAGTCTCTAACAACCTGTAAATATTTTGATGGCTCAGGGCTGGTTTGTTGAGGTTCTCCAAGACTACTAAAAGTGGGAATTTATTGGTAGCCCACGCAGAGCATTGTAAATAAATAAAAGTGGCTGAGCCAGTGATTTATTGTTTTGCTCTTTTGTTGCATATGGACAAGTCTTGCCCCATTTCTTCAGGGACACATTTGACACTAGTCCCATTTTTTTAACTTTTTTTTTAACAAAGAAATGTTCTCCAATATAACAGTCTTACTTCACATGAACAAAATAAATGTGCCTATAGAGCGGTTGCAGCTCTTTTTCCATCTAGATCTTTTAATTTACAGTTCATTTGTTTGATGGACCTATTCATTCCAAAGAGTTTTTTGGAAGAGAGTACATAAAATGTAACAGTTAAAATAATGCTAGTTGGAAAAATTAATTAAAAACTATATAGTTACATAGTTAGATAGTTACACAGGATGAAAAAAAGACACAGGTCCATCAAGTTGAACCTTTCTCCATCAGTTATACATTCTTTGCTTTCATAACAAAAAAAAAATAATTGTTAATTTTAAACAGTAGCTAACCCAAATTTTTCACATACTAGCTGTTCCACTGCTTATTTTCTGGCCCTCCAGAACCTCAGTTGTAGTCTATTCAATAGGGAATGGAATACTTTTACCATGAACAGGATCACATTTCTGAAAAATGATGACTAGCCTTTATTCTTCTATTCTGATGGCTTTTCATTCAGATTGCTTTATAAAAATTTATTTGGCCATAGTGCATAGGAAATGTGCAATGATATTTGCCCTTCGAAAGTCAGGGAATACTTGTCATCTCCAATGACAGCAGTAATGTAGCGATATGAGACATTTTCACTTAATCAAATTGAGAGCAGCTGATCTAACTAAGAAATGGCTGGTTAGAATTGTTAATAAAAATATCTGTAAACAAATCAAATTATTACCTGTTTTTATATGAAATAGAACTCAAAGATGTCCATGAGTCATTGAGCCATTTGTCATTCATGGCTTCCTTAAGAGTAGGACGTTTTTGGGGATCTGGCTGGAGGAGAGTGTGTATTAAATGAACAGCACCTGCACAAGAAGAAATTTAAAATGTTATACGCTTATGAAAACTAAAATAAAATGGTAGGGAACTTCTACCAATTAATCAGATTTCTACATTAATTTTTAGCATTCAAAAATAAAAGCCAACATCTGTTTAATACGGTCAACAACCCCACTCTGGTGGAACCTGTATGACAATATTCAACTTCATTAACCCCTTTCCGATATTGGGCATAATAGTATGCCCATGTCGGACCCCTCCTGTTTGGTGTGGACTCACCTTCCTGGGCACATGACAGCTGATCTATACAGATCACATGTGCCTGCAATAGCCATGAGTGGAATTGCGATCCACCCGCGGCCGTTAACTAGTTAAATGCCGCTGTCAATCTCACGTGTTTACAGGAAGCACATTGCTAATTCCACCCATCGGTGACCCCATCACATGATCTTGGATCACCGATGGGTTGGCATGACAACCAGAGGTCTGCAGCAGACCTCTATGGTTGTCACTGCCAGACTGCTATGAGCACTGCCCTTTGGTCGGCACTCATAGTAAGTGAGCATTTCTGCTACACCCAGGCGATCTGATCATCACCTGTGTGTAGCAGAGGCGTTCAAAGTATTGCAGCTTCTAGTCTCCCATGGAGGCTATTGAAGTGTGCTAAAAGTAAACAAAAAATGTTTTTAAAAATATTTAAAAAATAAATATATAAAAGTTCAAATCACCCCCCTTTCGTCCCATTCAAAATAAAACCATATAAGAAAATCAAACATACACATATTTGCTATCGCTGAGTTCAGAATCACCTGATCAATCAATATAAGAAAATAATTAACCCGATCGATAAACGACGTTACGAGAAACAAATTCAAAATGCTAGAATTATGTTTTTTGTTTATGGCTATATTGCAATAAAATGTAATAACGGGCGATCAAAAGATCATATCTACACCAAAATGGTATCAATAAAAATGTCAGCTTGACACGCTAAAAATAAGCCCTCACCCAGTGCCAGATCACAAATAAAGCTACATGTCTCGGAATATGGTGCCATTTTTTTAAACAAATTTTTTTTTTTTATTCACCATTTAAATAAAAAAGAACCTAGACATGTTTGTTGTCTGAGAAATCATAATAACCTGGACAATCATAATGGCAGGTCAGTTTTAGGATTAAGTGAACATGGTAAAAAAAAAAATAGCAACTGTGGAATTGCACTTTTTTTGAAATTTAACTACACTTTGATTTTTTTTTCCTGTTTTCTTGTACACGATATGTTAAAACCAATAGTGTTGTACAAAATTACAACTTGTCCCACAAAAAACAAGCCCTCACATCATGGTCATATTGACCGAAAAATAAAAAAGTCAAGGCTCTGGGAAGATGGGGAGCAAAAAAACGGAAATTCAAAAACTGAAATACCCCAGGCCCTTAAGGGGTTAAAAAAGCCAAACTATTGACACCTATTTGCAGATACTAATTGTTTTTTATTATTTTAATTATTACTTTACTTTGCAAACCTCAAATGTGGCTTTTTTTCCAAATTCGTCAAAAAAGTGTTTACTTGCATATGAACTATATTAAGACTGATAAAAGCAGCACATGTTTAATCATCATCAAATGAATACATACAGTTTATATTACAAAGCTGTACAGGCTTTATACCAATACCATAAATATTACCACATTTTTTTTTAGTATAACAGCATAATATTTTTATTCAAAGTCCAAATGTCTGCTTTTTGTCATCCCAATGCTAAAAAGAATGCATAAGAATAAATGGGAAAGATCTTCCAAATAATTGGACAATTCTCAAAACCAAAAAGTCCCACAAGATTTCATGAATAGTGGCCTCCCTTTTCCAGAGCTTAAGGAAAAACTTGTTTGGGCTCCAAATAACTATTTGCAAAATAATTTTTGGGTGATCGTAATGTCACCTCTCTAGGGGCACTTAACAGCTCTGACTTTAAAGCTGTCTGAATAATTGATAAGTGTAAGCCTCCTTTTAATTTAATGTACTTATCCATGACAATAGCCACAACTAATAACATACTTTATTTATTGAAAGCCTGAGTGTGCTTTGTTCCACCCAATTGATTCAAGAAGTGCTCATTCTGAATGCAATGTCTAGGGCCTCATAACGTGCAGGTGTGTAGCATAGTGGCAGGCAGACATAAAGAGTTCCATTGCACCAAAGCTTTAAACTTTACTGCTTAGGCATACTCAGGCAGAATAAAGCATAGCTGTTGCATCAGTAAACATATTTACAAATGCATATGATTACAGTCTTTAAATATAAGGGAATGTAACCCCATTGCATCTGAATCTGTCACCACATGGGGTCATGAATAAAGGATTTAGAGTTTATTAAGGTACTAGCTGTACAGCCTGGCGTTGCCCGGGCATAGTAACTAACTGTGGATAGTTATAACAAATTTAATGATTATATTGCACATAAAAACATTTCACATCATATATTCAACACTACAGATTTGCAACACAAATTAACTAATTGAACGTGTGAATGTGGTCTTATACACAGCCTCCATCTGCAGCGCCTCACTCTTCTCTATACACAGCCTCATACTGCAGCAGTACCTGGCTTCTCTCATTTTCCCTGTCACACCTCTCATTTTCCCCCTCACTCCTCTCATTTTCTAGACACGATGGCGCTAGATGTGGCCTGTGCCTTCTACGCACTGATACTCTGAAGGCGGTGGACCTGATTGTAGTTCGCAGCAGCTGGGATGTCGCAGCTGGTGAGTTTTGCAGGGTGGCTTTCGAGGTGAATGTGTCTCCGCCCGTGTGCGCTAACAATGTGGGCCATATGGACTGGGCTTGTGTGGAGTGAGTGTGGCTATGTGGAGTAGGTGGGGCTATGTGGCGTGATAATGGCTTGATACATTCACACATGCACTCAGCTTTATATATAGAGATTGTTTTGATTTTTACACTTTTTGGTTACTTTTACTTTAAAAGGGTTTTCCCCACAAATAAAAGTTCATTTTAATCAATACTTCTTGTAATAATAATAATTTCCACAATGGGATGTGTTTACATAAAATGTTCCTGTGCTTAGATAATGTTATAAATGTGCCCCTGCTGTGTACTTTGTAATGGCCATGTCTGACCGTACAGGAACATAGTCTAATCATACCACAGCTCCTTGGCAGGGGGGAAGCAAAAGAGTATATAATTAATTTATGGGTTGGAACCCTACCTGGGCACCTCTTCGTACTACAGGAGTGTTCATAGAATCATAGAATCATAGAATATTAGAGTTGGAAGGGACCTCAAGAGTCATTATGTCCAACCCTCTGCTCAATGCAATGATTCTCATGGTATTCTGTTTCTCATGGTATTCTCATTGATCACCCTCACTGTCAAAAAGTTTTTTCTAATATCTAAACTGTATCTTCTCCTTTTCAGTTTAATTCCACTGCTTCTCGTGTTTCCATGTGCAAATGAGAATAATGATGATTCCTCTACACCAGGGGTCTCAAACTGCATTCCTTGAGGGCCTCAAACGATGAGTGTTTTCAAGATTTCCTTAGCATTGCACAAGGGGCTGGAATCATTCTCTGCAGGTGATTAAATTATCACCTGTGCAATACAAGGAAATCCTGAAAACATGACCTGTTTGCAGCCCTCGAGGAATGCAGTTTGAGACCTCTGCTCTACACTGTGACATCCCTTCAGATATTTGTAGACAACTATTAAGTCTCCTCTTAGCCTTCTTTTTTGCAGTCTAAACATTCCCAGATCCATTAACGGTTCTTCGTAGGACATAATTTGCAGTTCATTCACCATCCTGATAGCTCTTCTATAAACTTGCTCCAGTATTCCAATGTCTTTTTTAAAATGTGTTGCCCAGAACTAGACACAGTATTCCAGATGAGGCATGACCAAGGAGGAGTAGAGGGGGATAATTACTACTCGTGATCTAAACTTCATGCTTCTTTTAATACATCCTAGTACTGTGTTTGCCTTTTTTGCTGCTGGATCATACTTTTGGCTCATGTGCAGTCTGTGATCTATTAGTATACCCAAGTCTTTTTCACAAGTGCTGTTGCTTAGTTCTATTCCTCTCATTTTATAGATGTAATTTCCGTTTTTCCTGCACAGATCTAGAATATTGCATTTCTCACTGTTAAATACCATTCTATTAAGGTACCTTCACACTAAGTGACTTTACAATGATAACGATAGCGATCCGTGACGTTGCAGCGTCCTGGATAGCGATATCGTTGTGTTTGACACGCAGCAGAGATCTGGATCCAGCTGTGATATCGCTGGTCGTTGCTGAAAGTTCAGAACTTTATTTGGTCGTCAGATCGGCGTGTATCGTCATGTTTGACAGCAAAAGCAACGATGCCAGCTATGTTTTACAATGGTAACCAGGGTAAATATCGGGTTACTAAGCGCAGGGCCGCACTTAGTAACCCGATATTTACCCTGGTTGCCATTGTAAAAGTAAAAAAAAAAACAGTACATACTCACCCTCTGATGTCTGTCACGTCCCCCGGCGTCCGCGCTGCTGCTCAGAGCTTCCTGCACTGAGTGTGTCAGTGCCAGCAGGAAAGCAAAGCACAGCGGTGACGTCACCGCTCTGCTGTTAGGGCCGGCACTCACACAGTGCAGGGAAGCGGACGCCGGGGGACACGAATGTAAGTATGTAGTGTTTGTTTTTTTACATTTAGCACTGGTAACCAGGGTAAACATCGGGTTACTATGCGCGGCCCTGCGCTTAGTAACCCGATGTTTACCCTGGTTACCCGGGGACCTCGGCATCGTTGGTCACTGGAGAGCTGTCTGTGTGACAGCTCTCCAGTGACCAAACAGCGACGAAACAGCGACGCTGCAGCGATCGGCATCGTTGTCGATATCGCTGCAGCGTCGCTTAGTGTGAAGGTACCTTTAGTCACTGCCCATTGTTCAAGCTTATCTAGATCCTTCTGAATCCTTTTTCTGTCTTCTCTAGTGTTAGCTATCCCTCCTAGCTTTGCATCGTCTGCAAATTTGATTAGTTTACCTTCACTTCTCTTATCTAGATCTTTTATAAAAATGTTGAACAACACTGAGGCCAGGACAGAGCCTTGTGGTATCCCACTTGAAGCCCTTTTCCAATTGGATGTGCAACCACTTATTACCACACTTTGAGTATGATCTCTGAGCCACTTATGAATCCACCTAACTGTAGCCTTGTCAATCTCATACTTGGTCAATTTTTCAAAAAGGATACTATGAGATACTTTATCAAATGCTTTGCTGAATTCGAGATATACTATATCTACTGCATTTCTTTGATCCACCCAGTCAGGGATTCCATCACTGACAAAAATTAGTTTAGTCTGGCATGAATTGTTTGCTACAAACCCTTGCTGGTTCTGGTTAATTACTGTATTCTTATCCAAGTACTTACATGCATGCTGTTTAATTTTTTTTCAAAGATCTTTTCTGGTATAGATGTAAGGCTCACTGTCCTGTAATTTACTGGCTCCATTAGTAACTCAATTTTGAAAACAACATCCTTGATATAATTCATCTAGGAGTTTGTTGAGTATCATAAAACCACAGACCACAGATGAAGACCAGTGACCATTGGCCCGTGAAAGTGAAAAATATTTATGGCACTAATATGTTCCTTTTGTCCCATTTTTTTCATTCATACAAGGGTAGCAAGAGAAATTGAACTTTCACATTTGTTGTTCTAGCACATTTGTTCTCCTGAGCAGGGCCGGGCTGGCCATCTGGCAATTATGGAAAATGCCAGAAGGGCCTGTCTTGTCATGGGCCGCCTTGTCTGCTACGTTGTTAACAGAATCGTTGTTCTCAAGACACCCACACTATTAAGATTTGTGATGGAGCACAAAGTCGCTGACTCCTTCACTTACCCCACCAGGCCATGGGTATCATTAGAAATATTGGTCTTGTAGAAAATCTTCATTTCCTCCATCCAGTGTAATATTAGTAATATATCCCATCTGGTTCATGGGGATGGGGACAACATGGGCCTGTGTGATTTTAAATGCCAGTACTGAATTTCAGACCCAGTCCGTGCCTACTCCTGAGTACACTGATATCCCATATGTTGTCAGAAACTACTGTTTGGGTGCACGACAAGGCTCAGAAGGGAAGGAGGGGTGTTTGACTTTTGGTGCACAATTGGCTGGAATAAATTGTGGGCACAATTTTACATTTGAAGATCTTCTGAAGTGTTAAAATATCAGAAACATGCATAAGTGACCACATTTTGGAAATTAAATCCTTCAAGGAATTTATCTGGTGGTGCAATGAGCATTTTGAGCAAACAGGTGATTCATAGAATTTTGTTATAATGAGCCGTAAAAATGAAAATTACATTTTTAACACTAAAATATTGCTTTATCCTTAAATTTCAAATTTTTACAAGAAGTAAGAGGATAAAATGGACCCCATCATTTGTAATGCAATTTCTCCTGGAATGCAACAATACTCCATGTGGTTGAAAACTACTTTTTGGATATACAGCAAGGCACAGTGCGCTAATTGCCTTTTGGAGGGAAATTTTGGCTGGAGTAGATTGTAGACTTCACATAGTATTTGTATTGCCCCTGGAGTGACAAAACAGCAGAAACTCCCTACAAGTGACTCCATTTTGAATACTACATCTCTCAAATAATTTACCTATTAGTGTAGTGAACATTTTTAATGCAATGGTGCTTCACAGAATCAAGAGCACCTGCATTCATTTTTATTCACCGCAGTTCCAATGTTTTGATGCCTAGTTGAATTTATTTCCATGTCGAAGGAAATTTTTGGCCGAAATTCATTCATGAAGACGACTGTTGGCCAGAATTTCCAAACAGTAGGTGGGTGTAGTTGGGTCCCATTGCTTACTGCCAGTTGTGAGCTAGACATCTTCCAATTTCAAAGGGAAGTATTCTTTCATACTGTATGCAGCAATAAGTTTCCTTAGCCAACCATTGCATCTATGGTGTTCTGCATTGCACATTTCTTAGTGTCCTGAAAGCTTAGAAATACAGGCAGATGCTTTTCTATCATGCAATACCATCAGAGAGGCATTTGATTGGCTCCAAATGTATTCTGTAATAGGACAATGACTCAAAATATATAAATAATGTCATTTAGAATTATCTTCAGGGAGAAGAGCAAGGAATCCTGGAAGTGGATTATATGGTCTTCACAGAGCCTCTGTTGGGGCAATATCTCTTCTTTTTTTTCAAAAGGACACAAAACTGTGGTTGACTGTGCTTAAGTGCTTTCCTAAAAGGGTGGGCCACTGTTGGGAAAGGGGTCAGATTGAGTCTAAAGTTACTTCATCTGCAGCATTACAGTGAATATGGTTCCATTAGGGTTATGTTTGAATCCTGTGTTTCAAATATTTAGATGGAAACTCCAAGGTAATTGCTCGGTGTAGAGCACAGGATAAATTTGAACCAAACCTTTTTGAGATATTTCGGTAGCAAATTTTAGAATTGCTTTTACTTTTTGTAAGCTGTGCTTAGAACCAAATTACATTGATTAGGAATTTGCAGGTTTCCATTGAGTCAACCTACTTACACAAACATCTAAACCTTCTGTCTATAACATACCGACTCCATACTTTCACAATAGCATCGTGCACTGCACGTCGCTATGTGTCGTTTTGTAGAAAAAACGCATCCTGCAAAAGTGCTTGCAGGATGCGTTTTTTCTCCATTGACTTGCATTAGTGATGCAGTGCGACTCATTGCCACACGTCGCAGCCGTCGTGCGATGGTTGCGTCGTGTTGCGTCGGTCCGTCGCCACCAAAAAACGCTGCATGTAACGTTTTTTGGTGCATCATTACCGTCTTTTCCGACCACGCATGCGCGGCCGGATGTCTGCCCCCGCCTCCCCGCACCTCACAATGTGGCAGCGGATGCGTTGAAAAACAACATCCGCTGCCCCGTTGTGCGGCGCATTCACTGCTAGCGTCGGTACGTGGCAACGACGCAATTCGTCGTGCGTCGTACGACGCTAGTGTGAAAGAAGAATTTAGTGTCTTTCTTCAAATCATTGATAAAAACAGATGCTGCATTTGATCCTAGCTTAAACTCCTGGAAGCCACATTGTTAAAACTTTTTTTTGGATTAGAAAACACAAATAATGCTTTCCCAACTCAAGTGCCAGAAAAAGTAGCCTCAGGAATTCAATCTAGTGCAAACTCTGTATAAAAGAAAAGGGAACTCCAAGCAGAAAGCCCAGCATGTCAGAACTTTTGCAATAGCTTAGAGACAATGTGTCTGTACTCTAGTATTTTCATAGACAGGCTCTTACACCCCTTTCCCCGCAAGCTCAATAATCATTTGAATTATGGAACCCTTAGAAGAGCAAGCGAGGATATAGGAGAATGAGGAAACTTATGGCACCACAGTTCCCTTCCATTATTCACATTTTTTACTACTGAGGAACAGATGGTATGCTTGCTTTAAACAATATCGTCTATAAATAGGTGTCTGTGGGTACTTGACACAAGTAATGTTTCATAACCAATAGGCTTTTTTCATACACAAATTTTTGTAGCATGTTTTGGGTTCATAACACAACTAAAAATGATATATTTTTTAAAGGCTACATGCATTTTTTTCAGGCATTTTTTTTAGATGTTTAGCATTATCAAGTATACACAAATTGTTATCATAATATACTGTACACTGCTCAAAAAAATAAAAGGGAACACTTAAACAACAGAATATAACCCCAAGTAAATCAAACTTCTGTGAAATAAAACTGTCCACTTAGGAAACAACACTGTTTGACAATCAATTTCACTTGCTGTTGTGCAAATAGAATAGACAACAGATGGAAATTATTGGCAATTATCAATACGCACTCAATAAAGGAGTGGTTCTGCAGTTGGGACCACATACCACATCTCAGTACCAATGCTTTCTGGCTGATGTTTTGGTCACTTTTGAATGTTGGTTGTGCTTTCACACTCGTGGTAACATGAGATGGACTCTACAACCCACACAAGTGGCTCAGGTAGTGCAGCTCATCCAGGATGGCACATCAATGCGAGCTGTGGCAAGAAGCTTTGCTGTGTCTGTCAGCGTAGTGTCCAGAGGCTGAGGTGCTATCAGGAGACAGGTCAGTACACCAGGAGATGTAGAGGGGGCCGTAGGAGGGCAACAACCCAGCAGCATGACCGCTACCTCAGCCTTTGTGCAAGGAGGAACAGGAGGAGCACTGCCAGAGCCCTGCAAAATGACCTCCAGCAGGCCACAAATGTGCATGTGTCTGCACAAACGGTTGGAAACCGACTCCATGAGGATGGCCTGAGTGCCCGACATCCACAGATGGGGGTTGAGCTGATGTGGTTGGCCCTGGGTTCCTCCTAATGCAGGGCGATGCCAGACCTCATGTGGCTGGAGTGTGTCAGCAGTTCCTGCAAGATGAAGGCATTGAAGCTATGGACTGGCCCGCCCATTCTCCAGACCTGAATCCGATTGAACACATCTAGGACATCATGTCTCGCACCATCCACCAACATCACATTGCACCACAGACTGTCCTGGAGTTGGTGGATGCTTTAGTCAAGGTCTGGAAGCAGATCCCTCAGGATACCATCCGCCGCCTCATCAGGAGCATGCCCAGGCATTGTAGGGAGGTCATGCAGGCACGTGGAGGCCACACACTACTGAGCATCACTTTCTTGTCTTGAGGCATTTCCACTGAAGATGGATCAGCCTGTAACTTCATTTTTCACTTTGATTTTGAGCATCATTCCAACTCCAGACCTCCGTGGGATATTATTTGTGATTTACGTTGATCATTTTAAGGTTTTATTGTTCTCAACACATTCCACTATGTAATGAATAAAGATTTACAACTGGAAAATTTAATTCAGTGATAGCTAGGATGTGGGATTTTAGTGTTCCCTTTATTTTTTTTTCTGCTCTGCCGCAGAAAGTAACAGTTACAGTTACAGTAGCGTAGCTCCGGGTGGGCCCCCTCAGAGCACCAGCGCCCGCACCCTCTGCCCCCCGGTAGCTACGCTATTGACTAACACTCATAGATATGCCCAATTGAATGTAGTGTGCATGCAATGTAGACATACAGTACAAGCCAGCACAGCACTCTATGGTGTCCTGCACCAGTAGCTCCGATCTAACTCACCAGGTTCCCGGGGTGTAGTAGATGCACAGAGAACCCTGATGAAGAAGGACTAAGCTCCTACGAAACATGTCGGATACCTTTTGGCCCCAGCATCACTCCGTAGCTCTTGTGGCGTCACATGCTGAGTGCTTTCATCGGCCATTTTTTCCCTGTCTGTATCTAGGGAAGCCACTGGCCAGGGCGTTCTCTGGCTCTACGCCGACTCACCGCCACGCCGTTTCACTGCGGCTGCGGTCAGCCCCACTCCATTGCCCGATCCCCACCTGACAGGACCGCCATCAGGAAACCTGACAGCCGTCCAAGCATCCAGAGCCCTGTGCATCTACGACACCCTGGAAACCTGGTGAGATAGATCGGAGCTACTGGTGCAGGACACCATAGAGTGCCGTGCTGGCTTGTACTGTATGTCTATATTGCACACACACTACATTCAATTGGGCATATCTATGAGTGTAAGTAGATAGTTTCCTTGCATTTTGCCAACACGTTTGTTGTTTAGCGGTCCATCCTGAAGCGCGGCATCAATCCTTTTCACTACTATTAATTTTGTGTCAGCCTTGGTACCTGGCTGTTTGATTACAGCTGCTAAGTATAGTACTCACATAAGGGAGCGCTGGTGTTTTTCTTTTTAAATATTGAAGAAACCAAATGTTGAGAATAAAGCAAGTAAAAAATTTCAGAATTTACTGAATAATCAAAATTATATTAGTAAAAATATTCACATTGATATCTCATGTCACAAATAGTGTTGAGCATTCCGATACCGCAAGTATCGGGTATCGGCCGATACTTGCGGTATCGGAATTCCGATACCGGGATTCCGATACTTGCCGCGTATCGGATACCGGAATCGGAAGGTCCAAGATTCAAAATGCAGAAATTCAGCCAATGAGAATGATTCCAAGTGTGGGCACATCCTGTTTAGCATGGAGGGCATGAAACTACTGGCAAGGCTGTGATTGGCTGCTGAAATGATGTCATGCTGCAGTTTAAAAGTCGCTGGCGCCATTTTGCGATCACTCTGCTGTGAATTCAGTTAGTGACAGGACGCTGTTTGCTGACTGAGGGACAGTTTAGAGATAGCGATTTGCTTCTTTGTGCTTTCCAAAGGCTAATTTAGCAACCGCTGTGTTCACCTACTATTCACCTTGCTTTTGCCTTGTAGCGCTGTTTTCACAGCGATCTGCAAGGTCTGTGTGTGTGTGTGTGTGAGTGCAGCCCACTCTCTAGTCTGAGTGCAGCCACATAGGCCATCCATAGCTGGTTGTATTCAGTTCAGGGAGGGTGGTTCATTGTCTCATACTGTTCTTTTTTTTTTTTTTTTTTTTTTTTCAAGTAGTGTAGTCTGCTGCTAATTTATTCAAAAAAATTCTATTAGTGTCTTTCCACCCGTCTCCAGCTAATTTGTGGAAAAACACTACATAGGATAAAGTAGAGGAGGGTTTTTGGGCCTTGCAGCGCCGTTTACGGCTGTCTGCACGGTCTCCGTGTGACTGCAGCTCGCCCTGTAGTCTGTGAGCAGCCATAGCCTGGTTGTCTCCAGCTCAGGGTTGTTCACTGCGTCATACCGCCAAATCAATTTTCATTTTTTTTCAAGTAGTGTAGTCTTCTGCTAATTTATTTAAAAAAATCCTATTAGTGTCTTTCCACCCGTCTCCAGCTAATTTGTGGAAAAACACTACATAGGATAAAGTAGAGGAGGGTTTTTGGGCCTTGCAGCGCCGTTTACGGCTGTCTGCACGGTCTCCGTGTGATTGCAGCTCGCCCTGTAGTCTGTGAGCAGCCATAGCCTGGTTGTCTCCAGCTCAGGGTTGTTCACTGCGTCATACCGCCAAATCAATTTTCATTTTTTTTCAAGTAGTGTAGTCTGCTGCTAATTTATTTAAAAAAATCCTATTAGTGTCTTTCCACCCGTCTCCAGCTAATTTGTGGAAAAACACTACATAGGATAAAGTAGAGGAGGGTTTTTGGGCCTTGCAGCGCCGTTTACGGCTGTCTGCATGGTCTCCGTGTGATTGCAGCTCACCCTGTAGTCTGTGAGCAGCCATAGCCTGGTTGTCTCCAGCTCAGGGTTGTTCACTGCGTCATACCGCCAAATCAATTTTCTTTTTTTTTCAAGTAGTGTAGTCTGCTGCTAATTTATTTAAAAAAATCCTATTAGTGTCTTTCCACCCGTCTCCAGCTAATTTGTGGAAAAACACTACATAGGATAAAGTAGAGGAGGGTTTTTGGGCCTTGCAGCGCCGTTTACGGCTGTCTGCACGGTCTCCGTGTGATTGCAGCTCGCCCTGTAGTCTGTGAGCAGCCATAGCCTGGTTGTCTCCAGCTCAGGGTTGTTCACTGCGTCATACCGCCAAATCAATTTTCTTTTTTTTTCAAGTAGTGTAGGTTGCTGCTAATTTATTTTAAAAAATCCTATTAGTGTCTTTCCACCCGTCTCCAGCTAACTTGTGGAAAAACACTACATAGGATAACGTAGAGGAGGGTTTTTGGGCCTTGCAGCGCCGTTTACGTCTGTCTGCACGGTCTCCGTGTGACTGCAGCTCTATCTGTTGTCAGTTCAGCCCCCAAAAAAGAAATAAATAATAAAGTTCACCAAACACACCAGTTACACCACTTTACATTTGTGTAGGCCACATTAGCTCATATTAAAGTCTAGTCCACACTTTAGAAAATTAGTGTTTCTTATACCTGTTAGGAGGAGTTGCTCAGGAATAAGCACACAAATCCGTTAGTACTTTTCTGCTTATCTTTATCAGTCAACCAAGATGAAGAAGGCAGTGAGTAAGGCACGTGGGCGTGGGAGCCGTCGCGGAGCAGGGAGGGGACGTGGGGATTCTGTGCCTGCTGCGTGCACCGGTGAGTGGTGACTCATCAGCACCCACTTTCACCAGGCAACAGTCATTCATGCGCAGCTTTGTGTCAGAGCGCCGTACACCGCTGCTGCGTGAAGAACAAATTGAAGCTGTTGTCGGATGGATGGCAGCTAATGCATCAACTTCCATTAGTGCCACATCCTCTCAGACACAGAGCACTGGAGAGCAGCCATCTGTCTCTTCACCACCTGCCAAATTGCCCAGGCATACAGAGAGCCCAGGACAGGAGCCATCTCTACTTCTGTTCTCTGAATCTCTTGGCTTGGAAACAGGGGGCCAGCCAAGCAGCATTGGAGAAATGGAAGAAGAGGCAGGGTGCAGTGATGCCCAACAGCTTTTTCTGTCTTCCTCTGAAGAGGCGGGTGGGCCAGTGGCTCCGGTCACCACATCGCAGGCCGCATCAGCTGATGATGACACTCAGGTGCCACTTACTGGTGCGTGCTCTGCTGCTGAGACTACCCAGGAGGAGCAGTTGGGGGCAGAGGGTAGTGTAGATGATGAGGTCCTCGACCCATCTTGGCGTGAGGGACAGGAAGGTGGTGGGAGCAGCTCTGAGGAAGAGATTCCCCGTACGGCCCAAAGAGGGAGAGGGAGGGGGAAGACTGCGGATCCTGCAGCCTCCGCTTTGGCACCCGTTAGGAGCATGTCTCTTCCAAAAGCCAAAAAGGGCGCTCCCAAGACTTGCAGTGCCTGGTCCTTTTTTGACACAGTTGCAGATGACATTTGCTATGTCAGATGCAAGGTGTGTCATCAAAAAGTCAAAAGAGGTCGAAATGTCAGCAACCTCAATACCTCCAACATGTGGAAACATGTGCGCAACAGGCACCCGGCGGAGTTAGAAAAACACACTGAAGAGGTAGGCCAACCAACAGCGGCAGCTACCACCTCTTCAGCTCGTGTTGCCTCTTCCTCTAGCTCACACGCAGCTGGTTCGGCTTCCTCCCAGGATCGCCGTGGAAGAACCTCTGGCCCTGTTGTCCAGAGACCCGCTGTAATTCCACCCGCAGCACCACTTTCCCAGTCATCCACACACTCCCAGCCCAGTCTACAGCCATCGGTAGTACAGGCATGGGAGAAAAGGCGGCCTTTCTCGTCAAACCACCCACGAGCACAGGCTCTGACTGCAGGCATTGCCAAACTTCTGTCACTGGAAATGCTGTCATTCAGGCTGGTGGAGACTGACAGCTTCCGTGACTTGATGTCATTGGCAGTCCCACAGTACAATGTGCCCAGCCGCTTTTACTTCAGCAGGCAAGCCGTCCCTGCCCTGCACAAGCATGTGGAGGGACACAAAACACGCGCTACTGAACGCCGTCAGTAGCAAGGTCCACCTCACCACCGATGCGTGGACCAGTCAACATGGACAGGGCCGATACCTTTCCCTCACTGCCCATTGGGTTAATGTCGTTGAGCCGGGTACAGACCGTGCGAGTGGCGCAGGACGTGTCCTGCCCACTCCAAGGATTGCAGGAATCCATTCTGTACGCATTGACTCCTCCTCTTACACCAGTTCCTCAGAATCATCGCTGCAGGAGCCGTCACAGTCCACCTCCACATGGACCCGTGATGAACGTGTACCTGTTACGACCGACATGAGCACAGCCGTGGCCAAACGTCAACAGGCCGTCTTGAAATTAATTTTTTTGGGGAATCGTAGCCACACAGCGCAGGAGCTCTGGAATGCCATCAAGCAGGAGAGCGATGTGTGGTTTGTGCCAGCGAATCTCCAGCCAGGCATGGTAGTGTGTGATAATGGCCGAAATCTGGTGGCAGCTCTGGGCCTCGGCAACCTCACTCACATCCCATGTCTGGCACATGTGCTCAATTTGGTCGTGCAGAGCTTTTTGAGGGACTATCCGGATCTTGATGCACTGCTGCACAAGGTCCGCCTAGAGTGTGCTCACTTGCGGCGTTCCAGCACGGCAAAAGCGCGCATTGCGGCTCTGCAGCGCCGACACCGCCTGCCGGAACATCGCATCATATGTGACCTACCTACCAGGTGGAATTCCACGTTACATATGTTGGAGCGGTTGTGTGAGCAGCAGCAAGCTGTAATGGAGTACCAGCTGCTTCAGGCGCAAAGAAGTCACAGTCAGCGCCGTACAGACTTCACAACCACAGAGTGGGCCACTATGAATGACGTCTGCCAGGTTTTGCGTCCCTTTGATTATTCCACGCGGATGGCGAGTGCAGATGATGCACTAGTCAGCATGACTGTCCCCCTTATCTGCCTGCTTGAAAAATCACTGCAAGCGCTAAGGGATGATGTTGTGGAAGAGGTGGAGGATGAGGATTCACCATTTCCATCATCTTCTGGACAGTCAGCGCCACGTGGTTCCTCACAAACGCGTAGGCAGGGGACAGTTTGTGAGGAGGATGAGGAGGAGTCAATGGAGGAGGAAGACGTCCGTCCAGAGGAGGGAGTTACCGAATTGTCCAGTACTCAGTGTGTACAGCGAGGGTGGGGTGATGACGAGCAGGCAGAGATCACGCCTCCAGCAGGGGACAGCGTTTCTTGGGCAGTTGGCAGTCTGCAGCACATGGTGGATTACATGCTGCAGTGCCTGAGAAACGACCGCCGCATCGCCCACATTCTCAACATGTCTGATTATTGGGTGTTCACCCTCCTCGATCCTCGCTACCGGGACAACGTAGAAAGCCTCATCTGTTGTGAAATTGGATTCTGGGCTCCCCCGGTGGCCACTGGTGGAATTGAACTTGTGTGCATCATCCTCTCTGTTCACCTGTTCCCATCAGGATGTGGGAGTCTCTATATAACCTTGCTCCTCTGTCAGTTTCATGCCGGTCAACAATGTAATCAGAAGCCTTTCTTTGCATGTTCCTGCTACTAGACAACTCCCAGCTAAGTTGGATTTTCGTCCTTGTTTGTTTTTGCATTTTGTTCCAGTTCACAGCTGCTGTTTCGTTACTGTGTCTGGAAAGCTCTTGTGATCTGAAATTGCCACTCTGGTGTTATGAGTTAATACTAGAGTCTTAAAGTAATTTCTGGATGGTGTTTTGATAGGGTTTTCAGCTGACCATGAAAGTCATCCAGCAGGTATATACTATATACAGGAGATGACATACAGGTATATACTACAGTTATATGAAAAAGTTTGGGCACCCCTATTAATCTTAAGCTTAACCCTTTCGCGACATGCGCCGTACATGTACTGCGCATGTCGGGTCCCCTGCTTTGATGTGCTGTCATGATTCTCAATGGCGAGAGAACATAGCCCAGCATATATAAGAACTAGCTCTTGGAAGATGGAATCTAAACTGACCATGAACTAAACCTGCCGCACAATTAACAGTGGCCGGGTAGCGTGCCTACGTTTTATCCCTAGACGCCCAGCGCCAGCCGGAGGACTAACTAATCCTAGCAGAGGAAAATACAGTCCTGGCTCACCTCTAGAGAAATTTCCCCAAAAGGCAGACAGAGGCCCCCACATATATTGGCGGTGATTTAAGATGAAATGACAAACGTAGTATGAAAATAGGTTTAGCAAAATCAAGGTCCGCTTACTAGATAGCAGGAAGACAGAAAGGGTACTTTCATGGTCAGCTGAAAACCCTATCAAAACACCATCCAGAAATTACTTTAAGACTCTAGTATTAACTCATAACACCAGAGTGGCAATTTCAGATCACAAGAGCTTTCCAGACACAGTAACGAAACAGCAGCTGTGAACTGGAACAAAATGCAAAAACAAACAAGGACGAAAGTCCAACTTAGCTGGGAGTTGTCTAGTAGCAGGAACATGCAAAGAAAGGCTTCTGATTACATTGTTGACCGGCATGAAACTGACAGAGGAGCAAGGTTATATAGAGACTCCCACATCCTGATGGGAACAGGTGAACAGAGAGGATGATGCACACAAGTTCAATTCCACCAGTGGCCACCGGGGGAGCCCAGAATCCAATTTCACAACACTCATCACACCGTTGAACCGGGAGCGAAAAATGCGGGAGTACCAAGACACACTGGTGAATTCCATCTTCTTCTCCATTCCAACTGAGAGAAGTGCTGCTAGTGCATTACAAAGCAGCTCAGTGCGTCCAGGCAGTGGTGGAGGCTCTGCACAAAGAGGGAGCAGAAGCAGTGCCTCTGCCCAAGGCAAGACCAGTATGGCCCAACTGTGGCACAGTTTTCTGTGCCCCCCACAAAAGTCTACACCATCACAGACGGCTCCTGTCAGCAGGAGGCAACGGTTCCGTCAGATGGTGACAGACTACATGTCTTGCCCTCTTGCTGTACTCCCAGACGGCTCTTCCCCTTTCAAGTTTTGGGTCTCAAAGCTGGATACATGGCCAGAGCTAAGCCAGTATGCATTGGAGGTGCTGTCTTGCCCTGCGGCCAGTGTATTATCGGAACGTGTCTTTAGTGCTGCAGGTGGTGTACTAACTGAACGTCGCATGCGACTATCCTCCGATAACGTTGACCGGCTTACTTTCCTGAAAATGAACAAGGCCTGGATCTCGCAGGAATTTGCCACTCCTCCTCCTGATTAAATAATTAGGTCACTGTATACGTTATCCAGGTCTCCTGTTGTGTTCATCTTTCTACCACCTGAACTTAAATTCCTGGGCTCCAACACCGCCAGTTGAGGCTCAGAAGTGCCGTCTGCACAGTCAAAACATACGACCCAGTGTTATTGGGTTTCAGTAACGTCAGCTGATCCCCAGCTGTGTAGCCGGCAATGTGTCATGCGACCGCCACGCTGACACAACAACTGAAATGTAAGGGAATCTGTCCCCCCCCCCAAGGCGTTTGTTGCTGAAAAAGCCACCTTGTGCAGCAGTAATGCTGCACAAGGAAAAGGTAGCTATTTTTGTTTAGCTCCTTGCACACGCAGAACTTAACACTTATAAAATGTGTCCACTGATACCGTAAAACCGTCCCGGAGGTGGGACTTTCCTTCGTAATGTGACGCAGCACAGCTGTCATTCCTACCCCCCCGGCGCCGCGCACCGGCTCCTCAGCGTTGTTTGATTCCGTCCCGGAGCCTGCGCTGTTATGTTATCCTGTGGCCAGGCACACTTAGCGCTGCCCGTCTTCTGGCATCATTTGGTGTCAGGATGGCTGCGCCTGTGCGGCCGCGCTGGCAGAGAGCCCGCCTCGCAGTGTCTTCTGATTTAATCCCACTGGGGGCCTGGGGTCCATGGACATGCGCAGTGCATATCTGAACCTCCACCTCTCACTCATCTCCCTATGGCTTCTTCAGACTGTTCGGTGTCAGCTGGTCCCTAATAGCATGCCACGGCCGTGACACCGCACAGTCTTAAGAAGCCGTAGGGAGGGGAGTGAGAGGCGAGGATATGCACTGCGCATGTCCATGGATCCCAGGCCCCCAGTGGGATTAAATCAGAAGACACTGCGAGGCGGGCTCTCTGCCAGCGCGGCCGCACAGGCGCAGCCATCCTGACACCAAATGATGCCAGAAGACGGGCAGCGCTAAGTGTGCCTGGCCACGGGATAACATAACAGCGCAGGCTCCGGGACGGAATCAAACAACGCTGAGGAGCCGGTGCGCGGCGCCAGGGGGGTAGGAATGACGGCTGTGCTGCGTCACATTACGAAGGAAAGTCCCACCTCCGGGACGGTTTTACGGTTGCAGGGGACACATTTTATAAGTGTTTAGTTCTGTGTTTGCAAGGAGCATGATGAAAAGAGCCACCTTTTCCTTTTGCATCTTTTGTGCTGCACAAGCTGGCTCTTTCAGCTACAAACGCCTTGGGGGGGGGTTAAAGGTTCCCTTTCGACTTTCTCAGGCTTCGGCCTACATTGTGTTCCTCTGCTTTTCCACCTGTCCCTGGGCTCCAACACCGCCAGTTGCCGTCCAGAAGTGCTGTACGCACAGTCAACAGTCGCTCCTCTGTTATTGGGGTTCAGTAACGTCAGCTGTTCCCCTGCTGTGTGTGTGGCAATCCCTCCTACCTCCTCCAACCTCCTCCTCCTCCACCTGTCCCTGGGCTCCAACACCGCCAGTTGCCGTCCAGAAGTGCTGTACGCACAGTCAACAGTCGCTCCTCTGTTATTGGGGTTCAGTAACGTCAGCTGTTCCCCTGCTGTGTGTGTGGCAATCCCTCCTACCTCCTCCTACCTCCTCCTCCTCCACCTGTCCCTGGGCTCCAACACCGCCAGTTGCCGTCCAGAAGTGCTGTACGCACAGTCAACAGTCGCTCCTCTGTTATTGGGGTTCAGTAACGTCAGCTGTTCCCCTGCTGTGTGTGTGGCAATCCCTCCTACCTCCTCCTACCTCCTCCAACCTCCTCCTCCTCCACCTGTCCCTGGGCTCCAACACCGCCAGTTGCCATCCAGAAGTGCTGTACGCACAGTCAACAGTCCCTCCTCTGTTATTGGGGTTCAGTAACGTCAGCTGTTCCCCTGCTGTGTGTGTGGCAATCCCTCCTACCTCCTCCAACCTCCTCCAACCTCCTCCTCCTCCACCTGTCCCTGGGCTCCAACACCGCCAGTTGCCGTCCAGAAGTGCTGTACGCACAGTCAACAGTCGCTCCTCTGTTATTGGGGTTCAGTAACGTCAGCTGTTCCCCTGCTGTGTGTGTGGCAATCCCTCCTACCTCCTCCTACCTCCTCCAACCTCCTCCTCCTCCACCTGTCCCTGGGCTCCAACACCGCCAGTTGCCGTCCAGAAGTGCTGTACGCACAGTCAACAGTCGCTCCTCTGTTATTGGGGTTCAGTAACGTCAGCTGTTCCCCTGCTGTGTGTGTGGCAATCCCTCCTACCTCCTCCTACCTCCTCCAACCTCCTCCTCCTCCACCTGTCCCTGGGCTCCAACACCGCCAGTTGCTGTCCAGAAGTGCTGTACGCACAGTCAACAGTCCCTCCTCTGTTATTGGGGTTCAGTAACGTCAGCTGTTCCCCTGCTGTGTGTGTGGCAATCCCTCCTACCTCCTCCAACCTCCTCCAACCTCCTCCTCCTCCACCTGTCCCTGGGCTCCAACACCGCCAGTTGCCGTCCAGAAGTGCTGTACGCACAGTCAACAGTCGCTCCTCTGTTATTGGGGTTCAGTAACGTCAGCTGTTCCCCTGCTGTGTGTGTGGCAATCCCTCCTACCTCCTCCTACCTCCTCCAACCTCCTCCTCCTCCACCTGTCCCTGGGCTCCAACACCGCCAGTTGCCGTCCAGAAGTGCTGTACGCACAGTCAACAGTCCCTCCTCTGTTATTGGGGTTCAGTAACGTCAGCTGTTCCCCTGCTGTGTGTGTGGCAATCCCTCCTACCTCCTCCAACCTCCTCCAACCTCCTCCTCCTCCACCTGTCCCTGGGCTCCAACACCGCCAGTTGCCGTCCAGAAGTGCTGTACGCACAGTCAACAGTCCCTCCTCTGTTATTGGGGTTCAGTAACAACAGCTGTTCCCCTGCTGTGTGTGTGGCAATCCCTCCTACCTCCTCCAACCTCCTCCAACCTCCTCCTCCTCCACCTGTCCCTGGGCTCCAACACCGCCAGTTTCCGTCCAGAAGTGCTGTACGCACAGTCAACAGTCCCTCCTCTGTTATTGGGGTTCAGTAACGTCAGCTGTTCCCCTGCTGTGTGTGTGGCAATCCCTCCTACTTCCTCCAACCTCCTCCTCCTCCACCTGTCCCTGGGCTCCAACACCGCCAGTTGCCGTCCAGAAGTGCTGTACGCACAGTCAACAGTCGCTCCTCTGTTATTGGGGTTCAGTAACGTCAGCTGTTCCCCTGCTGTGTGTGTGGCAATCCCTCCTACCTCCTCCAACCTCCTCCTCCTCCACCTGTCCCTGGGCTCCAACACCGCCAGTTGCCGTCCAGAAGTGCTGTACGCACAGTCAACAGTCGCTCCTCTGTTATTGGGGTTCAGTAACGTCAGCTGTTCCCCTGCTGTGTGTGTGGCAATCCCTCCTACCTCCTCCAACCTCCTCCTCCTCCACCTGTCCCTGGGCTCCAACACCGCCAGTTGCCGTCCAGAAGTGCTGTACGCACAGAGCCAAACACCTCGCCAATGTGTTAGTGGGGTTCAGCACCGCCAGCTGTTCCCCTGCTGTGTATACGGCAACGTGTACTGCGACCGCCACGCAGGCACAACAAGTTAAATTTAAGGGAACCTGTCCCCCCCCCCAGGCGTTTGTTACTGAAGGAGCCACCTTGTGCAGCAGTAATGATGCAAAGGGAAAAAGTGCCTCTTTTCGTGGTGCTCCTTGCAGATGCTGAACCTAACACTTATGAAATGTGTCCCCTCACAGCGTTCAACCGTCCGGTAGGTGGAGTCTTTCCTAAAGACTGTTCGGTGTCAGCTGATCCCTAATAGCATGCCACGGCCGTGACACCGCACAGTCTGAAGAAGCCGTAGGGAGGGGAGTGAGAGGCGAGGATATGCACTGCGCATGGCCACGGATCCCAGGCCCGCGGTGGGATTACATTACACGACACCGCGAGGCTGAATCTCGGACAGCGCACCCACACAGGCGCAGCCAGCCTGACAGCAAATGATGTCAGAAGACGGGCAGCGCGAAATGTGTGCATGGCCAAGGGGTAACCTAACAGCGCAGGCTCCGGGACAGATTCAAACAACGCTGATGAGGCGGCGCACGGCGCCAAGGGGGTAAAAATGACGGCTGTGCTGCGTCACATGACAAAGGAAAGTTCCACCTACCGGACGGTTGAACGCTGTGAGGGGACACATTTCATAAGTGTTAGGTTCAGCATCTGCAAGGACCATAATTAAAAGAGATAAGTTTACCTTTTCCAGCATTAGTACTGTACACGATGGCTCTTCCAGCTACAAACGCCTGGGGGGGGGTTAAAGGTTTCCTTTCAACTTGCTCCAGTGCAGGCTTCGGCCTACACTCCGCTCCCCCTGCTCCTCCTGCTGACCCTGGGCTCTAACACCGCCAGTTGGGGCCCAGATGTGCTAGCTGCACAGAGAAAAACAACTCGCCAATGTGTCAGTGGGGTTCAGCACCGCCAGCTGTTCCCCTGCTGTGCAGCCGGCAACGTGTCCTGCGACCGCCACGCAGACACAAGAACTGAAATTGAAGGGAACCTGTCCCCCCTCCCCCAGGTGTTTCTATGTTTTACAGCCACCTTGTACAGCAGTAATGCTGCATGTGTGCAAGGTGGCTCAGAAACTTATTCTCCTTGCACTCGTGGAACTGAACACGTCTAAAATGTGTCCTCTGTGACCATTAAAACGTCCCTCAGGTGTGATTTTACTTTGTATTGACACGCAACAAGCTCCTTGGTAACGCTGCCCGTCTTCTGGCATCATTGTTTGGCTGGGTGCGCCTCTGCGGCCGCCTTGCCCCACACAACGCCCCTCGGTGTCTTATTTATTTTGACTGCGAGGGTGTGATTGACGGGCATGATCAGTGCATCAGTTCGCCTGTCCCTCATCTCCTTCCGCCTTCTTCGGACTGTGCGGCTTCATGGCCGTGGCATGCGATAAGGGATCAGCTGACGCCACATAGTCTGAAGCAGGTGTAAGAACCCAAGCGAGAGGCGAACATATGTACTGCGCCAGGCCATGAATCCCAGCCCCGCAGTGTTTTAACTATGTCAAGACACTGCGGGGCTGTGATTCATGGGCATCGCGAACCGCACCTGCCGACATCAAATGATGTCAGAGGACGGGCAGCACTAACAGCGCAAGGCCAAGGGATAACACGACAGCGCAGACTCCTGTGCAACACATAACGATGCTCAGGAGGCCGCGCAAAGCACCAAGGTGGCATTTTTGACAGCTGTACTGCGTCTCTTTACGAAGGGAACTCACGCCTCAAAATCAGTTTGACTGTGTAAGGGCCTAAATGTTATACGTGTTTCATTCAGCGTGTGCAAGGAGCGAAATTAAAAGAGCAACCTTTGACTTGTGCAGCACTACTGCTGCATAAGCTGTGGCTCTTCTACTTTGTAACCCCTGAGGGGGGGTTAAAGGTTACCTTTGAAATTGGTTCAATTAGGCTTCGGCCTACACTCTGCTCCCCCTGCAGAGCCCTGGGCTCCAACACCGCCAGTTGGGGCCCGGTACTGCTAGCTGCACAGAGAAAAACACCAGCCAATGTGTCAGTGGGGTTCAGCACCGCCAGCTGTTCCCCTGCTGTGCAGCCGGCAACGTGTCCTGCAACTGCCACGCAGGCACAACAGACCCAAAAGCTGCCGCCAGTGCAGGCTTCGGCCTACACTCTGCTCCATCTCCTCCTCCTGCTGAACCCGGGCTCCAACACCGCCAGTTGGGGCCCGGTACTGCTAGCTGCACAGAGAAAAACACCAGCCAATGTGTCAGTGGGGTTCAGCACCGCCAGCTGTTCCCCTGCTGTGCAGCCGGCAACGTGTCCTGCAGCTGCCACGCAGGCACAACAGACCCAAAAGCTGCCGCCAGTGCAGGCTTCGGCCTACACTCTGCTCCATCTCCTCCTCCTGCTGAACCCGGGCTCCAACACCGCCAGTTGGGGCCCGGTACTGCTAGCTGCACAGAGAAAAACACCAGCCAATGTGTCAGTGGGGTTCAGCACCGCCAGCTGTTCCCCTGCTGTGCAGCCGGCATCGTGTCCTGCAAAAGCCACGCAGACACAAGAACTGAAATTGAAGGGAACCTGTCCCCCCTCCCCCAGGCGTTTGTACGTTTTAAAGGCCACCTTGTACAGCGGTAATGCTGCATCTGTGCAAGGTGGCTCATAAACGTATTCTCCTCGCACATGTGGAACTGAAAACACGTCTAAAATGTGTCCTCTGTGTGACCATTTAACCGTCCCGGTGGTGTGACTTTCCTTTGTAATGACACGCTGCAACCCCCTTGGTAGCGCTGCCCGTCTTCTGGCATCATTGTTTGGCTGCCTGCGCCTCTGCGGCCGCCCTGACCCACACAACGCCCCTCGTTGTCTTATTTATTGGGACTGCGAGGGTGTGATTGATGGGCATGATCAGTGCATCAGTTCGCCTGTCCCTCATCTCCTTCCGCCTTCTGCGGACTGTGCGGCTTCATGGCCGTGGCATGCGATAAGGGATCAGATGACGCCGCACAGTCTGAAGCGGGTGTAAGGACCCGAGTGTGAGAGGCGAACATATGTGCTGCGCCAGGCCCTGAATCCCAGCCCCGCAGTGTTTTAACAATGTTAAGACACTGCGGGGCTGGGGTTCATGGTCATCGCGAACCGCACCGGCCGACATTAAATGATGCCAGAACATGGGCAGCGCTAACAGCGCTAGGCCAGGGGATAACACGACAGCGCAGACTCCTGTACAGCAAATAACAATGCTCAGGAGGCTGCACCCAGCACCAAGGTGGGATTCTTGACATCTGTGCTGCGTCTCATTACAAAGGGAACTCGCGCCTCCAACACAGTTTGACTGTATAAAGGGCTAAATGTTATACGTGTTTCATTCAGCGTGTGCAAGGAGCGAAATTAAAAGAGCAACCTTTGACTTGTGCAGCACTACTGCTGCATAAGCTGTGGCTCTTCTACTTTGTAACCCCTGAGGGGGGGTTAAAGGTTACCTTTGAAATTGGTTCAATTAGGCTTCGGCCTACACTCTGCTCCCCCTGCAGAGCCCTGGGCTCCAACACCGCCAGTTGGGGCCCGGTACTGCTAGCTGCAC
Organism: Ranitomeya variabilis; assembly: GCF_051348905.1. Classification (NCBI taxonomy): domain Eukaryota; kingdom Metazoa; phylum Chordata; class Amphibia; order Anura; family Dendrobatidae; genus Ranitomeya; species Ranitomeya variabilis. The sequence goes on from NC_135233.1 coordinate 779,055,873, forward strand.
AGAGAAAAACACCAGCCAATGTGTCAGTGGGGTTCAGCACCGCCAGCTGTTCCCCTGCTGTGCAGCCGGCAACGTGTCCTGCAACTGCCACGCAGGCACAACAGACCCAAAAGCTGCCGCCAGTGCAGGCTTCGGCCTACAGTCTGCTCCATCTCCTCCTCCTGCTGAACCCGGGCTCCAACACCGCCAGTTGGGGCCCGGTACTGCTAGCTGCACAGAGAAAAACACCAGCCAATGTGTCAGTGGGGTTCAGCACCGCCAGCTGTTCCCCTGCTGTGCAGCCGGCAACGTGTCCTGCAACTGCCACGCAGGCACAACAGACCCAAAAGCTGCCGCCAGTGCAGGCTTCGGCCTACACTCTGCTCCATCTCCTCCTCCTGCTGAACCCGGGCTCCAACACCGCCAGTTGGGGCCCGGTACTGCTAGCTGCACAGAGAAAAACACCAGCCAATGTGTCAGTGGGGTTCAGCACCGCCAGCTGTTCCCCTGCTGTGCAGCCGGCAACGTGTCCTGCAACTGCCACGCAGGCACAACAGACCCAAAAGCTGCCGCCAGTGCAGGCTTCGGCCTACACTCTGCTCCATCTCCTCCTCCTGCTGAACCCGGGCTCCAACACCGCCAGTTGGGGCCCGGTACTGCTAGCTGCACAGAGAAAAACACCAGCCAATGTGTCAGTGGGGTTCAGCACCGCCAGCTGTTCCCCTGCTGTGCAGCCGGCATCGTGTCCTGCAAAAGCCACGCAGACACAAGAACTGAAATTGAAGGGAACCTGTCCCCCCTCCCCCAGGCGTTTGTACGTTTTAAAGGCCACCTTGTACAGCGGTAATGCTGCATCTGTGCAAGGTGGCTCATAAACGTATTCTCCTCGCACATGTGGAACTGAAAACACGTCTAAAATGTGTCCTCTGTGTGACCATTTAACCGTCCCGGTGGTGTGACTTTCCTTTGTAATGACACGCTGCAACCCCCTTGGTAGCGCTGCCCGTCTTCTGGCATCATTGTTTGGCTGCCTGCGCCTCTGCGGCCGCCCTGACCCACACAACGCCCCTCGTTGTCTTATTTATTGGGACTGCGAGGGTGTGATTGATGGGCATGATCAGTGCATCAGTTCGCCTGTCCCTCATCTCCTTCCGCCTTCTGCGGACTGTGCGGCTTCATGGCCGTGGCATGCGATAAGGGATCAGATGACGCCGCACAGTCTGAAGCGGGTGTAAGGACCCGAGTGTGAGAGGCGAACATATGTGCTGCGCCAGGCCCTGAATCCCAGCCCCGCAGTGTTTTAACAATGTTAAGACACTGCGGGGCTGGGGTTCATGGTCATCGCGAACCGCACCGGCCGACATTAAATGATGCCAGAACATGGGCAGCGCTAACAGCGCTAGGCCAGGGGATAACACGACAGCGCAGACTCCTGTACAGCAAATAACAACGCTCAGGAGGCTGCACCCAGCACCAAGGTGGGATTCTTGACATCTGTGCTGCGTCTCATTACAAAGGGAACTCGCGCCTCCAACACAGTTTGACTGTATAAAGGGCTAAATGTTATACGTGTTTCATTCAGCGTGTGCAAGGAGCGAAATTAAAAGAGCAACCTTTGACTTGTGCAGCACTACTGCTGCATAAGCTGTGGCTCTTCTACTTTGTAACCCCTGAGGGGGGGGTTAAAGGTTACCTTTGAAATTGGTTCAATTAGGCTTCGGCCTACACTCTGCTCCCCCTGCAGAGCCCTGGGCTCCAACACCGCCAGTTGGGGCCCGGTACTGCTAGCTGCACAGAGAAAAACACCAGCCAATGTGTCAGTGGGGTTCAGCACCGCCAGCTGTTCCCCTGCTGTGCAGCCGGCATCGTGTCCTGCAAAAGCCACGCAGACACTTGCTCTTGTACCTTCTGCTCCCCATCCTGGTTCCAGTACCGTCAGCTGGTTCCGGGCAGAGCCTTTGGCTTAGGTGCCTCCCTCTGGGTATCCGAGTTCCACCAACGTCAGGTGGTCCTTGGTAGTGCTTTCAGGCACGGGTACCTCCTGCTTAGTAACCGGGTTCCAGTAACGTCAGCTGGTTCTCGGTAGTTCCATTGGCTCTTGGACCTTCGGCTACCCATCCGGGTTCCAGCACCGTCAGCTGGTTCTCGGCACTGTCTTTTGCTCTTGTACCTTCTGCTCCCCATCCTGGTTCCAGTACCGTCAGCTGGTTCCGGGCAGAGCCTTTGGCTTAGGTGCCTCCCTCTGGGTATCCGAGTTCCACCAACGTCAGGTGGTCCTTGGTAGTGCTTTCAGGCACAGGTACCTCCTGCTTAGTAACCGGGTTCCAGTAACGTCAGCTGGTCCTCGGTAGTTCCATTGGCTCTTGGACCTTCGGGTAGCCATCCGAGTTCCAGTTCCATCAGCTGGTTCTCGGCATTTTCTCAGCCTTCTTGTACCTTCTGCTACATTTCCAAGTTCAAGAGACTAAACACGATGACCCGGAAGAACACCCCTAAGATGACGACGACACCAGAGACGACAACCACCGTGATGACGACGACCCTGGAGACGATGACCCTGAAGACCACCGTGATGACGACGACCCCGGAGACGACGACCCTGAAGACCACCCCGATGACGACGACCCCGGAGACGACGACCCTGGAGACGACGACGACCTGGAAGACCGAGAAGCAGAAGAACAAGAGGCTGCAGAACAAAGAGCAGAAGAACATTAAGCATAACACTAAATATCAGAGCAAAAAATATTATCTAAATTATAAGCAGAAGAAGACTAAGCAGTGTATGGGGGTGAGTCCGTTCCTCCTCGTGGTGCCCCTGGATAAAGCCTGATGCTGCAGGCCAAACTGAACGCGGACAAATGTAACTGTTTTGTGACAGGCAGAACGGAAGGTGTAATCTTCAAACTTTTATAGATAACAACTACGGGAATGCCTGTCACAAATAAGAATATGATGAAGAAGTAGAATATGATGAAGATAATAGTAAAATAAAAAGAATATGAACAATGTAACCCAAAAAATAATAGGTAGAAGATGAAGAAGAAGATGAATAAGGTGAAGAAGTTGATGTCAAAGAAGCTGATGATGAGGATAATGAAGAAGAAAGCGTGGGAGAAGTAAAAAAGAAGGTGAAGGGCGTTGAAGTAGTGAAACATCAATATCTGACATAAAAAAAAAAAAAATAACATAGTCAAATTCTTTCTAACGCCGAACGTCATAAAAAAAAAAAAAAATCCTGCTATTCTATTACATTGGGCTAAACCTCTGTGCCTTTAATGTCTCCGCCACGTCCCCCAATACATCCTACATTATTCTTAGTTGTTTTCCTTCATGTAGAATGAACCTACAACTTTATAAAGGGTTTATTTTAATTCCGATATTTTCGTCCCATTGACTTGCATTGGGATCGGGTATCGGTATCGGATTAGATCCGATACTTTGACGGTATCGGCCGATACTTTCCGATACCGATACTTTCCGATATCGGAAAGTATCGCTCAACACTAGTCACAAACCATCATGTGTGCTATAAAATTGTAAAGAATATCTTTGTCAATGTATTTTCTTATGAAACTATACAATAATATAATACCTTTAGAAATGTCAGGTGGAATTGGAGTAATGTCTCCATTTTTCATTTTTTGAAGCAGTTGTTTAATATTGAATGGTTCCACGGCAAAAGGAAGGGTTCCAGTTAACATTGCAAAAACACAGACTCCTCTGGGATTGAACAAAAGAAAACAAATAAGAATATAGCCATGATACAAATATTACAAATATAATTTATGCAATAAATACATTTAAATAATACATTTGTCTTTCTTTGAAAGCTATTCCAGATATGCTAGCATTGTCTATCACTAAAAACAATCTAAAGAAAAATTGAACATTTTTTTTTAAATAATAAAATTAAATTTATAGTATGGATTGCCTTTCATTCCAAATGCTTAGATATCAAACTTTTAACCTAACTATCTCTGTGTGGCCCATTCAAAAAACAAACCATAATCAGGTTCCTCCCATCATGTTCTCACATGCTTTATGCATTTAATAGCCCTCTGTGTCTGTACTGTTACATACTTAGGCCAATAACCGGTTCATGCAGCATTACATGAACACCCGAGCCTTACACTATGGCTGGTCCAAACAACGAAAGCAGTTACCATCCACCTTTCGTGTCTCCCCTTTTTCCTCATAGATTGTAAGCTTGCGAGCAGGGCCCTCACTCCTCGGTATCTGTTTTGAACTGTGATTATTGTTATGCTGTAATGTCTATTGTCTGTACAAGTCCCCTCTAAAATGTAAAGTGCTGCAGAATATGTTGGCGCTATATAAATAAAAATTATAATTATTATGATTAGCTATATTAGTATGGGGTCTAGTAATTTAATGCTTGAAAGAAACCTGTCAGCAAAAAAAAGAAAGAAAAAGAAATACATATTAGTTGCAGTCATAGTGGGAATCTGCAGATAAATACCATGGTAAACATGAGCAGCAGTCTAATTGCAGATGTGGCTGCAGGGAGAAAATGAAGTTATATTTTCCCTGTAGCTGTTCACTTCCAGTTATTGGGGCGGTGCTGGAGGCAGTGAGCTGTCAACATTCATTACACAGTGAACATGCTTAGTAAACCAAAATCCACTAGGTACAGACTACTCATAGAATTAAGGCCACATGTGGGCAACACCTGATTTGCCCCAACTGCCCTAGGAAGCAACTCCATACTAGACAATGTTTAGGAAAAAGAAAATTTGGAGTCTTTAAATGCTTCAAAAGTACAAAATATTTTATTAATGCACAACATTGAAAAATACATAAGAACAGAGTATAAAATGATCACAACAAAAGACTTACAAAGTGTCTGTTGCCAAAATGTCACACAACAGATCTGATATCCCAGACCAACAAGAATTGCAATCATGACCTTATAGTCCTTATTATGAAATAAATGAACCTTTGTGGGTTAAAGTTATATGCATTTAATGACTCAATCTGATACACTATGAAATAATTAACTACACTGTGTTCCAAATTATTATGCAAATAATATTTCCTCATATTTTCTCTAAATTACCTATCTGAATTGCAGTCATTGTTATTTTCCAGTCATCTACTATTCTAGTATAATTGCAATGTTTTGGAACAAACTGCCTATGAAAATCTTTTAAAAAAAAATAAACACTCAAAATGCATGTTCCAAATTATTATGCACAGCAGAGTTTTCAACCCTTTTTTTATTTTGAACAAAAAAATGGTCAATTGTGAAGTTATAAGCATTATCAGCTTATTAGAAAATGAAATCAAACAGTTTTCAAGTGAAAACTTTATTCTAGGTGATGTTAAATTTGCACATAGGACCCCTTGTTCGAAAGAAGTTTCTGAACTCTCTCGTCCATTGAATTTGTCAGTTTTTGGATGGTTTCTGCTTCAATTGTTTTGCATGTGGACAGAATACCCTCCCAGAGCTGTTGCTTAGATGTGAACTGCCTCCCGCCATCATAGACACTCCTTTTGATGATGCTCCAGAGGTTCTTAATGGGGTTGAGGTCAGGGGAAGATGGTGGCCACACCATAAGTTTGTCCTCTTTTATACCCATAGCAGCCAGAGATGCAGATGTGTTTTTTGCAGCATGAGACGGTGCATTATCATGCATGAAAATGATCTTGCTGCGGAAAGCACGGTTCTTCCTCTTGAACCATGGCAGGAAGTGTTGTTTTAGAAACTCCACATATATTATGGAGTTCATCTTTACCCCTTCAGGGATCATAAAGGGGTCGACAATCTCTCTCCCCATGATTCCAGCCCAAAACATTACTCCACCTCCCCCTTGTTGGCACCTTAGCCGTGTTTTCATGGGGTGTCCATCAACCAGCCATCCTCCACTCCATCCATCTGGACCATCGAGTGTTGCACGGTGAACAAAACAGTTTTGAAGTCAGTCTTCATGTATCGTTTGGCCCACTGGAGCCATTTCTGCTTGTGTAGTGTTATAATGCACTGCTCGTGGCTGTAAAACCCCGGGGAATGAATGGAGTGCAGGGGAATGTCCTGTAGTTACCTTGAGTCGCGGTGATGCGCCCTCTGCTGGATGTCCTCATATGAACTCGAGCCTGGGAATTTTTCCCACGCTCGAGTTCATATGAGGACATCCAGCAGAGGGCGCATCACCGCGACTCAAGATAACTACAGGACATTCCCCTGCACTCCATTCATTCCCCGGGGTTTCACAGCCACGAGCATAGCTGCTTTAGCAGAGCTCCTGGGTGTAAAATGATTTAACCCCTTCAGATGGATTTACATCGTGGGACGTGACCTGAACGCCGGAAGGTATGGGATATTGTTGATTTTTTATTTTTCCTTTTTTACAGAACGAGGGTCTTCAGGTGGATTAAGAGTCTAATAAAATATTACAACACCCTGTGTCTTTATTTCATTAAAGTACTTTGTAATAATGAGTGTGTGTTTTATTAACCACTTCGTACTATTGGATTAATAATGGATAGGTGTCATAATTGATGCCTCTCCATTATTAATCTGGCTTAATGTCACCTTACAATAGCAAGGTGACATTAACCCTTCATTACCCCATATCCCACCGCTACACAGGAGTGGGAAGAGAGTGGCCAAGTGCCAGAATAGGCGCATCTTCCAGATGTGCCTTTTCTGGGGTGGCTGGGGGCAGATGTTTTTAGCCAGCGGGGCCAATAACCATGGACCCTCTCTAGGCTATTAATATCTGCCCTCAGTCACTGGCTTTACCACTCTGGCGGAGAAAATTGCGCGGGAGCCCACGCCAATTTTTTCCACGATTTAACCCTTTAATTTAATAGCTAGAGGGCCCAAATTTTGCACATACACACTACTAACATTAGTAGTGTGGAATATGCAAAAAAAAAGGAATATGAGATGGTTTACTGTATGTAAACCATGTCTCATATCCTGTCGGGTTTGGGAAGGAGATAGCAAAAGCCGGCAATTGAATTACCGGCTTTTATGATATCTAGCGCTGTATGAAATATAAATATAAATATATATATATATATATATATATATATATATGTGTGTGTCTCACTAACATATATATATATATATATATATATATATATATATACACTCACTGGCCACTTTATTAGGTACACCTGTCCAACTTCTTGTTAACAGTTAATTTCTAATCAGCCAATCACATGGCGGCAACTCAGTGCATTTAGGCATGTAGACATGGTCAAGACAATCTCCTGCAGTTCAAACCGAGCATCAGTATGGGGAAGAAAGGTGATTTGAGTGCCTTTGAACGTGGCATGGTTGTTGGTGCCAGAAGGGCTGGTCTGAGTATTTCAGAAACTGCTGATCTACTGGGATTTTCACGCACAACCATCTCTAGGGTTTACAGAGAATGGTCCGAAAAAGAAAAAAAATCCAGTGAGCGGCAGTTCTGTGGGCGGAAATGCCTTGTTGATGCCAGAGGTCAGAGGAGAATGGGCAGACTGGTTCGAGCTGATAGAAAGGCAACAGTGACTCAAATCGCCACCCGTTACAACCAAGGTAGGCCTAAGAGCATCTCTGAACGCACAGTGCGTCGAACTTTGAGGCAGATGGGCTACAGCAGCAGAAGACCACACCGGGTACCACTCCTTTCAGCTAAGAACAGGAAACTGAGGCTACAATTTGCACAAGCTAATCGAAATTGGACAGTAGAAGATTGGAAAAACGTTGCTTGGTCTGATGAGTCTCGATTTCTGCTGCGACATTCGGATGGTAGGGTCAGAATTTGGCGTAAACAACATGAAATCTTTGGGATGTGGTGGAACGGAAGATTCGCATCAGGGATGTGCAGCCGACAAATCTGCGGCAACTGTGTGATGCCATCATGTCAATATGGACCAAAATCTCTGAGGAATGCTTCCAGCACCTTGTTGAATCTATGCCACGAAGAATTGAGGCAGTTCTGAAGGCAAAAGGGGGTCCAACCCGTTACTAGCATGGTGTACCTAATAAAGTGGCCAGTGAGTGTATATATATATATATACCTATTCTATGTGTAGACATTTATTCTACCTATTCTATTCTGTTCTATTCTGTCAGTGTGATTTTACTGTACACCGCACTGAATTGCCAGCTTTTCTTTATAACACCGGTGCGTATTTCTCGCAAGTCACACGCATGGTCCGTGTGTAATCCGTATTTTTCTCGTCCCCATAGACTTTCATTCGCGATTTTTTTGCGCAATACGGTGACAAACGCAGCATGTTGCGATTTTCTATGGCCATACAAGACCGTATAATACGGATCAGTAAAATACAGCAGATAGGAGCTGGGCCATAGAGAATCATCGTACCGTATGCAATCCGTATTTTCTGCACCTCTCATACGTCCATAAAACACGCTAGTGTGACACCGGCCTTAGAGGGATATAAAGTGTCAACAAAAGAAAATAAAATTACAAATATTTTATTAGGTAACACAATAAAAAAAAATTTCGGACATGATTTAAACATAAGGGTATTTCATTAAAAATTTAGCTAAAGGGCAAAGAACTCATACATGAAGGACTTTATCAGCACTCAAAAATTTCTCTAAATGATGTATTTCTCAACTATGTAAATACATATAGTCATTTGCAAGGTGCAATACAAAAATTAAATAAATAAATCAATGAGTCCTCTTCTGATGGTGGTGCATCTCTCTTTCAAATTCGCATAATCAAATTACACGGTGGGAGGGGGACGGAGCCAGAGGGTACAGGGATGCCGTAAGTACCGAGGGGGCTCAGGGGACCCCATTTCTCCTCTTGTATGCTAGATCATATCAGAGGATGGAGAAACGAATGGAAAATCAGACTTTTTTTTTGCGATCACCGTTATTCGATGAATAATTGAAATCACAAGACTGGGGACAGTAAAAACTGACCCTATTCATGTTCTCTGTGGTCTCAGGAACCCCTGGTACCTGAGATCTCAGTGATTTTCTGATGCTGGGGAGTGCTATACACTTATTTCTCAGCGCCGTTAAAAAACAGTGCTGAGGATTAAGTTCCCCTAACTGCCTCCGTTAAATGGCGTATAGGCGGTTGTTAAGGGCTTAGTGATATTGTTTGGTGTTTGGCTTCATATCACAAAAACAGAGCTCCAACTAAAATAAGCACAATGTTAAAAAAAATATTTCTATATTAATATCACTGAACATCTGTGCTTCGTTGCTTTTGTTATGTTTGTACTTATATATTTGTGATTGTAAGATGTATATGTTTTCTCTGGTCACAAGATAACAACAATATATAGTATGACTAATTATGTCCACTCACATTGACCAGGCATCAACTTTTGGACCATACTTCTTATTGGCTAATAGTTCTGGAGCAGCATAAGCAGGACTTCCACATTGTGTATTCAGTAGCTCATGGGAAAGGCCATTACATTGGATTGTGTTGCTTAACCCAAAATCTGTATTAACAAAGCAGAATAAAGAATCTAAATTGAAACCTTTACTTTGTTAGGTATAGAATAAGATAGCATTGTAATCATAGATCAATTGTTATCTATCTGACATCATGAAATATTAGAGTTGCACATCCACATTCATATTTTTGAGGGCACTTTTACCTGTAGCAACTAGAAACAGTTTTGTGGATGCACTAAATAAGTGGAGTGGTTGATTTGTATGGTTTCTAAGTATGAACGTCAAACATTGTTCTATATGTATCATAATGAACAAACCGGTCACTGATCAGCCATAACATTAGTGCCACCTACTTAAATTTGTTTAGTCCACTCTTTTGACACCAAAGCAGCCCTGAACACTTGAAGCACAGACTCCACAAGACCTCTGAAATTGTTCCAAAATGCTGGACCTCAAGACAATACCAGTAGATCCTTTAACCAAGTTGTCACCAACCTTTGGCTCCGGAGACATGTGGCTCACAAGCCTATGATGTGTACTTTGTGGCTTGTCTACTAGCTTGATGCATTTGCACATTGTATAAAGAGAAGATCTCTAGATTTTTTTTTGTGAGTAGTCCTGCACAGGACAAGGTTCTGGATGTGCATGTACGGGCTGGCAAAAGTATGGGGGATAGATATGTTAAGCTGGAGATAGGATGATAATGATTGAGGTGTATTTGCAGGGAATATGTCAACAGGATCAACTTTCCTGACATCTAAATGGGCTTATAGGTCATATGAAGCTGAATAAAACTATGATTTCTGCGATTCAATGTCTTATTCCAGAGAGTATCCATGTTTTTCTTCTGTTAAGATCTATGGCCAGATATAGATCTCCCCGAGAATCTGCCTCCAGAGCTTGTTTTTAATAAAAAGGGTTCATGCTTTATTTAAGAATTCTGAATGGTGGTAAAGTGGGAACCCCTGGATGCAAGTATACTGCCTCTAAGTGAGGGGCACAAGTTGCTTTTTGTGGAGAAGCTGTGACTGTAATTATACTGGAAATTGGGGGCTTTCTGTGTGACACTACAGTGAGGTATGGATGAATGGCTGGATGTAGCTCACAGCCTTCTCTTAGAACTGATGTGACTCGAGGTAAGAAAGGTTAGGGACCACTGCTTTAACCCCTACCCTTCATGGCCATTTTTAGATTTCACGTTTTATTTATTTTTTCCCTTTTTCAGTATCCCGAAATAGCGATATAAGGGCATGTATTTTGCAGGACAAATTGCTGTTTTCAATGACACCATTTACCATAAAAATATACTGAAAAAATGGAAAAAAATTAAAAGTACAGAGAAATAAAGAAAAAAATGTTTCTTTGTTTCAATGACTACCATGATCCTGTTGCAGGGTCACTGATTATATATCCTTGCTATTACTATTTCTGGTAGGTATTAACTGCTGAAATCCGGGAGCCCCCTAAAGTATCTGACATTTTATAGATGCTCTGACTCAGTAGCCTAGATTCCAACACAATTAGGTTAGCAGTGAGCTGCAACACCTAATTTTTAATTTTACACTACTTGTATGGAAAAAACAATGAATGAGACTACGGTAATTAATATATTTCAATAATGTTGTAAAGTAAGTACTAAGTAATTATTATGGTAATGTCACCCATGAAGATCAACAATTAAGGGATAGTTTACCCACCTACAATTTTAATGTTGCTATTTTCATCCAGTAGAAAATTTTCAATTTTGAGATCCCTATATGTGACAAAGGAAATCAATAATTATATGAACAGCAATGACGATTGGAATAAGGGTCTATTCTATGGTGCAGCACAATCAAAACATTATTACATGATTACAATGGAGATTAAATTCAAACAAATCAGTTTCCCCTTTCCATGCGAAGATAGATTGATATTAGGTTGGTGGGTTAGATATTGGACAGAAATTTCTGTGCATGAAGCCTGTTAGCAACAATGGTATTAAGTGCAATTTTGAGCCTATATTATCATCAACAGTCATAGCCCTTCCACTGGTCAAGTAACTCAAGCAGAAATTTTTATACAGATGTATGAGAAACGGACTTAAAACTTAATTTGCAAGTTTAGCAAAGTTACACATTGACTGCATTATGGGTCGCTAATAGAGATGTGGGACTCTGGTCCAGTGGCCAGGTCAAAACAGGAGGATTGTGAATCTCTTAGGGTATGCGCAGATGATCAGTAAAGGCTGTGGGTTGGAAGCTGCATACTTGTGCAGCTTCCAACCCACAGCGTCCATTTGTTACAGCATAGTGGATGGCCCATTATGCGTCCAGAGATGCTCTTGGCTCACCCGCGGAGACGGACATCTCTGCAAGAGAAATTTCACCCATACAATCTATTGGACTCAGTAAATCTGCACGGTTTAGTGAAAACATGCGGATTCACCTGCGTTGAATAGACGGTAGCAAACATAGGCTTCATTCAAAGCTTTGCCAGTTCCGGATCGTTGGCACATACCCTTAGTGTCGCTGGTGAGGCATTTGATCTGTCAGGGCTGGCACAACATCATCTGTGAGTAACATCACACAGATGTTGCGCCAAACCTATATAAATCAAATGCTGCGCTATGGACGCCGGAAGGTAAGAGATTCGCGATCCTCCAGTCTACAGGTAACACTGACCTGTCCGACAGCCAGATGTTCCACAAATTGATCCACTCATCTCTAGTCGCTAATACTTTTATAAAAACCTCCTACTTTCTGGAACATACTTTGCTATTACTCCATGCATTGGAAGATATAATTTATTTCTCAAAGATGAAAATAAAAACATTCCAAATGCCTAGGTGTGACCCTTTAGCTGTTACAATATGCTACACTGAGGCTAGTTTCATATTTGTGGTTGAGTCTGCAGCGTCTTGTCCGCAACCGCAAACGCATGCCAACGCATATTTATGCAGCGTTTTTTATCCGCATCAGCTTACGCATGATGGCAAAAAAACTCTGCATTTGCATGCGTTTGTATGCGTTTTATGCCTGCGTTTGCGCCTTTTATACGCATGCGTTCGATATTTCTAGGAGGGCGTGTGTCAATGGGAGTGTAAATCAGTTCCTGGACATACGCAGTCCGAAGTACGCAAGCGCAGCAAACACATGCCTCCGCAAATACATGCGTACACATGCATTCCCATAGGCAGTAATGTGTTTTTTAACGCACTCAACCGAATAACATCACAAGTTCCTCTTAAGATACAGTTAATGAAACATACAGTAATCATTAAAAAAAATATTATACCTATGGACAATTCCATGTCGGTGTAGATGTTCAACAGCAGACATGATCTGTCTTGTATATTTCCTTACATCATTTTCTTCCAGTTTCTTTCTTTCACAAATCTTGTCCATGAGATCTCCACCTGGACACAGTTCCATGACCATATAGTAAGAGTTCTCTGTCTCCAGAGTTTCATAAAGTTGTACAATATTTGGATGCTTTATCATTTGATGAATACGTGGCTCTCGCTTCATATTCTTTAACACATATGAATCTTGCTTGGCTTTTTTTTTATCAATGACTTTCATAGCAACCTTTAATACAGAGCACATACGTCATCCAAAGTAGGCAAGCATTCGTTTCTGCAAATTCTAACTGGTCTCAAAAGAACATTGAATGTAGGAATAATCTAATATTTTTACAGAGCTCATGAATATTTTAAACTTGGAAACCTAAAGAGTCAATGATTTTTCTGCTTTTGCTTCCAATGTTTCTTTAAACAGTTCACATGAGATTTAGATATCAAGAAAATACACATTTGGGGCCTCTTTGAAAATAGACTATTTCATTGGAGAATTAAAGTATGATATTAGATTGCAATTGGGAATTTAGTTAGTCAGATAAAGATGCTAAATATCACTTATAAAACTGGAAGAGAGACGATGCTGTTTTGCTGTAAATCATCATTAATAACATTGTGCAGCAAAATTGCAGACACTTTTTACTGGATGAACCAGAAAGAAATAGAGTGGTTACATAAACTGTGCGAAAACTGCCATTGTTTAGATTGTAACCCTTGTTTTAATTTTTTTTTTCATAAGTCAATATTATTATTTTATTTTTACTTATTTCTTTTTCAGATTATATAAAGGCTGTGGAGATTCCTTGGACACATGACACGTTCAATTATTCAAGATTCAAATATATATATAAATTACATGTCTTTTTTATATTTTTGTATTCTTTTTTAAATTTTCTTCATTGCAATATTTTGCACAATTTTTAATTTGTATTTATTCTTTATTGATTTTTTGTATATAGGCAATGAAATTCTCTCTAGTATCCCTTTGGACCAGATATGCATGTAGTTAAGAAAATGTTATGAGAACATTATTTGAATTATATAGGCTTTAATTAAGTAAGCTTATCCAAATGGGAAATAGAGGTTGAGAATTGCATTCCCCAAATGGGGATGCATATCTCCCACTGTTCCATTGGGCAACAGGTTGCCAGATCCAGCAAATGGGAGGTGTTCTTTTACCAGTTGGTGTGGATTGGTAGCCTTAATTCAAATCTCAGAAGTAATTAAAAAGCCCAATCCAATATGCATAGATCCATAAAAGGTTACATTAATATAATTTAGATGTTGTAATTAGCCTAGAAATGGATTAAGTGAACTCTGAACTTGGAATATGTATTGGTCATATGTGCCTGTATTAAAAATTAGGTTCTTTGATTTGCACATATCGAGATATAGGCCTTTGAATATTTTCCTACCTTTTTCTTTTACTTCATAAGATTATTGCGCCTTTAACCAAGATGGCGCACGCTCAAAGAATCATGTATCATGTGACTCTGACATCACAGTGCCACTCTACCAGTGCCAAGATGGTGCTGGATGCTTCAGAGCACGATCGCGCATGCACGGTGTGGCACTTTCTCTTGTAACTCTTTTTTAACTTCCTGACAGTGCATTTGATTGAATAGAATGTTGATATTGGCGCTAATATGAATGGAGGGAGTCATGTTGTATAATAACTCTATACTTGTATATTGCTTGAGGAAGGCTCACACTTTGGAGCTGAAATGTCGCCACATGGGCTATTAAACTAGCTTTTTTTCACGGATTATGGTGTGCTGCTTCCATACTTTTTTTTCTATCTATCTATCTATCTATCTATCTATCTATCTATCTATCTATCTATCTATCTATCTATCTATCTATCTATCTATCTATCCATCTATCTATCCAAGACTGTTATACTATTAGTAGTTTACTAATACCAGAGTCCTTGTGTTGTGACCTTGCATTTTTAGCTCACTTCATGGTGCATAGCAATAATAAATTCTTTAACAAGCCTGGCTGATCCTCTCTTTTACTTCAGTATAAAATCATTGGCCTGGATTGATTGGCTGCTTTATACGCAGTTAACCCCTATGACAGACCTGTGATCGCAAACACAAAACCTTTCAACAAAAATTAAGTTACCAAGAAACCCAAACTCTTAAGCTTGACTATTTCTTTCCAGCACGTGTCATCCTGATTTGATGACTATTTTTTGTGTATATATATTTAATTCATATTAGCAAATACCTGGGAATATAAGCTTAACATTGTTACAAAATACAGAGGAAAAAAGAAATATGTGCATAAATTTCAACCAAAGGAAATTTAATTCAGTCTGCCAGCACAAAATGACTGCTAAAATCAAGAACATACTATTGGTGAATCATGGCGGGTCCAAACATTTAAGTGCAGTTTACCACCTGCTTTTTTCCCATAATCTCCACCCCTGCATCCCCCTAATTTTTTTCTTTAACAGAACTGACTTCATAGAGCCAAAGAAGGGCAGAGAAAGAAATCAAGCAGGTGGGAAGGTGCCCTTAAATGTTTAGCCAAACCATGGTGCCCTGGACAGCTGTACTAGGTTTGTACAATTATCAGACACCCAGTCCCTTTAAATCAGTGTTTCCCAATTCCCTTGGCCCCCAACATGTCATGTTTTCAGGATTTCTTTAGTATTGCAAAGACGGTGAAAGCATCATCAAGGCATCAGAAATTCTCTGACCTGTGCAAACACTATGGAAATCCTGAAAACGTGACCTGTTGGGAGCGGTGAGGACTGGAGTTTAGGAAACACAGCTTTAAATGAAGATGAGTACAGGTTCAACCATAATGCATGAACCAATCTACTTTGAAAGAGCAAATTTTCCTTCCTTATAATGAGTGTTGATTGACCGGATCAACAATCAGAACAAGAAATTTACATGTGCAAACAGGTATTAACCATCTAATTCCTTTTAGAATCCATCAACCGTTTCACAGAATAAAATTTCTCCTTGTGGAGAGTGCCAAACTGGAGTAAGGAAACTTATAGGAAATACAATTTTTCTCTTGAGCAAGGAGAATGGACTAGAACTCTAGTGGCACCTCTTTGTAGTAGCAATCCTAAATGTCAATATGAGCCCCTTAGTGAGCCTTGCCATATGACAGGACAAAAAGTCAAACCAGACAACCAGACACTCCATTTGCCTGGGCATGTTTCAGGGTGCTAGCCTCTTCATCCATTCAAAGTATTATATTTGAGTGGCTAGGTAAGAGGCCTCTCACAGAGATCTGAGTGGGAAAGTTGCTCCTTGATGACAATGCCAATACAGCAAAAGGAGACTTATAGGCCATGCAATGCTCTTCTGGGAATTTAAATATGCAAATATGAATATTTGCATATTTAAATTCACAGAGAAGCCTTGCATGGCTTATAAGGCTCTTTCGCCCAACTTGACACTCTCTAAATTGAAAAACATTTCCCTTTAGACATTTTTTCCATATGACTTGCATTTATCTGTGTTTAGACAGATGCCAGCTATGTATTATAGCAGTTAGCAGATGAAGCCCCCTCAACACATCCATTCTAATGTGGGAAGGATTGATATTTTTTCATGGTAAAGAACTTTTGACAAGAGCCTTTTATTCTCCAAATTGGAGAGTGCCCTTTTGCCATTAGAAGGAAGTTTGCATGAACCAACTTTTGACCATATTTTTGTATGGTCTATTTATGTTTTTGTGTCTTTACATTTCACGCACTGAGAAACCTAAGCTATAGTGGGAGTGTGTTCTCTCTCTAGGTGTTGCTACCTGCTTATGATTGGGTAACTCATACAGGGAGAAAAAGTACACGTTGCAAGTGAAAACTATCTAATAACAACCACTTGGTCTTAACAAAAGTTAAGTCATTAAGTGACAAATACTTAGATTGCTAATATCTCAGCAACAGAGAGATTAAATTAAAATATTTATATTTTTTCCTGCTCAGCAGCCACTCTTACTGTACATCCAGTATCTTGTTCAACATGAAAAATTTGGTGAAAGGTCCTCTTTAACCCTAAGGCTATGTTCACACATTGCATTTTGGCTGCTTTTCTTTGAGTCGCCCACCAGGGCAGTGGGGTACTCGGTATTGGGTCCGGTCACTCTTAAAGGGGATGTCACGGTGGCTGCAACCCGGTATGTGGCCCTGGGACTCAATTAAAGGGGAACGGTCTTTTAAGGGGTATTGTGAATGTCTATTTTCGTGACGAATGAAGTGGGGTCCCCAGGGCCCCCAAGGTATTTGGCAGGGATGATGTGTTGCCGGTAAATAGCAGAGGACTCAGGGTTGCAGTCTTTACCTGGTTTACTGTTGATAGCAGGCCACAGTCCAGGGCACCAGCAACAGGTACAGAAGGAGTCCAGGCAGCCCAGAAACAAGAAGAAGTCCCCTTGGCAGGTCAGGTTTGGAGCCTTCCACTTTGCGCTCACTATTAGTCCCTTGCTGCCTGAAGTATCCTAACAAGGTCCTCATTCTTTCCTGTCCTGGGACAGTGCCTGTATGGTAGGCAGCTTGAGCCATTCCTTCTGGGGTCTCTGCATGGTGACTCCAGGCTCCAGAATGCTGCTGTACCAAAGGCATAATACGGGCATCCTATGCCCTCCGGTTCTGTCATGTGACTTATAGTCTCCCACGACCTTGGGCTCACGGTGCCTGGCCTCTGTGCTCTGGCTCTGAGGGTGCCTGGTAGCAGTTCCCCTCTGAGCCTTTCTTCCTTCTCACTGTGCTCCTCTCCTGTCTCTGTCTGACTACACTCAATTCCACTGATCTGACTCCTCCTCCACACCAGGATCTTTATTCAGGGAAGCTGCCCTAAAACCGGGGTTTGAGCTCCTCCTCCTGGCCTGGATTCAGAAGGTGTTGTGTGTGAGATTACCTGCCAAAGGGATCCCTCTTGTCTCCAGGCATAGCACTACCCTCCCCGAGATGAAGGCATCACTACTGTGGTACCTGAACTCCTGGGGTGCCACATTTTCTTCAATCAAAAACAGACCTCTTCCCAGAAAAAAGGCTGCAGCCAAAACATAGATTTTGCTGAATTGTTTGTTGCTTTTCTTACTGCTTTTTAGCTGCATATTTTAGAATCCCAAGGTTCATCTTTTTTCCACCTTGTTAGCATAAACAATAGGTGTTAGGCCAACAATGCAAGACAAGTGTGGAAACATTAAAACATTTTTTTTTTTAAAAAAAAGGGCAATTTGATCAAATTATTTAGGGGAAAAGTTTTTACTATTTTTTAGGCAGTGCATTGTTTACTTTTAACACATGAATCATTTACTTATCACTAATTCAATTACACTATGCTAGCTGTGGGTGGAAACAAAATGTTTGCTTTAAAAAAAAATTATTTCTGAAAAATAGTGAACTTTTTAACAAAAATGCTGATTCATGTATGCAGCCATAAACTAACATTACATCAGTGATGCATGAAAAAACATACAACGAATTGGTAGGGCATGGTTTAGTTTAACATTTATCACTAACTTAATTTTCACTAATATAATTAAACTATGTTTTGAGCGAGGAGAAACAAATAGATTGCTTTAAAAAATTAAGTGCAAATTACATTTATAATAAAAAAAAAAACTAACATCCATGCTCATGTGACAATACCAAGACATTATGGTTTATACTTGGAAAAATAGCAAAAATAAATGTTTCACATTCTGCTGTATCTGCATTTTTATTACCCAATATGCTTCGAAAACTAATAGCATTTTTGCTGCATTTTTTTTTAACTTACTTCGGTCAAAAAAACACTAAAAGAACTGACATGCTGCAGTTTTCTTAAACGCAACAGTCATCTAATTCAGTCAGGAAAAAGAATAAGCAGTTGCATGAGATTTATAAAAAAAAACTCATAGCCTTTGCTGGTACTGTAAAAAGCAGCTATAACATTACATCAATTACTCAGCAAAAAATGCTGCAAAAGTGCAACAGCTTTACTTCTGGGTCATTGGCACTCTATGGCTTCTCCCGGCGTATTACAGAACTTTTCTCTCACCTCAGCAGGGCAAAGTGAAACACTTCAGGAGTGAAATTGGGGACACTGTCTGGATGACATAGGATGCATCAAACACATGAAGCAAGCAGGAGGACGGTGTTTACGATGAGAGAAGCAAGACCAGCGACACCCATTGGACCAGGCCACCTCAAATGGGGGATTGTAAAGGAATTTCTTCTACTATGCAGAGGGGATTAGGGACTCATATAACACTTACCAGAATACTGTAAAAGAGGCCTTGAAATTAGTGGCTGTACATTATTTTGGGAAAGCCTGGTCAAAGTTTCCTTTAATAAGCATACATTGGTCCAAATTAATCACATTTTAGAAATACTGTATATCTTTTAGCTTTCTAACATCTATGTATCTCACATCTATCTATCTATCTATCTATCTATCTATCTGTCTGTCTGTCTGTCTGTCTGTCTGTCTATCTATCTATCTCTGTCTCTCCCATGACTAACAAGTAATAGTATACTGGATACTGGGTCCACCCATGTGAACTCATGCAACACAGCTACCCATTTGACCATTTTTAAATATTGATGGCTCTGTTATATGAGCCAGTGACCCTTTCGGTAGTGCACCTTCACACCTCTCTAAGGCATGACCTACGTCTGTAGCTCTATTACCATATTTCCTCCTCAACATCTTCTCCTGTACTGCATATATTAACAAGATAAAACACATAGTACCAGTATTTAGAATGAAATGGCCATAAGTTTCTATATATAATAACACCTGTATAGGAGGTAATGTCAGCATTTTAATACAATGACAATGCTTTGCTCTCGCACTTATGATGAACAGTGCATGGTTTTTATAAAAGGAATCTTTGGTATACTATTATAGATGTTGACTAAACTGTTTATTCTGAGCACAAAAAATTATCAGTTACAAAATCCACATATAGTGATAAAGAGCAGAAGGAATACCAGTCACATATCAGCCAAAGGATGTTAAAAAGTAGTTAAAAATATACCTCTGCATCTTTAATTTAATTACTACTGAGTACATTTTGTTATTAATTATGTCCTACTTAGGTTCTCTATAGACTTTATATGTGAAGAGAAGTGAGTAAATCTTGCAGGCAGTACATCTGATTAGTACCCCATTATATGATTACTATCAGTAGTACAGAATCTAGTATTCTGTAACTGACATCAATAATTACTTACAGACATGCTTTACCTTTTGCCCTGTGGGAACATGTAAGCCCTCCATCACTTTTGCGAATGAACCTTTATTGATCATTCTTCCAACCAAGTAGTTTCCCACTCGTTTAGTGTGAGGAAAGTTCTTCACAGCATCTGGAGGCATCTGGGAAAGGCAGGAGACCAGCTGCATTTCTTTACTGCATCTTTCACATTCAGTCAATAGTCTATCAAAAGTGGTCCCATCCAAAACAGAGTTTCCAACGGCAGGCATCTTTGACCTGAGAGTGACTACAAATATTTCATTTGACAAAGTATAGCCATAGAAGAAGAACACATTTCTATTTGTAGCAATTCCACAAAAGTAAATTAGTCCTTTAACAAGGAGAAGAGACATCTCCTCAATGGTCCCTGCACACAGTCATGTAGATTTGCTCAAGCACATCCAAGCAGTAGATTATTAGACAAACCTGATACACACAGTCATTACTGAGAGGCTGCATGTTAAAGTGACACCTAACACCACCGTCAACATGAATAGATCGTACATTTCACATAGTACAAAAAGAGGCCCAAATGTTAAGTGCATTAGTACTTTAGGCTCGCCAATCAATGTGCTAAATGTTTATCCAATCATTTTAGTATCTTAAAAAAAAAAAAGAAATACATTTAAAAACAGGTGCAAATTTTAAATATTCTGAATAAGAAAATTTCCACCATTTACTGTCCAAAATGTAAAACTATCAAACTATTCTACTAGAATATTCAATATAATTTTACATTAGTGAAAAATAGCAATGATAAATACAAAAAAAAATGTGTAATCTTTAACTTTAGGTCTTTAAGAAATTATTTCATCTTCAACTTGCTTAACTAGAGATGAGTGAGCCTTTCAAGGTTTGGTTCGGTTCGGTGAACATCCCAATGGCTGCCAAATGGTTAGTCGAACTCCAAGTAGAAATATTATAATTTTGCAGCATGGATGCATGGGACAGGGGTTGAAACAGCATTTCTAGCTGAAACATTGATCAGTAACAGGTGGATGACTGACAGGTGTAGGCTTAGTGCTCTGAGAGGTCTGCCAAATTTAGGTAACACACATCAAGGAGACCCAACTTTGAGTCCAAACATTTCTAAAAACTAGGGGCAGACACCAGGAAAAGTGATATCAATGGATTAACAGTAGAAATGTTATAGTGGCACAACAGCAGTCAGCCATGGGCCATGCATGAGGTATCAGGGTCTGGGCTAGCATTTAGAGCTTTGAATTGGTTTCAATTAAGACAAGGTGGGTGAGGGAGCTCAAACAGCTTTTTTACTAAGCCACACTCTGGTGGCACAAATATCAACTTGGTCGATCACAAATGTTAAAAAAATGTAAGGATAGTAACACAGGTCATTGACTGATCAATTCACCCACAGTACAAATGTAACAATGGTACAAAAGCAGTCAGCCATAGTCCATGCGTGAGATATCAGGGTATTGGCCAGCATTTAGAGCTTTGAATCTAAGTTTCAATTATGATGAGGTGGGTGATGAAGCAGTGTTAGAAAGCTTTGCTGGGAACCTTGATACCTCATGTAACAGCTCAAACTAGATTTTTGCTCAGCCACACTCAGGTGGCACAAATATCAGTTTGGGAGACCACAAATATTATAAAAATGTTAAGATAGTACCACAGGTAGTTGACTGATGATCAGATCACCTACAGTAGAAATTATAGAATGGCACAGCAGCAGTCAACTGTGGGCTTTGAATGAGGCATCAGGGACTAGGCCAGCATTTGGAGCTTTGAATTGAAGTTTCAATATAGATGAGGTAGGTGAGGGAGCAATGTAAGCCTGTTTTCTGGAAGTCCTGATACCTCATGCAACACCTCAAATTGGATTTTTACTCAGCCACACTTAGGTGGCACAAATATCAGCTTGGTAGACGAGAAATGTTACAAAAATTTAAGGATAGTAACACAGGTAGTTGACTGAAAGTAACTGCATGCCTGCCACTCTGGGACCCCTAATGCTACAGGCAAAACACATGAACGATACCCAACTTGGAGTGCAAATATTTCAAACAATTATTCCCACCACCACTAAAGTGGCATCAATTTTCCCAAAGTAAAAATTGAATAATGGGTCTCTGACACTTCTTCCACTACAGGCAACCCACCAGATGGAGACCCAACTTGGAATCTCCACATTTAAAAAAAATATATATATTGCTGCACACCACGAAAGTGGCATCAACTTTCCCAGAAGAGAAATAGTATAATGGGCCTCTGACACCCCCTCAACTACAGGCAGCAAACCACATGGAAACCCAACCTGGAGTCTCCACATTTCAAAAAAATATTGCCACACATCACTAAAGTGGCATAAATTTCCCCAGAGTATAATGGGCCTCTGACACCCCTTCCACTACAGACAATTCACCAGATGGAGACCCAACTTGGAGTCTCCATATTTCAAAAAATTATTGCCACACACCAATAAAGTTGCATAAATTTTCCCAGAAGAGGAATAGTATTATGGGCCTCTGACACCTATATATTTCTTCTGGGTTTTTTCTATGTTAGCTGTTTTTTGATATTAGTGGTAGGACCCGCAATATTATGAGGACCCTTGATGTTGGGTTGCGGGCTTACTTTATTTTGGCCAATATATTAAACCAATACCTCATATAGTGTATGTGTTTATCATATGCATGCATTTTTTTGCACTATATCATATCCTTTTTTGCAGGATGTGGCCAGGCCTCTATGTTGGTTAGTTTTTTCTGGGGCGTCTGTCACTGTGTGCTGCATATTATAGTGCTGGGCAGACCGCCTGTTAATACAAGGGGCGTCATTAATAGGTTGCATACCAGACACTGTGCACCACACTTATCAGTGTGACTGGCATCCTATGTGAGTTATATCAATGTGCATTTTTTCTACTAGGCAGCCAACCCCTGCAATGTTTGGAGGGTGGTTGTTTTTATCAAGTAGTTTGCATCTGTGCCGCTTCTAGCCTTTATCAGTGGAGGCCTGCTGCATCCTGCTAAGTGTGCATTTGTCATCAGACAGGGTTTTGGGAAGGCCGTATCTCATTGTATGTATTTTTTCTGAGTTTTTTCTATGTTAGCTGTTTTTTGGGCCTCTGACACCTCCTCAACTAGAGGTAACACACCAGATGGAGACCCAACTCAGAGTCTCCAAATTTTAAAAAAATATTGCCACACACCACTAAAGTGGCGTCATTTTCCCCAGAGTAGAAATTGTAGAATGGGCCTCTGACACTCCTTCCACTACAGGCAATTCGCCAGATGGAGACTCAACTTGGAGTCTCCACATCTCATAAAATTATTGCCACACACCAATAAAGTTGCATCAATTTTCCCAGAAGAGAAATAGTATACTGGGCCTCTGACACCCCCTCAACTACAGCCAACACACCAGATGAAGACCCAAATTGGAGTCTCCACATTACAAAAAATATTGCCACACACCACTAAAGTGGCATCAATTTACATAGAATAGAAATAGTACAATGCAACATCAACAGCAGTACCAACAGAAGGCAAAGAAGCTATGACAAAGGTGTCACAGGCTGCAATAACACGAGATCAATTCACGATACTAAAAATGACAACATCGCCTAGTCTGCCCAGTCTGTGACTGGGGTTCAAAAGTCATTGGAGATCCTTGACTTGTTCAACTTGATGAAAATTAGGCGGTCTACACTTTCAGGGGAGAGCCATATGCGCTTATTCATCAGGACACCACATGTAGCGCTGAAGACACATTATGAGAGAAAGCTGGCTGCCAAGCATGACAAAACTGCCAGGCGTGAAAGGCGAGCTCAGCTCACTGTTCCATTTTTGAAGACCAAAATGCAAAAGGGTCCAAATTCCACCTGATGGCATTGATATTGAGCTTGAGATACGTCTGCACCATCCTCTCCAGTTCTTCACAACGTGTCAGACTTTTACTCTGTTCTGCTGGTCTAGAAACGTGAAATGACTCATCAAGAAACTGCTTATGACATGTACACTGGTGCTGCTAATGTTTTTGCGTTGACAACTCGACGTTCCTGGAGTTGGAAGTCTATAACTGCGATGCACACTCTGTGCCTCACTGCTGCCTTGG
This sequence comes from Ranitomeya variabilis, assembly GCF_051348905.1. NCBI lineage: Eukaryota > Metazoa > Chordata > Amphibia > Anura > Dendrobatidae > Ranitomeya > Ranitomeya variabilis. The sequence goes on from NC_135233.1 coordinate 779,079,878, forward strand.
GGAAAACCACTCTTAAGATTGTTTACAAGTGTGTTTCGATACTCCAACATGAGCTCTTCTCTTTCCAGGGGGGAAGCATCTGGCATAATTTACTCTTGTACCATGAATCAGAGTAGCAACCCAGTAGTCACTACTATTTCAAATCTTAACAGTACGGGCATCATGTTGCAGATAGTGCAGCAAGAAGGCACTCATGTGTCGGGTGCTTCCATGATTTCCAAGTCCATGGTGTGTTGGTGGACAGTTAAAACTCATGCTTGCTTTCTCTGTCCCCTCCCGCCAACCATAGACAACAGAAAGGGGATCATTATCCCCTTCATCTCCTGACTATTGCACGCCCATCACTTCTTCCTCATAGCCCTCCTCCATTTGTTCCTCGGTTCCTGCACCTTTACTAACAGTTTGTCTGGCACCATAAGCCCCCTCGATTGCTGTAATCCACCCTCCCATGGCACCGCCTGTGCGGCAACAGACCGAAACTTAGAGATATTGTTATCCCTACTGCATTTTCCTCTGCTTCCACCTCTTCCTCAGGGTCAACCACTTCCTCCCGTAGACTTTTCCACATGTGCTCCAGCATGTAGATGACCGGAATAGTGATGTTGATGATAGAATCATCAGGGCTAGCCATCATAGTAGCCATTTCAAAACTGTGCAGAAAGGTGCAGAGGTCCTTCATCTATGTCCTCTTCACAAGCGTGATCTGCACTAAGGCCATACTCTGTTGGCCCAGGCTATGCAAAATGACATACTGCACCAGGGCTCATTGTTGCTGCAGCATGTGCAGAGTGGAATTCCACCATGTTGACACATCGCATATCAAAAGGTTAACCAGTAGGCTGAAAGACCTCTGTAACAATGCAAGTCGTTGATCTGCCAGGTGTGATCAGCGGAATGGAACACACAGCATCCATGCTTTCTGCAGCACTGCATCCAGGCCGGGAGAGTGGTGGAGAAAATGCTGTACCACCAGGTTGAGGACATGAGCAATGTAAGGCTTCTTTCACACTTCCGTTGGTACGCGGCCGTCGCTAAGCATCGGTGAGACGTACCGACGGACGTTGTGAAAATTCGGCACAATGTGGGCAGCGGATGCAGTTTTTCAATGCATCCGCTGCCCATTGCAAAGTCCTGGAAAGGAGGGGGCGGAGTTCCGGCCACGCATGCGTGGTAGGAAATGCAGGATCCGACGTACGAAAAAACATTCCCTTGAACGTTTTTTCGTGACGACGGTCTGCCAAAACACGACGCATCCAGTGCACGACGGATGTGACGTATGGCCATATGTCGCAATCCGTCGGCAATACAAGTCTATAAGAAAAAAACGCATCCTGCGGACACATTTGCAGGATGCGTTTTTTTTCCCAAAACGACACATTGCGACGGCTGCCAAACGACGCAAGTGTGAAAGTAGCCTACGGCATGTGTGTGAGGTTGTCCCGGTGTAGGGTTACCACCAAGTTTTCACCATTATCGCACATGGTCTTTCCTGATTCCAGGTTCAGTGGAGACAGCCATTGCGCAACTCAGCCTGGATAGCTGTCCGCAACTCTTGAGCTGTGTGACTGCTATCTCCAAGGCATATTAATTTAAACAGTGCCTGATTGTGGTGAGCGCTGGCTGTGCAGTATGAAGATGGGGAGATTCTCTCTGCACTGTTTGAATGCATGTCTCATTATGGAGAGGTTGAACATGCAGTTGGTGGCCCTAGAGGAGGTGAAGGAGCCTGAAGCAGTGGAGTAAGTGCTAGATACAAAGGCTTGTCCCACAAGCCTTGCAAATTCAAAGACTTTTGGAGAAGCTTCTTGTCCGCCTGCCCCCACAGCCACCAGAGTCTCCCAGTGCACAGTCAGCAAGATGTAAGGCCCCTGCCCATGTTTGCTCATCCAGGTGTCAGTGGTGAAAGGCACCCTGGCAGACATAGATTTTATCAGGAAACGGTCGATGCTCTCTGTGCTATGCTGGTGTAGAACAGGCACATCTTTCTTAGAGAAGTAATGGCAATTGCTATGGCCATCAGCTTTTGGAAACCTATATCCACCAAGCAGAAAAGCAGCATTTCCGTGACCAACAGATTGGAGATGATGGAGTTCAAGCTCTTAGCTTCATCATGTTTAGGAGGAAACATTATTTTATGTGACTACAACTGCGGGACTGAAGGCTGGCTGCTGTGCTGATAGAGGATTGAGTAAGGTGAACAGGACAAACTGCTGAACTGTGAGTGAGGTGCAGGTGTAGATGTTTTGGTGGATTGAGAAAGTTGTGGTGTGCTTGGTGAAGCAAAAACAGTAGGCATCTCCACTTATGTAACAGATGATGGGCTTTCACTCACCCCGACTGTAGAGGGTAAAGAAGTAAAGGTTCTGTGGCCAGAGACCTGTGTGAGAACACTTGCCACAGTGACGGACAAGGAAGAAGCAGCAGATGTGGTTGATGGTACAGCTGGTGGTTGGCCAGGCACACTATTCTGCATTTTAGAGCAGTGAGATTCACAGACTAAGGCATGTTGATTGAGCATGTGGTGTTTCATGCATATAGTAGTCAAAATATTGCAATTTTTGCCTCTAATGAGTCGTTTTTTGCAAAGTTGGCAGATAACATGAGTTCAGTCATCCTTTGAGGGTCTCCAAAAAGGCCCAGGCTAGGCAACCCTTGATGCTTCTGCAGACTATTTAATGCTGCTTGCCACAGCCAGAGTGGTGAATGAGGATGCAGTGCTTGTCGTGATTGCATCAGTCCGTGTCTGTGCAGCAAGCTGCACAGGTTTGACTTGACAGGGGGTGACTTGACATCTCTTGGCAAGTGTACAACAGCTCCATGGGTCCTGATGGGATGGGGAATGTTAATTAACCCTGCTGTGGAACTATGGTGTCATATAGACCCCAGCGCTGAATAAATTGAAATATTTCTAAAAATGGTCAATCTTGACCTTCTATGTATTTTCAAGTAACATATTTCTACTTATGTTGATTATATTTTGAATTTGTTTTTCAATTTTGTTTAAAGTTATTTTCAATTTTTTGTGCTTGGGACTCTCCTGACTCCATAGTGGATCGCCCCCAGTAGGGCAGTGGGGTACTCGGAGCCGGGTCCTTCGGTTCTCAGCAGGGATGTCACGGTGGCTAACCCGGTCCGTGGCCTTAGGGACGTCTATATAAGAAGGGAAAGTGTTCGTGACGCCACCTGTGGTATTCGGTCAGGGTGACCGACGCTGCTTAGGGGTGCGCTGGGGTGATGTTATGGCAGCTTGATGGTATACCTTCCCACAGGTGAAGTGTATCCCCAGGGCTTCCCAGAGTGTAGATGGTGGATGGTGTGAGGCGCAGTGAATAATGAGGACACAAGGTTGCAGTCTCTTTACCTTTACTGAAGGCTTCAGTGTCCTCAGTCCAGGGCACCGGATCACAGGGTGGGCAGAGTCCGGCCGGTCCGAAGGCAAATCCAGAGTCCCCTTATCCAGGTGGAATTCAATAGCCTTCCTATGCGCACAGTAACACAGTAGGTCTTCACTTGCATAAGCTCTAATAAGGTCCTCACTGTTATTACTCTTCTCCCTGTTCCCCGTGGTCGGATAGAACAAGACACGTATGACTAGTGGCCTTAGGCTTTTTATAGGGACCCTAGAGACGCCCCGGCCCCACAAGTTGCCACCGTGTCTCCTGTGTATAAAGGTTGGGCAGCCAACTTGGAATTGACTGTCCTGCCAGTCTCTGAAGTAAAGCATAGAGATCCTTACTCCCTCAGTGTTCTGGCCACTGGTATTCCTGCGCTTCAGAAGGAGGCAGCCTCTCACAGGACAGAGCTCCTTCTGATTTCCTCTCCTTTTGCTATGCCTTCATTTCTCACTCACAATACACTTCCTTTCAATGTCTCTTTCCTAGGATGCTGCCGCACATGGGGCAGGCGCAGCTCCATGGACCCTCGTCCTCCTCAGACCGCAGGCTGGATCTGACTGGAACTCACTCCAGCCAGCTCGGTCTGGAGACCTTTCTCTCTCGGTCTCCAGCCAGGAACTCTCTAACTTTCCCTCCAACTACCAGTTTTACCTAACTGTGAGCAGTGGCCTAGTAGATATAACCTTTGCTCCCCCTGGTGGCTGGAGTGTGAAGTGTGTTGTGTGTGGTTGTTATACCTGGACAGAAGATCTCCTTTATTGCTCTCAGACGTAATATCGCTCCCCCTGGTGGAAGAACAACATTACTGCAACATCCAGGACTCTGGGGCGCTGCACTAGCACCTTTATTGTCTGACATGTTTTTTAAATAAATTCTGTTTATTCACAGGTTTTGTAATATAATTGTAAATAAACAATGGCTAGTTCCATGTGACACCAGCAGTGTTACAGGACAGCGCAAACGGTGCTATTTTTGTCCTCGATCGAAGGACAAAAAGACGAGATTTGTTTGCAATGACTGCAAGAAGTTCATTTGTGAAGAATATGGTACTCTGACGTGCAGTGAATGCAAGGGCAAAATGTATTGCCAGATCATTCGTTGTCATTATGTTTTTACTAAAATCCACACAGTTGCAGTTATTGTGCATTTTTTTATTGAATTTGAATACTTTAAGTTATTAGTAAAGCATTTTGGTATAAGTTTGTTTTTAATGATGACAAATAAATCACTTCAAAGTGACGTTTGATTTCATAACTGTGTTCTGAAATGATGAGAGAATAAAACTTGATTTTTCTGAACAGCCAGCATGTTCGTTTTAATGAAATATGAGGATTTTGAGCCTGGGGTCTAATAGACCCCATGGTACCCAAGCAGTGATGTTTTTCATTGTTCCACAGCAGGGTTAAAGGGAACCTTCAGTGTCTCCCTCCCCTACACCACCTCCTCACTTTGCCCCTTGTCTGTCAGTGTTCCTCAAGGCTCTGCTCTAGGACCCCTACTCTTCTCCATCTAACCTTTGGCCTGGGACAGCTCATAGAATCCCACGGTTTGCAGTACCATCTCTACGCCGATGACATGTAGATCTACCTATCCGGACCTGACCTCACCTCCTTACTTATCAAAATCCCACACTGTCTGTCTACTATCTCAGCCTTCTTTTCTGCTCGCTTTCTAAAACTGAACATGGATAAAACAGAATTCATTATCTTTCCCCCATCTCAGTCCACCCCTCCACCAGACCTATCCATCAATGTTAACGGCTGCTCACTTTCCCCAGTCCCACACGCCCGGTGCCTCAGGGTGATCCTCGACTCTGCCCTCTTTCAAGCCACATATCTAAGCCCTTGCCTCCTCCTGCCATCTCAAACTCAAAAATATTTCCTTGACCGCGACACCACAAAAACACTAGTGCATGCCCTTATCATCTCCGGCCTTGACTACTGCTACCTCCTACTCTCTGGCCTCCCCTCTAGCACTCTGGCACCACTCCAATCCATCCTACCCTCTCCTGCCCGACTAATCTACCTGTCTCCCCGCTATTCCTCAGCCTCTCCCCTATGCCAAGCCCTTCACTGGCTTCCTATCTCCCAGAGACTCCAGTTCAAAACCCTTACAATGACATACAAAGCCATCCACAGCCTATCTCCTCCATACATCTGTGACATGGTTTCCCGGTACTTACCTACACTCAACCTCAGATCCTCTCAAGATCTCCTTCTCTGCTCCCCTCTCATCTCTTCATCCCATAACCGCATCCAAGACTTCTCCCGTGCTTCCCCCATACTCTGAAACTTTCTACCCCAACACATCAGACTCTCGCCTACTATAGAAACCTTCAAAAAGAACCTGAAGACTCACCTCTTCCGACAAGCCTACAGCATGCAGTGATCCTCAACCTACTGAACCAAAGCACAACCAGCTCTACCATCTCCTAGTGTATCCTCACCCATCCCCTGCAGACTGTGAGCCAGACCGTACATACCGGTGCCATTGGATCATTTACCCGCATCTCTTGACTCCAGCTGTTCTTGGTCTAGCGCTAATCTCTAAGGTATTTAATATGGCTATACGTTCACTGCATTCATAGCCCCTGAAAAAGCCAGTGTTTCTGGCGACACGTGTTGGGCGTTTAGTGCCCTGGTTCACCCTTCCATTCCTACCCCTTATTGCATCGATGCGTCTGACAGGGACCCTGCTCAGGAAGCCTCGTTTACAGGCTCAGATTGTATAGGCTGCTGTATTGTTTAGTACCTTTTCCTAAAGGGATGGTTGAGTGGGTAATATTGCACTTTATAACCCTTGACAATTGACTCTTATTATGTATGCATTTGTTGCACCATATTGACATGATGATTTTGTTTTCCTTGTGTGGTTACCTATGAGTGATCAACAGCATCAGTTACATTAATCTTTGCTTAGCGTGGGACAGTGGCTTGACCTTATAATGTGCCTTTGTATTTACTGTGGTTTGTAATTTTAAATGTTTTTAACTTTTGTGCAGTGTTAGTGTTTTTTCCAATAAAATTATTTTCTTTTGATACTCCTGAGTGGTGATCCCTTAAGAAATGCATGCTACTCTGTTGTCTTCTGTTTTGGTTGCTGCAGACTGTGAGCCCTAGCGGACAGGGTCCTCCCCTGTGTGCCTTGTTTTCTGCTAATGTTTAATGTATTTGTCTATATTTGCCCCCTTTTCACATGTAAAGCTCCATGGAATAAATGGCGCTAAAAAAATGTATAATAATAATGATAATAATAATAACCTGTCACCCCCCTGGCGTTTTTAACTCAAAGAGCCACCTTGTGCAGCACTAATGCTGCATTCTGTCAAGGTGGTTCTTTTAGTTGGGGTCCTTTCCAACGCTAAAATATTCATTTTTATAATTTGCCCCTCATACCTGTAGTCTGTCCTGGGGGCACATCTTTTCCCCATGGACACAAATGCCTCCCAGCCCTCCCTCAGCCCCTCCTTGTGCCGGGTGCTGTCTCTGCAGTCATTAACATCCCTGGCGCCTGCGCAGTAAGGTCTTTTTGGGCATGCGCAGTTTGCTCTGCGCTTCGACTGCCATCACATGATGGAAACTTACAGCGTAGGCGCTGGGGACGTTAATGACTGCAGAGGAGGCGGCACCCGGCGCACGGAGGGGCTGAGGGATTGGTTGGGAGGTGTTTGTGTCCGGGGGAAAAGACATGCCTCCCCGGACAGACTACAGGTATAAGGGGCAAATTATAAAAACGAATATGTTAGCATTGGAAGGGACCCCAACTAAAAGGGCCACCTTGACAGAATGCAGCATTAGTACTGCACAAGGTGGCTCTTTTAGTTAAAAACACCTGGGGGGGGTGACAGGTTCCCTTTAAATGCTGATAGATTCAGTACAATTTTCACCAAAAAGAGGCTTAAATGATAGCAGCATTCAAATCATATATATATATATATATATATATATATATATATATATATATATATATACACCTTAAAAAGTGATAGGTTTCAAGCCCACAAACACCTATCTGGTCATGAAAAGCTTAAACAATGAATTGCTATGTCTAAATAACCTGAGAGATAATCCAGTGTTCAATTCTAACAATGTATTGAGAAATGACACAATGAATTTCATTACAAAAATATAGAAAATTTCCCTTAAAATTGGAAATGTATCAATAACGTAATAAGAAAATTCTTTCAGTATATCTTAACCAAAGTAATGTCATATTTGTAAAAGTCAGCTAAGGAGGTTTAGCCTTTTATAGCAATGGTTTCAGATAGAAAGATATAGTGCCACCAAATGGCTGTTTTCATAATTACAAGATGCAAAAAGCAGCCCTGGAATATGTTATATATATTTACATGACACGGTTTAATTTTTCTATATTAGTTAAAGTTTACTGTAAACTATTTGTGAAATTAAATAATAAATATTTAGCAATATATTCTACTGAATTTAGAGATTTCTTTGCTCAGTAAACTGTTTTAGTAAAAAAAGTGTTAACTGTGTTATTGTCAAAGTCAAAAGTGTCATCATACCATATGTATTTCCAAACTATAATAGTACAAATTAGAGTGAGGGCGAGGCCAATGTTTCAGAATGGATAGGTATGGAAGAATGAGAATGCCACTAAGAAAAATCGCTACATTATGGGACACATCATTTCCTTTGATGCATATGTTTAGAAAATACAGTTCCTTAGATATGTATTCATAACAAGTATTTGTAAAGTGTAAAAGAAAATACACGATTTCTAAATATTTTAAAATATTAACCTGAAAATTGTATTCAGCCCCCCTGTAGTCTGATGCCTCTGAAAAAAAATTCTAAATGACCAATTGCCTCCAGAAGTCACATAATAAATAAATTGAGTACATAAGTGTGTAATTTTTTCTCAGTATAACTACAGCTATTCTGTGAAGACCTCAGAGGTTTGTTTGAGGACATTACAGACAACCCTGGCACAATAACATCACTAAAAAGCTTCGGCAAGTATCCAGAATTGCAGAACGGTGTTGGAAGAAAACGCATTCGCAAGATGATTTCACTACACTCAAATAAGCAACACTCGCTTTCAAATCAGCTCTCACCTCTGCTAAACAGACCTATTTCACATCCCTCCTATCTTCTTTATCCCACAACCCCAAACAGTTGTTCAACAACTTTATCTCCCTCCTCCGCCCACCACTGCCCCCTCCGACTTCCTTGATCTCTGCTGAGGACTTTGCCACACACTTCAAAAATAAGATAGACCAAACAAGGCAAGTCTTTGTTGTCTGACCACCACAACCCCTTTGTATGCCTGACCAATGCACTAACCCCATCACTTCCCTCCCCAAAATCACTGAAGGACAGCTTGCTCATCTTTTCTCCAAATCACAAATCACCACTTGTGCACTTGACCCCATCCCATCCCACCTCCTCTCCAACCTCACCACTACACTAATCTCATCCCTAACCCAATCTATCACTAACTTCTGGTACCTTCACCTCTGCTTGCAAACATGCCACAATGACACCTATCCTCAAAAAGCCTTCCATTGACCCGAGCGCTATGTCCAGCTATCGGCCCATATCTATGTCCAGCTATCGCCCCATATCTTTGCTCCCATTTGCTTCCAAACTACTTGAGCAGCATGTCCACGCTGAACTTTCCTCTCACCTTGCATCTAACTCTCTCTTCGACAGCCTACAATCTGGCTTCCGTCCCCACCATTCCACTGAGACTGCCCTGACCAAACGTACAAATGACTTACTTACAGCCAAAGCTAACAGACAATTCTCTATACTACTCCTTCTAGACCTGTCCTCTGCCTTCGACACAGTTGAACACTGCCTCCTACTACAGATCCTCTCTTCCTTTGGTGTCAAAGACCTTGCCCTATTCTGGATCTCCTCATACTTTACCAACTGCACATTTAGCATTTCCTACTCCCATACTACCTCTTCATCTCTCCCCCTCTCTGTTGGTGTCCCTGAAGGCTCTGTCCTAGGTCCTCTTCTATTCTCAATCTATACCCTTGGCCTGGGACAACTCATAAAGTCCTATGGCTTTCAGTACCATCTATATGCCGATGACACTCAGATCTACCTCTCTGGCCCAGATGTCACCTCTCTGCTGTCCAGAATGCCAGAGTGTCTATCAGCCATATCCTCCTTCTTCTTCTCTCGCTTCCTCAAACTCGATGTGGACAAAACCAAACTAATTATCTTTCCTCCAACTCGCACATCTTCCCTACCTGATCTATCACAGTAAATGAATTCACACTTTCCCCCGTCCAGGTAATCCGCTGCCTCGGAGTAACCCTGGACCCTGCCCTGTCCTTTAAACCGCACATCCAAGCTCTCGCCACCTCCTACCGCCTCCTGCTCAAAGATATTTCCAGAATCCATCCTTTCCTCAACCCTCACTCTACCAAAATGCTTGTGCATGCCCTATTCATCTCTCGCCTCGACTACTGTAACATCCTCCTTTGTGAGCAACTCTCTAACACTCTGGCACCCATCCAGTCCATCCTTAACTCCGCTGCCCGACTAATTAATCTCTTATATCGCTGCTTATATCCACAGTTCAGGTAGGAGATTTTTTAACCTTTTCGACACACTTGTACTTTTTTTGCCATTTTCCCTTACTCTATATGGTAAAATGAATAATGTCATTCAAAACCACAACTCTTCCTGAGAAAAAACAAGTACTTATATGTCTATGTTAGTGGAAAAATAAAAAAAAAGTTATACCTATTTGAAAAAGGGGAGAAAAAATGGAAACACAAACATTGGCTACTTCTTTGAAGAGGACCTGTAACTAAGTCAAAAGCGGGCAATTTTTATTCTTATTTTATTCCCACTGCATGATGTTTTAGCGCATTTATGCATAGACAGTTATAAAGTGCAAAAATGAGACTGTAGAGATGTATTACATTTATTTTGTAATACTGTATATAGCTTTTTACTTTTTATTAAAGATAATTTTTGTATTGTCATTTGCATGAACTGTAATGTGCAAAAGTTTTAGGCAGGTTTGGAAAAAATTGTGTAAACTAAAATAGAAGTGTTAATAGTTTAATTTTAACTATTACAAAATATAAAGTGCATTAACCAAAGAGAAATATAAATAAAACCATTATTTGGAGACCACCCTTCACTTTCAAAGTAGCATCAAAGCATTAACTCTTCTAGTTATACCTACACACAACTTTGGAAAGAACTCTGCAGGTTAGAAAGCAAAAAAGCCAGAATTGTGGTTTTTAGTCACATTGCCCCCCAAAAAATGGAATCAAAAGTGATTAAAAAGACACATGCACCCTAAAATTGTACCAATAAATCTAACATTTGTCTCAGAAAAGTAAGCCCTCATACAGTTCAATCAATAAAAATCTTATGGATTGCAGAATATGACAATACAATCTTTCCCTTCTGAGCCATGCAACCAAACAGTAAAGTATGGCAAAAACTTGCACAATTAATTATGAGGGATTTTTTTTTATTTACCTCTTATAAAAATGATAATTAATTTTGAGATAAATTTATAAAATATTGTAACATTGGCATTTTTTTAATTTAATCATCCCCATGATAAATAAATCTTTAAATGTTTTCTAGATTTATAGATTTATTTCTGAAGTGATTAGTCTCCAAAATATCATTACTTCTGTGGCCTTTCTATTGCATTGTTTTCTCAGAGGATCTGCAAATGTTATACTGTATGTTGACCGATATTGATGCCATAAAAATTTTTGCTCCAAAAGTCAAGTGACTCTTCTTCCCCTCTGAGCCTTGCCATGTGCCCAGACAGTAGTGTATGATCATACATAGGGGATTGCCACACTCAGAAGAAATTTCATAACAAAGTCGCTGATTGGTCGCGGCAAAACGGCCATGACCAATCAGCCACGGGCACAGTCCGTCAGCAAAATGGCTGCTTCTTACTCCCCGCAGTCAGTGCCCGCTCCATAATCCCCTCAAGTCAGCGCTCACACAGGGTTAATGGCAGCTGTAACGGACCGCGTTATGCCGCGGTGTAATGCATTCTGTTACCGCTGCTATTAACCCTGTGTGACCAACTTTTTACTATTGATGCTGCCTATGTGGCATCAATAGTTAAAAGATCTAATGTTAAAAATAATAATAATAAAAAAATAAATCGTTATATACTCACCGTCCGTCGGCCCCTCGGATCCAGAACTGGCCTTTCCCGCTCCTCACGATGCTCCGGTGACCGCTCCATGCATTGCGGTCTCACGATAAGATGACGTAGCGGTCTCGCGAGACTGCTATGTCATCATCTCGCGAGACCGCAATGCACTCTTGGGACCGGAGCACGCGAGGAGCATCGGTAACCGCTTTGCCTGGATCCGGGGCCAACGGAAGGTGAGTGTATAACTATTTTTTATTTTAATTCTTTTTTTAACAGGGATATGATGCCCACATTGCTATATACTGTGTGGGCTGTGCTATATACTACGTGGGCTGTGCTATATACTACATGGGCTGTGCAATATAATACGTGGGCTGTGCAATATAATACGTGGGCTGCTATATACTACGTGGGCTGTGCAATATACTACGTGGGCTGTGCAATATACAATGTAGGCTGTGCAATATACTACGTGGGCTGTGCAATATAATACGTGGGCTGTGCAATATAATACGTGGGCTGCTATATACTACGTGGGCTGTGCAATGTACTGCGTGGGCTGTGCAATATACTACGTGGGCTGTGCAATATACTACGTGGGCTGTGCTATACACTACGTGGGCTGTGTTATACACTATGTGGCCTGTGTTATACACTATGTGGGCTGTGTTATACACTACGTGGGCTGTGTTATACACTACATGGGCTGTGTTATACCCTATGTGGGCTGTGTTATATACTGCGTGCATGGGCTGTTATATACTACGTGAGCTGTGTTATATGCTACACGTGGGCTGTTATAAACTACGTGTCTGTGCTATATGCTATGTGGGCTGTTATACACTCCGTGTGCTGTGCTATATACTACGTGGCTGTACTATATACTCCGTCGGCTGTGTTATATACTACGTGGCTGTGCTATATAATCCGTGGGCTGTGCTATATACTCCGTGGGCTGTGCTATATACTACGAAGCTGTGCTATATACTCCGTGGGCTGTGCTATATACTACATGGCTGTGCGATATACTACGTGGGCTGTGCTATATACTACGAAGCTGTGCTATATACTACGTGGCTGTGCTATATACTACGTGGTTGTGCAATATACTACTTGGTTGTGCAATATACTACGTGGCTGTGCAATATACTATGTAGCCTGTTATATACTACATGGCCGGCCGCGAACAATCAGCGACAGGTGCAGTCCGGCTGCGAATTGGCGCGGGATTTGAACCACTCTTCGCTAATTGGTGGCGGCCGGCCGAATTCTGTGTATTCAATGTATTATTCTAAAATCTTCATAAATAAACTACATACATATTCTAGAATACCCGATGTGTTAGAATCGGGCTACCATCTAGTATAAGAAATAACTGTGTTCACTATACCCCTGGATAAAATGCTAAAAAATATAATTTCCAAAATGAGCTGCATTTTTTGGGGTTCATGCTATTCTGTTACATCAAAAGCTGTGCAAATGTGAAATGTTGCCTAGAAACTAGTCCAGTAGAAACAACATTCCAAAAGCCAAAAATCATGGTGCTCTTTTACTCTAGAGCAGTGCTCCCCAAAACTGGTCATCAAGAGACACCAACAGGGCATGTTTTCAGGATTTCCTTAGTATTGCACAGGTGACAGAATTATTGCCTGTGCAGGTGATTCAATTATCACCTGTGCAATACTAAGGAAATACTGAAAGCATGACCTGTTGGTGGCTCTTGAGGACCAGAGTTGGGGAACACTGCTCTGGAGCCTTGCCATGTTCTCCAACACTAGCATACGACCAATAGGGATGTGGATCTATTAAAATGTAAAGTTGCTGGCCGTGCAGAATTTTCCCTAGCAATTCAATTCATGGCAAATTATTTATTTAACTTACCAGGCTAGCAGAAAACAGCATCCTATTTAGGCATACTGCAGTTTCAGAATTTGTAGGTTACAAATATTGTATAAACGTCTAAAGATTATCCCTTTTTGGGGCAGATGCATGCTCTGTTGTTTATTAACAAACATTGCAAATGCAAGAAGCAATTTAATTATCACACAGTTGGGTATACAAATGATGCATGTTTGGAGAGTATCAAAGCATAATTCTTTGATTAAGAAAAGAGAGATAGCTTTTTTTCAAAGCTGTCCAAAAATTATCCCTTCAATTAGGGAGACATAACAGATCTACTATTTTGAATGTGAAGAAGTAATGACTTCTCAACTAGAAATGAAAAAAAATCCAATTGTTAAGATCCACAACAGTTTTGCTAGTCACGAAATGATTAGATAATTATAAAGATGTTTTATCAAACCATCTAAAAATGATGCCCCTTTTTTCTGGAGACAAAACGGGTATGCTATTTTGAATGTGAAAAATTATGGCTTCTCAACTGGGAGTGAAAACTATCCTTTTTGTTGTTCATCAATTTTTCAAATCACAAAACAATGAGTCAATTACCAAAGATTTATATCACGCCATTCAAAAATCATCCCTTTTTATGGAGATAAAACAGGAATACTGATTTCAAGTGAAGAAGCTATGACTTGTTGTCACCAAGCTTTTTAGGAAAAATAGCATTATTTTAGGTTTGTATACCCTCGAAAGAGTACATTTCCCAGCAGAAGTAGTACTGTTTAATATTATAAATAATAGTGGGCAGTTAGGTGATGTAGCTGGTGTGACTCTGCAATGGCTGTTGCAGGAGCAGCAGGGTAGAGTGTTGAATAGCAGCTTATATGGCCAACTAACATGGTAACAATTAATCATACAGTAATCCGTACCAGTCATGAGAGACTTAAAGACCCGTCATCAAATTCATAGTAACAACACAGCAAAAAGGATGATAAAGGGTCAAGCAAAGTACCGTAACCAAAACACTTTATTGACTATAATTAAAACAAGTGTACGAAAGACAATGCAAAAATGGCGACAAACATGAGGACATTGTAAAAACAGCAGGAGGCTCATACCCAGGAGTGCACATCCATATACAGATTAATTTTGCTCAAAGTAGAAAAAAATTAATAAAATCTTATAACAAAACATAAAAAAATGAAAAAACAAAAAATAATAAAGTAGGTGTATAGAATAATACCTATTGGTAAGGGGCAAAATCTGCATAGAAAGGCCAGGAACAATCCCTAAAGACCGCAGTCCTATAATCATATAAGGTGAAACCAAAGACACTAATCGAATGCAAATTCAATACAAAAAAGTTAGGTCATATAATAGAGACCGCTGCAGAGATTACCCACCACACAGTAGACTGACAGTCCTGGGGACGCGCCTCCGCCCCAACGCACGTTTCGGAAAACACAACCTTCGTCAGGGGGCATGGGGGTATCTGGACCCGTTGAAGCACTACTTGTGCGAAACGGCCGTCGTCCGTACTCCAATACCGCACCCTCCTTATGCACCTGATGTCCTGATGGATGTAACAGCTTGTCTTCAATAAAATTCACGATTTACACAGCTTCATCTGGGTGAGTGCCGCATCTTTTTCTGCATCTTTTTCTGCATTGTGGATTTCGTTGTTGTTAATTTCATGCAGAGCACCACATACCCACAGCTGTCGTGATACCTGCATGCTGGTCACCCGTTGAACAGCCCTACTCAATGGAACTCGTATTTTTCTTGTGCCGTCCCATTATTTCTCTATGACTGTTTCTATTATACTATGACCTGACTTTTTTGTATTGAATTTGCATTCGATTAGTGTCTTTGGTTGTACCTTATATGATTATAGGACTGCGGTCTTTAGAGATTGTTCCTGGCCTTTCTATGCAGATTTTGCCCCTTACCAATAGGTATTATTCTATACACCTACTTTATTATTTTTTGTTTTTTCATTTTTTTATGTTTTGTTATAAGATTTTATTAATTTTTTTCTACTTTGAGCAAAATTAATCTGTATATGGATGTGCACTCCTGGGTACGAGCCTCCTGCTGTTTTTACAATGTCCTCATGTTTGTCGCCATTTCTGCATTGTCTTTCGTACACTTGTTTTAATAATAGTCAATAAAGTGTTTTGGTTACGGTACTTTGCTTGACCCTTTATCATCCTTTTTGCTGTGAGGGTAGAGTGTTGGTATCAAGCAGGCATAGAGAGATGTGGCACTTTAAGGCCAGTAGTGGCAGCCACTCTGGCAGTAGTACTGTCTAGCAGTATGAAACACAGTGCACAACCAGGAGATGTTTTCCTAGTGAGGCTGTGCTGTAGCAGCGGCAGTAGCACTGTGGAGAATTACAATGGGGCAGGCAAGGAGATGTCTTAAAATGCAGGGATAGAAACTGAATCCACCTGCAGCAGAAGTACAGTCTAGTAGTGTAAAACACAGTGTGCGGCCATGATGTGTGACTGTGCAGTGGCTGCAAAGAGAGCAGTATGATAGAGGGTTAGGACAGGAAAAGCAAAGGAAATGGTTGACAGTTTAGGGCTATCAAGGACAGTCCTTGCACAAGGAGTAGCACAGTATAGAAGACATGATGCACAGGGCGTAGATGCCAGACTGAATCTGTTCCATCAGCACTGGTGGCAGCAGAGCAATGTAGAAGGAAGTCAACAAACAGTCACGATGACAGATGATATGGCTGATTTAATCATTGTCATCAGCCGTCAGTGCATGAAAGTCTGGACTGAACCATGCCTGATTTATTTAAAAAAAAAAAAAAATTGTTTTTCGTGCTTGTGGCAGATTTCCTGATCCCCTTTGGTGGGAAAAATCCACCAGACATGCTTAATACCCTCTCTAACATGACACTGAAGACTGGACATGACATTATAGCAAACCAGCTAGCTTGTGTCATGGATCCTATTTGCTGACTCAGACGTCCATGTGATTGGGGATTAGGGTATATACCTGATAAAGGACACAGTCTACAGTATGTATGACTGAACTTGGCTGTTCAGCTGATGTGTCTGTGTGTCCTGAAGTGCACCAGTTAGATAAAACATATTGTCCATCATGTGAAAAATACAGTAGGTGTTGCTGCTGACTTTGTTGGCATGGCTCGTTTCCAGTATTTGATCCGTTGACCTCTTGCAGCATGGTCAGCTTCCCTCTCTGCTGAGCCACAGTCTGCATGATCTCTGTCCAAATGTTAATAGTGCTCTTGTCTTTGCCTTTTGTTCCTTGGTTTACTTCTACTCAGGTGTCTTTCACTTCCCATTTTGTTCTGTCCTAGCACATCTGTTATGATCTGGTGGCCTAGGAGCAGCATGAGACGTACTCTGGAGAAGGTGGTACCTGTACTGACCGCAGACCCTGAACTTAACACCGCAACTAGAAGTAGTCGTGGAATGTACCTAACACTCCCTAGACATATCGACACAGCCGGAGGACTAAATACCCCTAGAGATAGAAAAGGGAAAACTATCTTGCCTCAGAGAAAATCCCCAAAGGATAGACAGCCCCCCACAAATATTGACTGTGAGAGGAGAGGGAAATAACATACGCAGACTGAAATCAGGATTTAGCAAAGGAGGCCGCTTCTAGCTAAATAGAAAGGATAGGACAGAGTACTACGCGGTCAGTAATAAAACACTAGAAAATATCCACTACAAAAAATACAAAATTTCCACATCTAACTAAAGATATGGAGGGTATATCTGCATCTCCAGAGATACCAGCTTGGCTGAACAAATCCTTATACAGACCAAGCTGGACAAGACAAAACATGAAAAAGAACTGAACAATAAGGCCCACAGCATGTGGACTGCAAAAAACAAGGCCAGAACTTATCTTTGTTGAAAAGAACAGCAAAGCAGGAGAGACCAGGCAGGGATGGGAATCCTACAGGAACAATGGACAACTGGCACTGACTAAAGGGTCAAGCAAGACTAAATAGCCCAGTAAGAATTGCACTAAGTGGACACACCTGATGAATGCTGCGATCCAAAGACAGCAGCACTACCACTTATAACCACCGAAGGGAGCCCAAGAGCAGAATTCCCAACAGTACCTCCCCCCTTGAGGAGGGGTCACCGAACCCTCACCAGAGCCCCCAGGCCGATCAGGACGAGCCAAATGAAAGGCACGAACCAAATCGCCAGCATGAACATCGGAAGCAACAACCCAAGAATTATCCTCCTGGCCATAACCCTTCCATTTGACAAGATACTGAAGCTTCCGCCTCGAAAAACGAGAATCCAAAATCTTCTCAACCACATACTCCAACTCCCCATCAATCAACACTGGGCAGGAGGATCAACAGAGGGAACAACGGGCACCACATATTTCCACAACAAAGATCTATGAAAAACATTATGAATGGAAAAAGAGGCTGGAAGGGCCAAACAAAAAGACACTGGATTGATAATCTCAGAAATCCTATAAGGACCAATAAACCGAGGCTTGAACTTAGGAGAAGAAACCTTCATAGGAACATGACGGGAAGACAACCAGACCAAATCCCCAACCCGAAGCCGGGAACCCACACACTGATGACGGTTAGCAAAACACTGAGCCTCCTCCTGAGACAACACCAAATTGTCCACAACATGAGCCCAAATTTGCTGCAACCTGTCAACCACAGAGTCCACCCCAGGACAATCAGAAGGCTCAACCTGCCCTGAAGAAAAACGAGGATGAAAACCAGAATTACAAAAGAAGGGTGAAACCAAGGTAGCAGAACTAGCCCGATTATTAAGGGCAAACTCGGCCAATGGCAAGAAAGCCACCCAATCATCCTGATCAGCAGACACAAAGCATCTCAAATAAGTTTCCAAAGTCTGGTTAGTTCGCTCGGTTTGGCCATTTGTCTGAGGATGAAATGCGGAAGAAAAAGACAAATCAATGCCCAGCCTAACACAAAAGGCCCGCCAAAACCTAAAAACAAACTGGGAACCTCTATCGGACACAATATTCTCCGGAAGGCCATGCAAACGAACCACATGCTGAAAAAACAACGGAACCAAATCAGAAGAGGAAGGCAATTTAGGCAAAGGTACCAAATGAACCATCTTAGAAAACCGGTCACAAACCACCCAGATAACCGACATCCTCTGGGAAACCGGAAGATCTGAAATAAAATCCATACAAATATGCGTCCAAGGCCTCTCAGGGACCGGCAAAGGGAAAAGCAACCCACTAGCGCGGGAGCAGCAAGGCTTGGCCCGCGCACAAGCCCCACAGGACTGCAAAAAAGAACTCACATCCCATGACAAAGAAGGCCACCAAAAGGACCTACCAACCAAATCTCTGGTACCAAAAATCCCAGGATTGCCAGCCAACACAGAACAATGAACCTCAGAAATCACTTTACTAGTCCATCTGTCAGGAACAAACAGTTTCCCCACTGGACAGCGGTCAGGTTTATCAGCCTGAAATTCCTGAAGAACCCGCCGTAAATCGGGGGAGATGGCAGAAAGAATCACCCCTTCCTTCAGAATGCCGACCGGCTCAAGGACCCCAGGGGAATCAGGCAAAAAGCTCCTAGAGAGGGCATCAGCCTTAACATTCTTAGAACCCAGAAGATACGAGACCACAAAATCAAAACGGGAGAAAAACAGGGACCATCGGGCCTGTCTAGGATTCAGCCGTTTGGCAGACTCGAGGTAAATTAGATTCTTATGATCGGTCAAGACCACAATACGGTGCTTGGCCCCCTCAAGCCAATGTCGCCACTCCTCAAATGCCCACTTCATAGCCAACAACTCACGATTGCCGACATCATAATTGCGTTCCGCAGGCGAAAACTTTCGAGAAAAGAAGGCACACGGTTTCATCAAGGAACCATCAGAATTCCTCTGAGACAAAACGGCCCCTGCCCCAATCTCAGAAGCGTCAACCTCAACCTGAAAAGGAAGAGAAACATCCGGCTGACGCAACACAGGGGCAGAAGTAAATCGGCGTTTAAGCTCCTGAAAGGCAGCAACAGCCGCAGAGGACCAAATCGTCACATCAGCGCCTTTCTTCGTCAAATCGGTCAGGGGTTTAACCACACTGGAGAAGTTGGCAATGAAACGGCGATAAAAATTAGCAAAGCCCAAAAATTTCTGAAGGCTCTTCACGGATGTGGGCTGGATCCAATCATGAATGGCCTGAACCTTAACCGGATCCATTTCTATAGATGAGGGAGAAAAAATGAAGCCCAAAAAAGAAACCTTCTGTACTCCAAAGAGGCACTTAGACCCCTTCACAAACAAGGCATTATCACGAAGGATCTGAAATACCATCCTGACTTGTTTCACATGAGACTCCCAATCATCTGAAAAAATCAAAATATCATCCAAATAAGCAATCATGAATTTATCAAGATAATTCCGAAATATATAATGCATGAAGGACTGAAACACAGATGGAGCATTAGAGAGTCCGAATGGCATCACAAGGTATTCAAAATGGCCTTCAGGCGTATTAAACGCAGTTTTCCATTCGTCACCCTGCTTAATACGAACAAGATTATATGCCCCTCGAAGGTCAATCTTAGTAAACCAACTAGCCCCCTTAATCCTAGCAAACAAATCAGAAAGCAAAGGCAAAGGGTATTGGAATTTGACCGTGATCTTATTCAAGAGGCGATAATCAATACAGGGTCTCAAGGAGCCATCCTTCTTGGCAACAAAAAAAAAACCTGCTCCCAATGGTGAAGAAGATGGCCGAATATGCCCCTTCTCCAAAGACTCCTTAACATAACTCCGCATGGCGGCATGTTCTGGCACAGACAGGTTAAAAAGTCGGCCCTTAGGGAACTTACAGCCTGGAATCAAGTCAATAGCACAATCACATTCCCTATGCGGTGGAAGGGAACTGGATTTGGGCTCATCGAATACATCCTGGAAATCTGACAAAAACTCAGGAATTTCAGAAGAGGGGGAGGAGGAAATTGACATCAAAGGAACGTCACCATGAACCCCCTGACAACCCCAACTAGTCACAGACATAGATTTCCAATCCAACACCGGATTATGCACCTGTAACCATGGGAAACCCAGCACAATAGCATCATGCAAATTATGCAAAACCAGAAAACGACAATCTTCCTGGTGAGCTGGCGCCATGCACATGGTCAGCTGTGTCCAAAACTGAGGTTTATTTTTAGCCAACGGTGTAGCATCAATGCCCCTCAAAGGAATAGGACTCTGTAAAGGCTGCAAGGGGAAACCACAACGTCTGGCAAATTCTAAGTCCATTAAGTTTAAAGCGGCGCCTGAATCCACAAATGCCATGACAGAAAATGACGATAATGAGCAGATCAGGGTCACAGATAACAGAAATTTAGGTTGTACAGTACTGATGGTAACGGAACTAGTGATTCTCTTGGTACGCTTAGGGCAATCAGAAATAACATAAGCAGAATCGCCGCAGTAAAAACACAACCTATTCTGACGTCTGAATCCTTGTCGTTCAGCTCTAGACACAATCCTATCACACTGCATAGGCTCAGGACTCCGCTCGGAAGACAACGCCGTAGTGTGCACAACTCTGCGCAAGCGCCGATCAATCTGAATGGCCAGAGACATAGAATCACTCAGACCAGCAGGCGTGGGGAACCTCACCATAACATCTTTAACGGATTCAGAAAGACCCTTTCTGAAAATTGCCGCCAAGGCATCCTCATTCCATTTAGTCAGCACAGACCATTTTCTAAATTTCTGGCAATACGATTCTGCCGCTTCTTGACCCTGACACAGGGCCAACAAGGTCTTCTCCGCTTGATCCACTGAATTAGGTTCATCATACAATAACCCAAGCGCCTGGAAAAAGGTATCTACATTAAGCAAAGCCGGATTCCCAGATTCCAGGGCAAATGCCCAATCCTGGGGGTCACCACGCAGCAGAGATATGACAATTTTAACCTGCTGGTTGGGATCACCAGAGGAACGGGGTTTCAGAGCAAAAAACAGTTTACAGTTATTTTTAAAGCTCAAAAATTTGGACCTGTCCCCAAAAAACAAATCAGGAGTTGGAATTCTAGGCTCTAAAACCAGAGTCTGAACGATATAATCGGAAATACCCTGTACTCTAGCAGCAAGTTGGTCCACACGAGAAGCCAATCCCTGAACATCCATGCCAGTGCCAAACTCCTGAGCCACCCAGAGGTAAAGAGGGAAAAAAAAACACAACAGACTACAGAAAAAAAAATGTCTCAGCACTTTCCTTCCCTTCTTCTGAGATGCGATTAACTCATTGTTTGCCAGTTGTACTGTTATGATCTGGTGGCCTAGGAGCAGCATGAGACGTACTCTGGAGAAGGTGGTACCTGTACTGACCGCAGACCCTGAACTTAACACCGCAACTAGAAGTAGCCGTGGAATGTACCTAACACTCCCTAGACATCTTGACACAGCCGGAGGACTAAATACCCCTAGAGATAGAAAAGGGAAAACTATCTTGCCTCAGAGAAAATCCCCAAAGGATAGACAGCCCCCCACAAATATTGACTGTGAGAGGAGAGGGAAATAACATATGCAGACTGAAATCAGGATTTAGCAAAGGAGGCCGCTTCTAGCTAAATAGAAAGGATAGGACAGAGTACTATGCGGTCAGTAATAAAACACCAGAAAATATCTATATGGAGATATGGAGGGTATATCTGCATCTCCAGAGATACCAGCTTGGCTGAACAAATCCTTATACAGACCAAGCTGGACAAGACAAAACATGAAAAAGAACTGAACAATAAGGCCCACAGCATGTGGACTGCAAAAAACAAGGCCAGAACTTATCTTTGTTGAAAAGAACAGCAAAGCAGGAGAGACCAGGCAGGGATGGGAATCCTACAGGAACAATGGACAACTGGCACTGACTAAAGAGTCAAGCAAGACTAAATAGCCCAGTAAGAATTGCACTAAGTGGACACACCTGATGAATGCTGCGATCCAAAGACAGCAGCACTACCACTTATAACCACCGAAGGGAGCCCAAGAGCAGAATTCCCAACAGTACCTCCCCCCTTGAGGAGGGGTCACCGAACCCTCACCAGAGCCCCCAGGCCGATCAGGACGAGCCAAATGAAAGGCACGAACCAAATCGCCAGCATGAACATCGGAAGCAACAACCCAAGAATTATCCTCCTGGCCATAACCCTTCCATTTGACAAGATACTGAAGCTTCCGCCTCGAAAAACGAGAATCCAAAATCTTCTCAACCACATACTCCAACTCCCCATCAATCAACACCGGGGCAGGAGGATCAACAGAGGGAACAACGGGCACCACATATTTCCACAACAAAGATCTATGAAAAACATTATGAATGGAAAAAGAGGCTGGAAGGGCCAAACAAAAAGACACTGGATTGATAATCTCAGAAATCCTATAAGGACCAATAAACCGAGGCTTGAACTTAGGGGAAGAAACCTTCATAGGAACATGACGGGAAGACAACCAGACCAAATCCCCAACCCGAAGCCGGGAACCCACACACTGATGACGGTTAGCAAAACGCTGAGCCTCCTCCTGAGACAACACCAAATTGTCCACAACATGAGCCCAAATTTGCTGCAACCTGTCAACCACAGAGTCCACCCCAGGACAATCAGAAGGCTCAACCTGCCCTGAAGAAAAACGAGGATGAAAACCAGAATTACAAAAGAAGGGTGAAACCAAGGTAGCAGAACTAGCCCGATTATTAAGGGCAAACTCGGCCAATGGCAAGAAAGCCACCCAATCATCCTGATCAGCAGACACAAAGCATCTCAAATAAGTTTCCAAAGTCTGGTTAGTTCGCTCGGTTTGGTAATTTGTCTGAGGATGAAATGCGGAAGAAAAAGACAAATCAATGCCCAGCCTAACACAAAAGGCCCGCCAAAACCTAAAAACAAACTGGGAACCTCTATCGGACACAATATTCTCCGGAAGGCCATGCAAACGAACCACATGCTGAAAAAACAACGGAACCAAATCAGAAGAGGAAGGCAATTTAGGCAAAGGTACCAAATGAACCATCTTAGAAAACCGGTCACAAACCACCCAGATAACCGACATCCTCTGGGAAACCGGAAGATCTGAAATAAAATCCATAGAAATATGCGTCCAAGGCCTCTCAGGGACCGGCAAAGGCAAAAGCAACCCACTAGCGCGGGAGCAGCCAGGCTTGGCCCGTGCACAAGCCCCACAGGACTGCAAAAAAGAACGCACATCCCGTGACAAAGAAGGCCACCAAAAGGACCTACCAACCAAATCTCTGGTACCAAAAATCCCAGGATTGCCAGCCAACACAGAACAATGAACCTCAGAAATCACTTTACTAGTCCATCTGTCAGGAACAAACAGTTTCCCCACTAGACAGCGGTCAGGTTTATCAGCCTGAAATTCCTGAAGAACCCGCCGTAAATCGGGGGAGATGGCAGAAAGAATCACCCCTTCCTTCAGAATGCCGACCGGCTCAAGGACCCCAGGGGAATCAGGCAAAAAGCTCCTAGAGAGGGCATCAGCCTTAACATTCTTAGAACCCAGAAGATACAAGACCACAAAATCAAAACGGGAGAAAAACAGGGACCATCGGGCCTGTCTAGGATTCAGCCGTTTGGCAGACTCGAGGTAAATCACATTCTTATGATCGGTCAAGACCACAATACGGTGCTTGGCCCCCTCAAGCCAATGTCGCCACTCCTCAAATGCCCACTTCATAGCCAACAACTCACGATTGCCGACATCATAATTGCGTTCCGCAGGCGAAAACTTTCGAGAAAAGAAGGCACACGGTTTCATCAAGGAACCATCAGAATTCCTCTGAGACAAAACGGCCCCTGCCCCAATCTCAGAAGCGTCAACCTAAACCTGAAAAGGAAGCGAAACATCCGGCTGACGCAACACAGGGGCAGAAGTAAATCGGCGTTTAAGCTCCTGAAAGGCAGCAACAGCCGCAGAGGACCAATTCGTCACATCAGCGCCTTTCTTCGTCAAATCGGTCAGGGGTTTAACCACACTGGAGAAGTTGGCAATGAAACGGCGATAAAAATTAGCAAAGCCCAAAAATTTCTGAAGGCTCTTCACGGATGTGGGCTGGATCCAATCATGAATGGCCTGAACCTTAACCGGATCCATTTCTATAGATGAGGGAGAAAAAATGAAGCCCAAAAAAGAAACCTTCTGTACTCCAAAGAGGCACTTAGACCCCTTCACAAACAAGGCATTATCACGAAGGATCTGAAATACCATCCTGACTTGTTTCACATGAGACTCCCAATCATCTGAAAAAATCAAAATATCATCCAAATAAGCAATCATGAATTTATCAAGATAATTCCGAAATATATCATGCATGAAGGACTGAAACACAGATGGAGCATTAGAGAGTCCGAATGGCATCACAAGGTATTCAAAATGGCCTTCAGGCGTATTAAACGCAGTTTTCCATTCGTCACCCTGCTTAATACGAACAAGATTATATGCCCCTCGAAGGTCAATCTTAGTAAACCAACTAGCCCCCTTAATCCTAGCAAACAAATCAGAAAGCAAAGGCAAAGGGTATTGGAATTTGACCGTGCTCTTATTCAAGAGGCGATAATCAATACAGGGTCTCAAGGAGCCATCCTTCTTGGCAACAAAAAAAAAACCTGCTCCCAATGGTGAAGAATATG
Source organism: Ranitomeya variabilis (assembly GCF_051348905.1). Lineage (NCBI taxonomy): Eukaryota > Metazoa > Chordata > Amphibia > Anura > Dendrobatidae > Ranitomeya > Ranitomeya variabilis. Next base: position 779,104,916 of record NC_135233.1, read on the forward strand.
GCCGAATATGCCCCTTCTCCAAAGACTCCTTAACATAACTCCGCATGGCGGCATGTTCTGGCACAGACAGGTTAAAAAGTCGGCCCTTAGGGAACTTACAGCCTGGAATCAAGTCAATAGCACAATCACATTCCCTATGCGGTGGAAGGGAACTGGATTTGGGCTCATCGAATACATCCTGGAAATCTGACAAAAACTCAGGAATTTCAGAATTGGTTGCATTGATTAAGATCGGCAGCGATCGAAACGCGTTGCATGGGCTCTGTACCCCCACATTTGTACTACAGCAAGGATCTATTATGTCACTGGATTTTAACCATTAATAAAGAATCTCTTTTATTGGAGCTGGAGCACCTTCTGTTTCTACTTTGTAATTAGCCCCCTTAATCCTAGCAAACAAATCAGAAAGCAAAGGCAAAGGGTATTGGAATTTGACCGTTATCTTATTCAAGAGGCGATAATCAATACAGGGTCTCAAGGAACCATCCTTCTTGGCAACAAAAAAAAAACCTGCTCCCAATGGTGAAGAAGATGGCCGAATATGCCCCTTCTCCAAAGACTCCTTAGCATAACTCCGCATGGCGGCATGTTCTGGCACAGACAGGTTAAAAAGTCGGCCCTTAGGGAACTTACAGCCTGGAATCAAGTCAATAGCACAATCACATTCCCTATGCGGTGGAAGGGAACTGGATTTTGGCTCATCGAATACATCCTGGAAATCTGACAAAAACTCAGGAATTTTAGAAGAGGGGGAGGAGGAAATTGACATCAAAGGAACGTCACCATGAACCCCCTGACAACCCCAACTAGTCACAGACATAGATTTCCAATCCAACACCGGATTATGCACCTGTAACCATGGGAAACTGTTATGACCCCAATGGCGAGGGTCTCAGAGGAACGTGGAAGTCTGCAGAGTACAAAAATCCAGCTCATAGGGCAGTGGTAACTGGGTTGACCATATATCTACTCCTAACACCAACACTAGAAATAGCCGGGGATCATTCCTACGTTGATTCTAGATGACACGTGCCAGCCGGAGAATCTAGCTACCCCTAGTAGAGGAAAACAAAGACCTTTCTTGCCTCCAGAGAAGGGGACCCCAAAGCTGGATAGAAGCCCCCCACAAATAATGACGGTTAGGTAAGAGGAAATGACAAACACAGAAATGAACCAGGTTTAGCACAGAGAGGCCCGCTTACTGATAGCAGAATAAAGAAAGGTAACTTATATGGTCAACAAAAACCCTATCAAAATCCACACTGGAAATTCAAGAACCCCCGAACCGTCTAACGGTCCGGGGGGAGAACACCAGCCCCCTAGAGCTTCCAGCAAAGGTCAGGATATAGATTTGGAAAAAGCTGGACAAAAATACAAAACCAAAACAAATAGCAAAAAGCAAAAGGCAGACTTAGCTGATATAACTGGAACCAGGATCAGTAGACAAGAGCACAGCAGACTAGCTCTGATAACTACGTTGCCAGGCATAGAACTGAAGGTCCAGGGAGCTTATATAGCAACACCCCTAACTAACGACCCAGGTGCGGATAAAAGGAATGACAGAAAAACCAGAGTCAAAAAACTAGTAACCACTAGAGGGAGCAAAAAGCAAATTCACAACAGTACCCCCCCCTTAGTGAGGGGTCACCAAACCCTCACCACGACCACCAGGGCGATCAGGATGAGCGGCATGAAAGGCACGAACTAAATCGGCCGCATGAACATCAGAGGCGACCACCCAGGAATTATCCTCCTGACCATAGCCCTTCCACTTGACCAGGTACTGAAGCCTCCGCCTGGAGAGGCGAGAATCCAAGATCTTCTCCACCACGTACTCCAACTCGCCCTCAACCAACACCGGAGCAGGAGGCTCAGCAGAAGGAACTACAGGCACAATGTACCGCCGCAACAAGGACCTATGAAATACATTGTGAATAGCAAACGACACAGGAAGATCCAAACGAAAAGATACAGGATTAAGGATTTCCAATATCTTGTAAGGCCCAATAAAACGAGGTTTAAATTTGGGAGAGGAGACCTTCATAGGAACAAAGCGGGAAGAAAGCCATACCAAATCCCCAACGCGTAGTCGGGGACCCACACCGCGGCGGCGGTTGGCAAAGCGCTGAGCCTTCTCCTGTGACAACTTCAAGTTGTCCACCACATGATTCCAGATCTGCTGCAACCTATCCACCACAGAATCCACCCCAGGACAGTCAGAAGGCTCCACATGACCCGAAGAAAAGCGAGGATGGAAACCAGAGTTGCAGAAAAAAGGCGAAACCAAGGTGGCGGAACTAGCCCGATTATTAAGGGCAAACTCAGCCAACGGCAAGAATGTCACCCAATCGTCCTGATCAGCAGAGACAAAACACCTCAAATAAGCCTCCAAAGTCTGATTGGTTCGCTCCGTCTGTCCATTAGTCTGAGGATGGAAAGCAGACGAAAACGACAAATCAATGCCCATCCTACTACAAAAGGATCGCCAGAACCTGGAAACGAACTGGGATCCTCTGTCTGACACAATATTCTCAGGGATGCCGTGCAAACGAACCACGTTCTGGAAAAACACAGGAACCAGATCGGAAGAGGAAGGCAGCTTAGGCAAAGGAACCAAATGGACCATCTTGGAGAAGCGATCACATATCACCCAGATAACGGACATGCCCTGAGATAGCGGAAGATCAGAAATGAAATCCATGGAGATATGTGTCCAAGGTCTCTTCGGGACAGGCAAGGGCAAGAGCAAACCGCTGGCACGAGAACAGCAAGGCTTAGCTCGAGCACAAGTCCCACAGGACTGCACAAATGACCGCACATCCCTTGACAAGGAAGGCCACCAAAAGGACCTGGCCACCAGATCTCTGGTGCCAAAAATTCCCGGGTGACCTGCCAACACCGAGGAATGAACCTCGGAAATGACTCTGCTGGTCCACTTATCCGGGACAAACAGTCTGTCAGGTGGACAAGACTCAGGCCTATCAGCCTGAAATCTCTGCAACACACGTCGCAGATCCGGAGAAATAGCTGACAAGATAACTCCATCTTTAAGAATACCAACAGGATCAGCGACTCCAGGAGCATCAGGCACAAAGCTCCTAGAAAGAGCATCGGCCTTCACATTCTTTGAACCTGGTAAATACGAGACAACAAAATCAAAGCGGGAGAAAAACAATGACCAGCGGGCCTGTCTCGGATTAAGGCGTTTAGCAGACTCGAGATACATCAGATTTTTGTGATCAGTCAAGACCACCACACGATGCTTAGCACCCTCGAGCCAATGACGCCACTCCTCAAATGCCCATTTCATGGCCAACAACTCCCGATTGCCCACATCATAATTTCGCTCGGCAGGCGAAAACTTCCTAGAGAAAAAGGCACAAGGTTTCATAACAGAGCAACCAGGGCCTCTCTGCGACAAAACGGCCCCTGCCCCAATCTCCGAAGCATCCACCTCAACCTGAAAGGGAAGTGAGACGTCAGGCTGGCACAAAACAGGCGCCGAAGTAAACCGGCGTTTTAACTCCTGGAAAGCCTCCACGGCAGCAGGAGCCCAGTTAGCTACATCGGAGCCCTTCTTGGTCATATCCGTCAAAGGTTTCACAATGCTAGAAAAATTAGCGATAAAACGACGGTAGAAGTTAGCGAAGCCCAAGAACTTCTGAAGACTCTTAACTGACGAGGGCTGAGTCCAATCAAGAATAGCTCGGACCTTGACTGGGTCCATCTCCACAGCAGAAGGGGAAAAAATGAACCCCAAAAAGGGAACCTTCTGTACACCAAAGAGACACTTTGAGCCCTTGACAAACAAAGAATTTTCACGCAAAATTTTAAAGACCAACCTGACCTGCTCCACATGCGAATCCCAATTATCAGAAAAAACCAAAATATCATCCAGATAAACAATCAAAAATTTATCCAGATACTTCCGGAAAATGTCATGCATAAAGGACTGAAAAACTGAAGGCGCATTGGAGAGCCCAAAAGGCATCACCAAGTACTCAAAATGACCTTCGGGCGTATTGAATGCGGTTTTCCATTCATCACCTTGCTTAATGCGCACAAGGTTGTACGCACCACGAAGGTCTATCTTGGTGAACCACTTGGCACCCTTAATCCGGGCAAACAAGTCAGACAACAGTGGTAAAGGATACTGAAATTTTACAGTGATCTTATTTAAAAGCCGATAATCAATACAAGGTCTCAAAGATCCGTCCTTTTTTGCCACAAAAAAGAATCCCGCACCAAGAGGGGAAGAAGACGGACGAATATGTCCTTTCTCCAGAGACTCCTTGATATATGAACGCATAGCGGTATGTTCAGGTACCGACAGATTAAACAGTCTTCCCTTAGGAAATTTACTGCCTGGGATCAAATCTATAGCACAGTCACAGTCCCTATGAGGAGGCAGTGCACTGGACTCAGACTCACTGAAGACATCCTGATAATCAGACAAATACTCCGGAACTTCCGAAGGCGTAGAAGAAGCAATAGACACAGGCAGGGAATCCCCATGAATACCACGACAGCCCCAACTTGAGACTGACATAGCCTTCCAGTCCAGGACTGGATTATGGGTCTGCAACCATGGCAGCCCCAAAACAACCACATCATGCATTTTATGCAAAACTAGAAAACGTATCACCTCGCGGTGTTCAGGAGTCATGCACATGGTAACCTGTGTCCAATACTGCGGTTTATTTGCTGCCAATGGTGTAGCATCAATACCCCTAAGAGGAATAGGATTTTCTAATGGTTCAAGAGTAAAACCACAGCGCTTAGCAAATGAGAGATCCATGAGACTCAGGGCAGCACCTGAATCTACAAACGCCATGACAGGATAAGATGACAGTGAGCAAATCAAAGTTACAGACAGAATAAATTTAGGTTGCAAATTACCAACGGTGACAGGACTAACAACCTTAGCTATACGTTTAGAGCATGCTGAGATAACATGTGTAGAATCACCACAGTAGTAGCACAAGCCATTCCGGCGTCTATGAATTTTCCGCTCATTTCTAGTCAGGATTCTATCACATTGCATTAAATCAGGTGTCTGTTCAGACAACACCATGAGGGAATTTGCGGTTTTTCTATCACATTGCACCGAATCAGGTGTCTGTTCAGACAACACCATGAGGGAATTTGCGGTTTTGCGCTCCCGCAACCGCCGGTCAATTTGAATAGCCAGTGCCATAGTATCATTCAGACCTGTGGGAATGGGAAAACCCACCATAACATTCTTAATGGCTTCAGAAAGGCCATTTCTAAAATTAGCGGCCAGTGCACACTCGTTCCAATGTGTCAGCACGGACCATTTCCGAAATTTTTGGCAATACACTTCAGCCTCGTCCTGCCCCTGAGACATAGCCAGCAAGGCCTTTTCTGCCTGAATCTCAAGATTGGGTTCCTCATAAAGTAAACCGAGCGCCAGAAAAAACGCATCAAGATCAGCCAATGCCGGATCTCCTGGCGCCAGCGAAAAAGCCCAATCCTGAGGGTCGCCCCGTAAGAACGAAATAACAATTTTTACTTGCTGAGCAGAATCTCCACATGAACAGGGTCTCAGGGACAAAAACAATTTACAATTATTCACGAAATTCCTAAACTTTAACCTGTCTCCGGAAAACAGTTCAGGAATCGGTATTTTAGGTTCTGACCTAGGATTTCTGATAACATAGTCTTGTATGCCCTGCACACGAGTAGCCAGCTGGTCCACACTTGTAATCAAGGTCTGGACATTCATGTCTGCAGCAAGCATAGCCACTCTGAGGTAAAGGGGAAGAAGAAAAAAAAAAAACTCAGAATCTTCTTTCTTATAATCCCTCTTCTGCAATGCATTAAACATTTAATACTGGCCTGGCAAACTGTTATGACCCCAATGGCGAGGGTCTCAGAGGAACGTGGAAGTCTGCAGAGTACAAAAATCCAGCTCATAGGGCAGTGGTAACTGGGTTGACCATATATCTACTCCTAACGCCAACACTAGAAGTAGCCGGGGATCATTCCTAAGTTGATTCTAGATGACACGCGCCAGCCGGAGAATCTAGCTACCCCTAGTAGAGGAAAACAAAGACCTTTCTTGCCTCCAGAGAAGGGGACCCCAAAGCTGGATAGAAGCCCCCCACAAATAATGACGGTTAGGTAAGAGGAAATGACAAACACAGAAATGAACCAGGTTTAGCACAGAGAGGCCTGCTTACTGATAGCAGAATAAAGAAAGGTAACTTATATGGTCAACAAAAACCCTATCAAAATCCACACTGGAAATTCAAGAACCCCCGAACCGTCTAACGGTCCGGGGGGAGAACACCAGCCCCCTAGAGCTTCCAGCAAAGGTCAGGATATAGATTTGGAAAAAGCTGGACAAAAATACAGAACCAAAACAAATAGCAAAAAGCAAAAGGCAGACTTAGCTGATATAACTGGAACCAGGATCAGTAGACAAGAGCACAGCAGACTAGCTCTGATAACTACGTTGCCAGGCATAGAACTGAAGGTCCAGGGAGCTTATATAGCAACACCCCTAACTAACGACCCAGGTGCGGATAAAAGGAATGACAGAAAAACCAGAGTCAAAAAACTAGTAACCACTAGAGGGAGCAAAAAGCAAATTCACAACAGGAAACCCAGCACAATAGCATCATGCAAATTATGCAAAACCAGAAAACGACAATCTTCCTGGTGAGCTGGCGCCATGCACATGGTCAGCTGTGTCCAAAACTGAGGTTTATTTTTAGCCAACGGTGTAGCATCAATGCCCCTCAAAGGAATAGGACTCTGTAAAGGCTGCAAGGGGAAACCACAACGTCTGGCAAATTCTAAGTCCATTAAGTTTAAAGCGGCGCCTGAATCCACAAATGCCATGACAGAAAATGACGATAATGAGCAGATCAGGGTCACAGATAACAGAAATTTAGGTTGTACAGTACTGATGGTAACGGAACTAGTGATTCTCTTGGTACGCTTAGGGCAATCAGAAATAACATAAGCAGAATCGCCGCAGTAAAAACACAACCTATTCTGACGTCTGAATCCTTGTCGTTCAGCTCTAGACACAATCCTATCACACTGCATAGGCTCAGGACTCCGCTCGGAAGACAACGCCGTAGTGTGCACAACTCTGCGCAAGCGCCGATCAATCTGAATGGCCAGAGACATAGAATCACTCAGACCAGCAGGCGTGGGGAACCTCACCATAACATCTTTAACGGATTCAGAAAGACCCTTTCTGAAAATTGCCGCCAAGGCATCCTCATTCCATTTAGTCAGCACAGACCATTTTCTAAATTTCTGGCAATACGATTCTGCCGCTTCTTGACCCTGACACAGGGCCAACAAGGTCTTCTCCGCTTGATCCACTGAATTAGGTTCATCATACAATAACCCAAGCGCCTGGAAAAAGGTATCTACATTAAGCAAAGCCGGATTCCCAGATTCCAGGGCAAATGCCCAATCCTGGGGGTCACCACGCAGCAGAGATATGACAATTTTAACCTGCTGGATGGGATCACCAGAGGAACGGGGTTTCAGAGCAAAAAACAGTTTACAGTTATTTTTAAAGCTCAAAAATTTGGACCTGTCCCCAAAAAACAAATCAGGAGTTGGAATTCTAGGCTCTAAAACCAGAGTCTGAACGATATAATCGGAAATACCCTGTACTCTAGCAGCAAGTTGATCCACACGAGAAGCCAATCCCTGAACATCCATGCCAGTGCCAAACTCCTGAGCCACCCAGAGGTAAAGAGGGAAAAAAAAACACAACAGACTACAGAAAAAAAAATGTCTCAGCACTTTCCTTCCCTTCTTCTGAGATGCGATTAACTCATTGTTTGCCAGTTGTACTGTTATGATCTGGTGGCCTAGGAGCAGCATGAGACGTACTCTGGAGAAGGTGGTACCTGTACTGACCGCAGACCCTGAACTTAACACCGCAACTAGAAGTAGCTGTGGAATGTACCTAACACTCCCTAGACATTTTGACACAGCCGGAGGACTAAATACCCCTAGAGATAGAAAAGGGAAAACTATCTTGCCTCAGAGAAAATCCCCAAAGGATAGACAGCCCCCCACAAATATTGACTTTGAGAGGAGAGGGAAATAAAATACGCAGACTGAAATCAGGATTTAGCAAAGGAGGCCGCTTCTAGCTAAATAGAAAGGATAGGACAGAGTACTATGCGGTCAGTAATAAAACACTAGAAAATATCCACCACAGAAAATACAAAATCTCCACATCTAACTAAAGATATGGAGTGTATATCTGCATTTCCAGAGATACCAGCTTGGCTGTACAAATCCTTATACAGACCAAGCTGGACAAGACAAAACATGAAAAAGAACTGAACAATAAGGCCCACAGCATGTGGACTGCAAAAAACAAGGCCAGAACTTATCTTTGTTGAAAAGAACAGCAAAGCAGGAGAGACCAGGCAGGGATGGGAATCCTACAGGAACAATGGATAACTGGCACTGACTAAAGGGTCAAGCAAGACTAAATAGCCCAGTAAGAATTGCACTAAGTGGACACACCTGATGAATGCTGCGATCCAAAGACAGCAGCACTACCACTTATAACCACTGGAGGGAGCCCAAGAGCAGAATTCACAACACACATCTAACCATCTTTGCTGGATATACTCCAAAGTTATTAGGTGTTTGGAGTTCCAGCTCCATACCTAGAGATCAACTTTTTGTAGTAATCACAGTTGATTTCCTGCGGTCTGTTTGTTATTTATCCTCCCTAGCACCCTTTCTTTTCTTCCATGTTTGGGGTCTGGGAGGATTAAACTTAGTACGTTTATTTTTTAGTTCCTTGTATTTTCCGCTGTCCATTCTGTGTGAACATGGTTAGCTTCTTACCCTGGGTCCTGCTTTTTCCCTGCACGCTCTCCTTTGCAATTGTAAAATTTGTGTGTGGCCTTCCCTCTGGTTCCTCAGTAGGTACGAGAAACCATTCAATGGCCTTTCAGGGAGCCAGATCCGAGTAGTTATGTTTTAGTTGTACGACTAGGGACTTTTCTAGTCTTTACAGGAACGAGTTGGTTGTAGGTTTGACATCTTCTTTATTAGTCCTTTCCTTCGTCTGTTATTTTGTGTGAGTGTGCAAACATGTTCATAACAGTTGTTGGAGCTCTAATGTTTGCACAGATGGAGGGATGTTGTGTCTGCATGGATCGCAGAGTGGTCTGTTGGTCAGTCATGAGGTAATTAGACGTTAGTTGAGCAAAAGTCTTGCAGAGCAGGTAACATGACTTATCCTGGTAATAAGCCCATTTGGATTCACTTTTGGAAGCTGTAAAAAATTCCCTCATTTTGCTTTTAAAACCCATGTCTAAAAGCATGGCTATCCAATACTCATGTCTTTGCTTCACAATTCGCTTGTTCTCGCACAAGCATTGCAGCATACAGCATGCCATATTCCCTAGCATGACCAAAGATTCTGTTGTTTTATTGTCATTTCCCTGCTGTGAAAATTGGTTATGGCCAGCATTGTCATAATTTTATATCTGACTGCTTCTTCATCTGCCTGAGCAAAAAGAAAGTGGTCGGTGTGTGGAATCAACGAAGTACCATGTGGCTGTTGGTATTAGAGTCATGTCACTTGAATAGGATCTTGAGGAGGCATAGAAAGTGTAATACAGAGGGGTTGGTGCAATGTGACAGAGAGGAAGGGATCACAGGAAAGTTCACATCAAATGTGTTTAATGTCCAAACAACTAACACAGTGCACAACACACAGTATCCTCCGGATCGCAGCCGGGGCATCACAACAGTCCATACACGAGACCTGTTGCTGAGGACGACTGCACTACCGTATCATGCTGCGGGGTGCCAGGTGTCCACTGCTCTTGGCTCTGTGTTAGGTCACACAGGCTAGAGACTACAGAGCCACCTGCTCTGCTACTTGCAAACACTGACACACCCAAACCCTTTACTGCAGGGTTTTTAACTGGAATCTGTGGCCATGGGCCACCTGTAAGACCTGGCTTGGAGAAAGCGGACCACCCCACTACGATCCTGTAGTCCGCTTCAAAAATAAGCGCCCTTGCTGGGTTTTCCTGAACTTATAATGGAAAATTGATATTTGCTGTTTTGAGATAAGAATGAGGCATAAATAGCAAAAGATGGCTGAAGTCAAATATTTATTTGCAACACTACTAGAAAACATACAATGGTTGAGAAAAATTATTTCTTTGGCCTGATGGCAATTATTTATGTCCTAGATTACTAGAAAACACACAGTGCCTTAAAGGCACAGTACTTCCACAGGCGGGGGCAGAGTACACAAAGTGGCTTAAAGGCACAGTACTCCCACAGATGGAGTGTGCAGAGTACCAATGGCAGCTTAAAGGCACAGTACTCCCACTTGTGGAGGGTGCAGGGTACACATTTCGGCTTTTTGGCACAGTATTCCCACAGATAGGGGTTGCAGAGTACACATGGCAACTTTTAGCCCAGTACTCCCACAGATATGGGTTGCAGGGTATACACAGCGGCTATTTTGCTTCCTGTCCATACACTAATAATAGAAGAATGGTGACAGAACTCGTGATCCGGCCTTTATACAGGCCGGGTCACGTGCTGCGCCAGCCAATGACAGCCATGCCAATACTTGGCATGGCTGTGATGGCTTTGGAAGTGCCTACAGTCTAAAAGCTTGTTGATTGGCTGCGAACCCAAAAGGGAAAATGGATGTACAGTAAAAAGTCCATGTTGAGGGTTCGGTACAGGACACTGGGTACCGGTATGGACCACAAACTTTACCGTTCAGGTTTGCTCAACCCTTTTTATCAGCTGTTTAATGTAAAATAATAGCCATGTGAAAAAAAACTATGCAAACCCAAAGCTGACATATAGTACTATTTTTGCATGGTACCTTTTAAGGGCTGGGAAATTAAAAATTTGAGAACTGCAATTTTATCATTTTTTGTAATTTCAGTGAAATGAAAATGTATTGATATGAATTTAACATTTATCCAAAGTACAATGTGTCACAAGAAATCAGTTGGATATGTAAAAAACATTTCAATGTTATTGTGTAGAGAAGATGGACAAGAGAGACTGAGTAACTGTAACACACAGGAGGGATTTTTTTAATATAAAAGGCCTGGGATGGCAGAGAAGGGCAGTTGGCGCCAGAACCTGCAACAGGGAAGGTTGTATTCTTGCAATGTAGGCTTGCAGCCACCATTGCCACAGAAAGTCCGAAAGCGGTCAGATGCCAGAAAAGGCTTGAGCTGTGAGTAAGATCCATGGTCCAGAGCTGTGATCACGGACGCCACAGCCGAATTACTGGGACGTGCTTGGAGAGTGAGACAGGTGGGATGTTGTGAGCCAGTGAGTGAGATTCAGACAGATCCAGTTGAGTTCTGGGATCCAGACTACGCTGGTCAAGTGCCAAAGAACAGAGCATTGCCGGATAAGACCCGGAGCCCAAACAACACCAGTGAAGAGTCGATAACCAACCCCCCACTTTACCAGATCGAGGAGATGCCCTTCGGCGGTTAAGCACTGAAGATGCTCGAAGAATATGCAACGGGACACTCTCACCTCAGCTGGTGATGCGAAGGAGGATGCTAGTGAGCAGGGCCGTTGCTTTCAACACAGGCTCACGGTACCAGGTGTGGACAGGGGGGAGGCTGCAGATGAGACCCGGCCTGGCTGATGCTAAAGCAGCCCAGAAAGTATTATTAGACTTTGATAGGGCCTGGAATGATGCAAGGGTGCCCTAGATACTGTTTCCGCTAAAAACAGCATTTCTCCCCTTCCCGGTTAGACCAAAGTTGGACTATAGACCCTGAACTGATCTTAAGGACATATCTCTTGTAATGTACTAACCAATATATCTCTATGCATATAATTGATATTGCCTGTAAATTATACTGTGAATATAGTTCTTGTGCAATTTATCTCTAATAATAATCTTTCTATTTAACACTGTTAAGGGGTAAAGTAGATGTAGATTGTTGATCCCGCCTGTTGTCTCCGCTGTTACATTCAGATCACCTGCATTACATTTGCTATGTACAGTTTTAAAACTGATACAAATTTAGGTTTTCTCCAAATTTACTGCTTCAGTGTTGTTAAATATTTTAATCAGACATTTCTATGGTTACTGAAGTACAATTATAAGCACTTCATTAATGTTTTTATTTTTATTGACAAATGCATCAAATTTATCCGAAGACTAAATAATAATAATAATAATTTTATTTCTATGGCACCAACATATTCCGCAGCGCTTTACATTTTAGGGGGGACTTATACATACAATAGACATTACAGCATAACAAACACATAGATCAAAACAGATACCAAGAGGAATGAGGGCCTCACTAGCTTACAATCTATGAGGAAAAGGGGAGACAACGAAAGGTGGATGGTAACAATTGATTTCGTTGTTCGGACCAGCCAAAGTGCAAGGCTCGGGTGTTCATGTAAAGCTGCATGAACCGGTTATCAGACTAAGTATGTAACAGACACAGAGGGCTATTAAATGCATGAAGCATGTGAGAACATGATGCGAGGAACCTGCTTATGGTAAAAAAAATTTGAATGGGCCACACAGGGATAGTTAGGTTAATGCGTTGAGGCGGTAGGCCAGTCTGAACAAATGCGTTTTTAGGGCACGCTTAAAACTGTGGGGATTGGGGATTAATCGTATTAACCTGGGTAGTGCATGCCAAAAAATTGGCGGAGCATGTATAAAGTCATGGAGACGGGAGTGGGAGGTTCTGATTATTGAGGATGTTAACCTCAGGTCATTAGCAGAACGGAGGGCATGGGTAGGGTTATAGTGTTGACGCTTATTTTTCAAAACTTCTGCAATTCGCCTTGGCATGCTGGATATCAGCTTCTGGGCTTCCTGACTGATGACATCACCAATACATTCTTTCCTAATCAGTTCTTGGAGTTTATCAAACTTTCTGTGTTTTTGAGGATTGACCACAAGTCCTCAATGGGATTGAGACCTGGGGAGTTCAATTGCCATAGGCCCAAAATTTCAATGTTTTGTTCACCGAGCCACTTAGTTATCTTGTGACATGGTGCTCCATCATGCTGGAAAAAACATTGTTCATCAGCAAATTGCTCCTTGGGCCATTGTAAAAAGTTGCAATTGGAGGATGTTTAGTTGCCATTGTTTATTCACGGCAGTGTACTTACAAAACAGTAAGTGATAGAGCATTCTAATCCTATAGTCTCTGCACTATATCCAGATTAGGAAGTGTTTACAAAAAGTTTATAAAATGAATATCTTTATTATAAACAGCTCTAAAAATACATGTAAATGCAGATAAAAAATAAACAAGGTGACTCAAACCAGCCACATATACGCAAGAGGTCAGCTAGAGCATGGCGCATATATACACAGGGAAATACTGTATCTATGTGAGATGAAATACATGAGATGTTGTCTGCCTCAAAGCAATTACAGAGATGCAGTCATAAGCTGTTGTGATAATCCAATGACCACAGCTGATGCCCTATATTTGGCATAGTATTCTCTGAGCGGCGCAGACCCAGGTAATATGTGTATGGCATGGGGTACTAGACCTTTTCTACAACTGTAGTGTATTTGAGATATACTGATGGCACTTTGTGATGTGGGTCAACATTGCTATAAATATGGATGCATTTGTGCAAATATAGGGCATTAGCTGTGGTCATTGGATTATCACAACAGCTTATTACTGCATCTCTGTAATTGCTTTGAGGCAGCCAACATCTCATGTATTTTATCTCACATAGATATTTCCTCTGTATATATATGCGTCATGCTCTAGCTGACCTCTCGTGCATATGTGGCTGGTTTGAGGCACCTTTTTTATTTTGTATCTGCATTTACATGTATTTTTAGAACTATTTATAATAAAGATATTCGTTTTATAAACTTTTTCTAAACACTTCTTAATCTGGATATAGTGCACAGACTATAGGATTAGAATTTTCTATCATTATTTGAAGTGTTGCCCATTCCTTGCTTAGGGAAAATGGGCATGAGTAGTATGTTTACCAAAACTGTAAGTGAGCCTAATTCCTTGGTGAAAAAGCAACCCCATGTATGAATGGTTCCAAACTCCATTTGCTAAAATGCAGCCCCAAACTTGCAAGTAACCTCCACCATATCCTCAATACTGAGAAATATAGGCAGATACTTATTTATCATGATGTATCATCAGAAAGGTGTCTGGTTGGTTCCAAACTTATTCTACAGCTGGAGAATGACACTAAATAGCCAATGTCATTAAGAACTATCTTCAGCATAAAGAAGAACAAAGAGTTCGGGAAATGACTATATGGCCCCACACAGAGCCTTGATCTCAACATCATTGAGTCTGTCTGGGATTTCATGCAGAAACGGAAGCATTTCTAAGAGCCTATATCCACAGAAGATTTGGGGCTAGTTTTCCAAGATGTTTAGAACAAACTTCCTCTCGAGTTCCTCAAAAAACTATGTGTATGTGTACTTACAAGAATTGATGTTTATCTGCTTTTCTGAAGTCAAATGATGGTAACACTAAATTTTGATTTGATTTACATTTCTCTTTTGTTCATTCACTATTTTTAGAATAATTCTTACCTTGCGGTATTTTTTCTAAACCTACCTTTACATGGTATATTGTATTGAACACTACATATTTATTGGACAATTGGTACTCCTTTTGCCTCACAGGTATTTTTATTATCTTCTGGATAAACATTAGTTTGTGCACAGTGTCAAGTTTAGATTTTTTTAAAATTAAAAATTTATTTTACCAATTATCATAATAAATATTACTATTATTATATTATGAATGAAACTGTTCAAATTAAGACTTTAAATAGCCCCTAACTCTATGGGCATCTTAGCTCGCTCTATTCCCTGGGTTACTTCTGATGATGAAGATGCCGGGGCCACATACCTTGCCTTAGCTCCTGAACCTGCTCTCAGTCTGTACCCTTCCGCCACCCAGGGAAGAGGGGAGTACTAGTGTACCATGATACATCAACCAGTCAAACAAGGTAATACGAACAGGGGTAACGAAAAATACTAAACATACAAATATACACACATAAGCAACAGAGGTATGCAGTGGAGAGAGGTGGATGGGGTTAAACCAAAGTAGGAGAAAGAAGGGAATTATCGCACACTCAAAACCTAGCAACAGTCACAGATAAACCCACCAAATACCTTTCTCCAATAACCACAGCAAACTCCAGCCATGCAGTAAAAGCTAGCTATGACAATGACTGCTAGCCAAGACTCAGTTTATATAGGAGATGTTAGTGGCCAAAAGTACACAGCTGAGAGCCTTAGCACCAGGATCTCTCAATTGAGCAGATTAACCCCTGCACTGCCCAAAGAAATATACACTTTTTAACCCCTTCACGACATGCGCCATACTAGTACGGCGTATGTCGTGTCTCCCCCTTTGATGTGGGCTCTGGCGGTGAGCCCACATCAAAGTCGCGACATGTCAGCTGTTTTGTACAGCTGACATGTGCACGCAATAGCGGCGGGTGAAATTGCAATTCACCTGCCGCTATTAACCTGTTAAATGCCGCTGTCAAACTCTGACAGCGGCATTTAACCGGCGCTTCTGGCCGCACGGCCGGAAATGAGCGCATCGCCGATCCCCATCACATGATCGGGGGTCAGCGATGCATCAGGATGGTAACCATAGAGGTCCTTGAGGAAAAAAAAATCAAATATACACATTTTCTGCATTTAGAATTGCCCGATCTATCAATATAAAAAAGAATTAACCCTATCTTTAAACGGTGTAGTGAGAAAAAAGTCAAGATGCCAGATCCAATCCAGTGGTGCCAGCTTCTAGCCTCCCATGGAGGATTTTGAAGCATGACAAAAGTTAAAAAAAGTTTTTAAAAATATGAAAAAAAAAATATATATAAAAGTTTAAATCACCCCCCTTTCGCCCCATCCAAAATAAAACAATTAAAAAAAAAATCAAACCTACACATATTTGGTATCACCGCGTTCAGAATCGCTCTATCTATCAATTAAAAAAAGCATTAACCTGATCACTAAACAGCGTAGCGAGAAAAAAATTTGAAACGCCAGAATTACGTTTTTTTGGTCGCCGCGACATTGCATTAAAATGCAATAACGGGCGATCAAAAGAACGTATCTGCACAAAAGTGGTATCATTAAAAATGTCAACTCAGCATACAAAAAATAAGCCCTCACCCGACCCCAGATCACAAAAAGTGGAGACGCTACGGGTATCGGAAAATGGCGCATTTTTTATTTTTTTTTAGTAAAGTTTTGAATTTTTTTCACCACTTAGATAAAAAATAACCTAGTTATGTTAGGTGTCTATGAACTCGTAGTGACCTGGAGAATCATAATGGCAGGTCAGTTTTAGCATTTAGTGAAGCTAGCAAAAAAGACAAACAAAAAACAAGTGTGGGATTGCACTTTTTTTGCAATTTCACCACACTTGGAATTTTTTTCCCGTTTTCCAGTACAAGACATGGTAAAACCAATGGTATTGTTCAAAAGTACAACTCGTCCCGCAAAAAATAAGCCCTCACATGACCATATTGATGGAAAAATAAAAAGGTTATGGCTCTGGGAAGGAGGGGAGCGAAAAACGAAAACGCAAAAATGAAAAAGGGCCGAGGCGGGAAGGGGTTAATAAGAAGGTGAAGTGCTTCTAATCCGTGCAGGAGAAGGAGAAATCAGACACTGCGGTCTTCTGGCTCCTCTCTGCTGCAATAATCCTGTGACACCTGATATGCCATAGAGGGTCTTTCTGATCACAATTTTTATTAGGCAGTATCTGGTAAATTGGTAAATGTTAAATCACTAAGGTATCTTCAGTAGTTGTAATTACAGCAAAGCTATAGTAAAGGAGGGGGGTAATTTATTGATTACAAAATGAATAAAAGTGAATTTAACACAACTGTATTTTTGTATGACATTTTCTGATGACTCATTGCTTTTTAAACAGTTCATTTCCCAAATAATATTAGCATTTAATTTACATGCGTTCTGTAGCTATTCTACCATAGCTACCTATTGTCATTTAAAACCAGATGATTGTATATATACGTATATATATATATATGTATTAAATGAACAACATAAATCTAGTAGAGCTTTTACTTCATTGTTTGTCTAAATAGTATTCTTCTATAATTATCTATTACTGGACGTGTTGACCATCTGTCTGAATGCATGCTTTAACTTGTTAAAGCCATCCGTTTGGATGGTGATCATGTGAAAACAGTTGCCAATATTTTGCTTTGCTTCCAGGAAATTAGTGGTCCAGATTTTATGTGTAAGGTCAGCAACACAAATTTCTTTAATTTATCTGCAATGAGGGGAGAGCCAGTAAAGCAATCAGATCAAAGACTACAGTTATAAGCCTGTTTATATACTGAGATTTTTTCTTCTAAATCCAATTTAGTTTATTTTACATGGTAGATTGCTTGTCAGCAAGTAGTCTGGCATAAGCAGAAATTCAAGATGCTGAAGGTGCTTATAAATAAACTTGCAGATAATAACCACTGGCTATTTCTCTAATACCAGCTGTCCCGTATTTTATGATATGATCTGTCCTAAGTTTTTCAGTAGTTTTTCTTTGTTGAGCTGTGGGAGTATTATGTACAACTGAATAGGCTGACTGACAACCTTGGAGCGTAAAGTGAGTGAAGAATATTCCATAGGTAAGTTACTCTGTGGACTATATAAATGTGCAGAATGATTGACACCGCTGTAGTATTAAAGTCATCAAATAGTATTTCAGTTGTAGGTTACTCTGGAGCTAACCTAAATTGCTTGGAATAACGCAAACGTATGATTCAACCCTTTTAATAATTTTATTTCTATAAAATTCATCTGTTTAGGTGAAAAAGCTATCTACACAGCAGAGCTGTTGAAGGTGATAAAAGAACAGACCGATCAGTGGCTCTACTCGCTGAACCTCCAACCAGGTCTGGTTGTGTGCAATAATGGGTGTAACTTGGTGGCGGCTTTAAAGCTTGGCAAGCTGGTAAACACGTTCCATCCATGGCCCATGTGCTGAACTTGGTTGTACAGCATTTTTTAAAAACATACCCTGACTTGCTGGACCTACTTGCCAAGGTTCGGTGTGTCAGCGCACCTTTCCGAAAGTCATCTCAGGCTTTGACCAGACTAGCTTTGCTGCAGCAGCGCTTTAATTTGCCTCATCACCAACTGATTTGTGACCTGCCCACACGCTATAATTCAACCTTTTATAATAATAATAAATAATAATAGTTTTATTTCTTTAGTGACAACATATTCTGCAGCACTTTACATTTTAGAGGGGAGTTGTACAGACAATAAAGGACACTACAGAATAACAATAATCACATAAACATCACATATCAAGAGGAATGAGGGCCCTGCTCACAAGCTTGCAATCAATGAGGCAATAAGGGGGACACGAATTGCTTGCATTGTACTGTCCAGCCATCAATGTTATAAATAGGGTGTTCACGTAATGCTGCATGAACCAGTAACCAACCAGTATGTGTAAAAGTACAGACACAAGGAGTTTTAAATGCATAAAAGGTGTGAGAACAGATGATAAGACGCTCCAGGTTTTGAAAAAAAACATTATCTGGGCAAGACGGATAGTTAGATAAATATTTTAACGTGGTAGGCCAGTCTAAAGAAATGCATTTTTAGGGTACACTTAAAACTGTGGGTATTATGGATTAATCAAATTGTCCTAAGTAGTGCATTCCAAGGTGAGAAGTCTTGGGGACAGATTGGGAAGTTCGGATTATTGAGGATGTTAATCTTAGGTCATTAGCAGAAAAGAGTGCACGGGAAGGTTGGTAGACTGAGATGAGGGAGGAGATGTATGGTGGTGCTGAACCATGGAGTGCTTTGTGGGTGAGAGCGATAAGTGTTTATTGCTCTCTTGAGTGGATGGGTAACCAGTGCAATGACTGGCACAGGGTAGAGGCATTGGTGTAATGGTTGGTAAGGAATATGATCCTGGCTGCTGTATTCAGGACAGATTGGAGAGGGGAAAATTTAGTAAGAGGGAGACTGATTAGTAGAATGTTACAATAGTCCTGACGAGAATGAATAAGAGCTACCATGAGATATTTTGCAGAATCAAAAGTAAGAATAGGTTTAATTCTAGAAATGTTTTTGAGGCGTAGATGACAAGAGCGAGTGGGTGATCGGATATAGGGAGTGAATGAAAGATTTGAATCAAGTATGACCCCAAGACAGCGGGCATGTTGCTGGGGAGTAATGGTAGAACCACACGTGGAAATAGCCATGTCAGGCATAGGTAGGTTAGTGGAGAGAGGAAACAGAAGGAGTTCAGTTTTTGACAGGTTCAGTCTCAAATAGAGGGTGGACATGTTAGAGACAGCAGTAAGACAATCACTTGTGTTTTGTAATGCAGGCATGTCAGGAGCAGAGGTGTATAATTGCGCTTCATCAGCATAGAGATGGTACTGAAAGACAAATCTACTGATTGTCCAAATGGGGGTAGTATACAAGGAGAACAAGTGGGGGCCTAGGACTGATCTTTGAGGAACCCTGACAGTAAGGGGAAAAGGAGAGGAGGAGGAACCAGCAAAAAATACAGTGAAGGAGCTGTCAGAAAGGTAGGAGGAGAACCAGGAGAGAACAGTGTCCTTGAGGCCAATAGAGCGGAGCATAGTGTGGAGAAGCTGATGATCCACAGTGTCAAAAGCTGGAGAGATCCAGGAGAATCAGCATGGAGTAGAGAAAAGAGAAGAATTAGCTGGGTAGAAGGGTAAAATGAGCTATTGCTATACACAGTGCTATATAATATAATGATTGCAATATAGCAACATTACCAACTTTAGCAACACACCCCATGTTTATTCGGTGCATCCAACAGGGACTTCTTCCAACCTGGTAAACATGTAAATTAAAGTTCACACGCTACTGCAACAATTGCAATCAGAGTTTAATCTCTTAGATCCCACAGTCAATATTGACTGATATCTTAGGGTACCGTCACACAGTGCCATTTTGATCGCTACGACGGTACGATTCGTGACGTTCTAGCGATATCCATACGATATCGCAGTGTCTGACACGCAGCAGCGATCAGGGATCCTGCTGAGAATCGTACGTCGTAGCAGATCGTATGGAACTTTCTTTCATCGCTTGATCACCCGCTGACATCGCTGGATCGTTGTGTGTGACAGCGATCCAGCGATGTGTTCGCTTGTAACCAGGGTAAACATCGGGTAACTAAGCGCAGGGCCGCGCCTAGTAACCCGATGTTTACCGTGGTTACCAGCGTAAACGTAAAAAAAACAAACAGTACATACTCACATTCCGGTGTCTGTCCTCCGGCGTCTCAGCTTCTCTGCACTGTGAGCGCCGGCAAGCCGGAAAGCGAGCACAGCGGTGACACGGTGACATCACCGCTGTGCTTTCCGGCTATGGCGCTTACACAGTGGAGAGAAGCAGAATGCCGGGGGACAGACACCGGAATGTAAGTATGTACTGTTTGGTTTTTTTTACGTTTACGCTGGTAACCAGGGTAAACATCGGGTTACTAAGCGCGGCCCTGCGCTTAGTAACCCAATGTTTACCCTGGTTACCCGGGGACTTCGGCATCGCTCCAGCGCCGTGATTGCAACGTGTGACCGCAGTCTACGACGCTGGAGCGATAATCATACGATGCTACGACGTCACGAATCGTGCCGTCGTAGCGATGTAAATGGTACTGTGTGACGGTACCCTAAGTGGTTCATTCCCAGTTGCCTTTCAAGGATGTGAGGTGGCTGGGAGAGAAGAAGTGTGGAAAGGTAAAAGAAGCTGCAGTTATTTATTCCTGCCACCATCACCATCAGGTGGCGAAAAAAGCTGTGGTAAGTGACCTTAAAGAAGCACTCCTGTCAAAGTTGTCATCTTCTTAATACAGTCATATGAAAAAGTTTGGGCAACCCTATTAATCTTAAGCTTAATGTTTTATAAAAATGGTTATTTTTGCAACAGCTATTTCAGTTTCATATATCTAATAACTGTTGGACACAGTAATGTTTCTGCCTTGAAATGAGGTTTATTGTACTAACAGAAAATGTGCAATCTGCATTCAAACAAAATTTGACAGGTGCATAAGTGTGGGCACCCTTATCATTTTCTTGTTTGAAATACTCCTACCTACTTTTTACTCACTTACTAAAGCACTTTTTTTGGTTTTGTAACCTCATTGAGCTTTGAACTTCATAGCTAGGTGTATGCAATCATGAGAAAAGCTACTTAAAGTGGCCACTTGCAAGTTGTTCTCCTGTTTGAATCTCCTCCGTAGAGTGGCATCATGGGCTCCTCAAAACAACTGTCAAATGATCTGAAAACAAAGATTATTCAACATAGTTGTTCAGGGGAAGGATACAAAAAGCTGTCTCAGAGGTTTAACCTGTCAATTTCCACTGTGAGGAACATAGTAAGGACATGGAAGAACACAGGTACAGCTCTTGTTAAGGCCAGAAGTGGCAGGCCAAGAAAAACATCAGAAAGGCAGAGAAGAAGAATGGTGAGATCAGCCAAGGACAATCCTCAGGCCACCTCCAGAGATCTGCAGCATCAACTTGCTGCAGATGGTGTCACTGTGCATGGGTCAACTATACAACGCACTTTGCACAAGGAGAAGCTGTATGGGAGAGTGATGCGAAAGAAGCCGTTTCTGCAAGCACGCCACAAACAGAGTCGGCTGAGGTATGCAAAAGCACATTTGGAGAAGCCAATTTCTTTTTGGAAGAAGGTCCTGTGGACTCATGAAACCAAGATTGAGTTGTTTGGTAATACAAAAAGGCGTTATGCATGGCGGCAAAAAAACACAGTGCGTTGTATAGTTGACCGATGCACAGTGACACCATCTGCAGCAAGTTGATGCTGCAGCTCTCTGAAGATGGTCTGAGGATTGTCCTTGACTGATCTCACTATTCTTGTTCTCTGCCTTTCTGATGTTTTTCTTGGCCTGCCACTTCTGGCCTTAACAAGAACTGTACCTGTGTTCTTCCATTTCCTTACTATGTTCCTCACACTGGAAATTGACAGGTTAAATCTCTGAGACAGCTGTTTGTATCCTTCCCCTGAACAACTATGTTGAATAATCTTTGTTTTCAGATCATTTGACAGTAGTTTTGAGGAGCCCATGATGCCACTCTTCAGAGGAGATTCAAACAGGAGAACAACTTGCAAGTGGCTACTTTAAGTAGCTTTTCTCATGATTGCATACACCTGGCTATGAAGTTCAAAGCTCAATGAGGTTTCAAAACCAAAAAAAGTGCTTTAGTAAGTCAGTAAAAAGTAGGTAGGAGTATTTAAAACAAGAAAATGATAAGGGTGCCCATACTTATGCACCTGTCAAATTTTGTTTGAATGCAGATTGCACATTTTCTGTTAGTACAATAAACCTCATTTCAAGGCAGAAACATTACTGTGTCAAACAGTTATTAGATATATGAAACTGAAATAGCTGTTGCAAAAAAAACAATTTTTATAAAACATTAAGCTTAAGATTAATAGGGCTGCCCAAACTTTTTCATATGACTGTATATTGCAATCATTATATTATATATCACTGTGTACTTACAATAGCTCATTTTGTCCTTCTACCCAGGTAATTCTTCTATTTTATCTGCTCTACGTAGAAACAGCAAGTCTCTTTTCGCTGCATTTATCATTCCCTTCTTGAACTTCTGACCCAGCTGCTCCCTCCTTCCCCCTGCCAGGAACTTTTGCAATGACTCATGACTCATACAGGGAAAATTGACCTCCTGCTTCTACCTAGAGCATAGAGGGATTCAGCTAGTCGGTTATTAATCCCATGATGTCATAGACCTAATGTAAAAGAGGAGAATTAACTGGATAGAAAGGCAAAATGAGCAATTGTAAGTACACAGTGCTATATAATATGATTATTGCAATATATTAAGAGGATACAAAGTTTGATTACAGTGCTTCTTTAATGACATCCTGTTTAAGGGGTTGATTAGCTGTATAGGGAGGAAAGAAGACAATGTTTACTTAAAGCAAATTGCAAAAGTAGTTGAGGCTTAAAAATATATGTTTATAAATTACATTTTAAGTATCAGACAACCACTTTAACTGATTTCTTCTGTCGGAGTCTCATTTGAAATATATAACATGGAATAAACACAGAAAATTGGAAACCGCTACTCACTGCCCTAAGCCTTTACATAGAAGTAAGAAAAAATAATGTCTCTAAGCAAGCTGAAAAACTTTCTGGCTAAGTTCCCTAATCTGCTTGGTGTGTCTATACTTTTACTTATTTAATTTAGGCTTTGACAAATCCTTTATCCCTAGTTGTCATATCACAAAAAAATGCTTAGTAATTGCTGTTTTGGGTGTGCACAACTATATTATGTTATCACCTCTAGTAACACACCTAACTTGGTGGGTTTATTAATTGTTTTTGGTATTGATGTCTTGTTCATGTAAAAAAAAAAAAATATACATTTTCTAATGAAAGATTGTGTTTTACAATATTGTTTCCTGGTTGCTGCTTTACGCACACTTTTTTTTTTCTCTTGCCATATCATATTAAACAGGGATCATGGCTAATCTATCTAAAACTTTCATTATTTCTTCTTTCTAATTATTTTAACCACACTAGTTTAAATTTTAAATGGGAGAATCCATTCACAAGACTCCAGTCCATTTCATTATCTCTTCTTTCTAATTAATTCTAATTTTAACCACACTAGTTCCAATTTAAGATGGTAGAATCCATTCACAAGACTCCAGTCCATTGGCAAACTCAGTAATTTGTGACTTCTGGATGGGAGCTCTATGAATCTCCTTACCTCCCGCCATTCCCAGCTCTTTTTTTGTAGAGCTAGAAACGCCAGGAAGTAAGGAGATTCACAGCGCTCCCATCCTGTGGTCACAGATTACGGACCAAGCCGATGGACTGATGAGCTGCAAAGCAATTCTCCCAACCCTAGTGTCTATGCTGCAAGTTTCCAGTTCTGTTATGATCTGTGTTGTAACGAGATACTAATGGATCCTGATGGATCCCACTGATCCTGTTTTCTTTTACTTCCTAGATAAAATAGTGTAGAAACACTATACTGACCATCAAAGAGTGACAGAAACGTGACAGGAAACTATGAACAGACCCTAAAACTGATATCAAAGTGCATTAGATTGTATCAGTTTTCATCAGTCCTACCATATAGTTCATTCGGGGGTTGACCCACAATTTAAAGATTAAAGAAAGTGAAAAGGTAACAATGTAACCCGACTAAAGAAGCAAACACCTGCACTATTCAGACCGCATATTATTATTATTATTATTATACATTTTTATAGCGCCATTTATTCCATGGCGCTTTACATGTGAATACGGGGCAAATATAGACAAATACATTAAACATGAGCAAAAAACAAGGCACTAACAGGTACATAAGGAGGGAGGACCCTGCCCGTCAGGGCTCACAGTCTGCAGGGGATGGGTGAGGATACACTAGGAGAGGGTAGAGCTGGTTGTGCGGCGGTTCAGTAGGTTGAGGATCACTGCAGGCTGTAGGCTTGTCGGAAGAGGTGGGTCTTCAGGTTCTTTTTGAAGGTTTCTATGGTAGGCATAGGCGCATACCTTATGCTGTGATCAGACGAGACTTTTCTGGTAGCTGGCCCACACCGTAACAAATAGGTGCTCAACCCAAAGGAAAAGAGTCTTGATTGCAGATGGTATAAGTAGCTTACTCAGCAAAATCTTGATATTTTCTACTGTATGGTCTAAATATGGTGCTCCAATTTGAGGAGTATTTATGGCATCAAATTACAATTTCTACTTTAGTACCTGCTGTATTTTCAGGTTTATGCAGTTTATGTTGAACAATAATCAATGCAAGTGTGAAGCCTTTGCTACAGCTAATGCAAAAGACAGACACTTTCTTCTCAAGAACGAGCAATAAAGTCCAAGAGAAAACAATCCGTATGTTAATAACTTTCAAGCATGGAGGTGATCAAAAAATTTAACCCCTCACTGTTTGAAAGCATTACCAAAACGGTTCGGTGACAGTATACATTCACTTGGGTGAAGCCTGTGTAATAAAGACATTTGTAACAGATACAAATACCGGCGATTTTAGATGCTCGGTACACTTAAAGTCAAAATAGGCAGCTCTTTATAATTAATTGCCAAGAGGCTAAGAAAGATGTTGACTTGAAGTCTTCACAGCTACACTGGTAATACAGAACGTATGGAGCAAGGTCCAAGCTGCTCCGTCCAAATTGGAATGTAAAAGAAATGTGTTGGAAGGTGATGACAGAAATGAAGTAAAACAGTTGTTTCCTGATCCGAGTGCCAGATGTGTCACATACTGTGATAAATAAGATCTGTGTCTTGCACTCCAGATATTGGGGAATATTGCAAGCGTTTATTATAATGAGGTACTAGAATTACTTTGTTTCTGCTGGCACCAAACAGGGAGCTGTTATTGCACAATGCCTGGAGCTGCTAATTCTTTTGTTTAGGTTGAAGCCAACATGGCCTATTAAAAGCTTAAGTTCAATTTTATTGTTCAGGTATTTATTAACTGATTATGAAAAGACATTAAAAAAAACTCATAATTAAGCTACCAATTGTTCTTAACATTAAAAATTCAGTTTTTTTAAGTCCCCTTTTCAAGTATTCACTTCAAGCGCGTTGTATGTCACTGTATTTATTTTCACATTTTCCTCCAGCAGCTGGCCTCTAAACTAAGTAACCGCAGTCCTTAAACCATAAAAATATAGCTATAACCACGGAAGTTAAGGATTTTACAGAAAAAAAATGTGCTCTTATACTTGTCACACACGTTTTCTCTCAGCTGCCGTGCAGTTTTGGTCTGCCCGAACTATACATGGCTGTACTGTTTAAAATATAAAAAAAAACAACGGAATTCTTTTTTATTGCTTTGCCACAACTGTCTTGAATGATTGTGGGAGAACATACAGCTATTAATATTGTACATTCCCAAGCAGGCATAATATGGCTTAAATTTACTATAGGGTAGATGGGGTTTAGTTTCAGGCATGCAATAAGTGTTAGGAAGGAGATCCACTCATTTGTAAAAGCAGTAAGGTGTCTGCTGCTTGCAAATGTATAAGAACAATCCTGGGGGAAGGTTAAAAGTTACATACACGTACAACTGTATATATAGATTTAATACCCCATATAAAGATACTATTGTAAACCTCTCAGAGACACAAAAAACTGCAAAATCTGACCTATGTAAGGGTAGCTCAGTATGGAGACAGGTCTGTGCTAATAACAAAAATGGCACAAAAAAAACACTTTACTATTTGACTAAAAAGAATACACTAGACATATAGTAATGAGTCTGGTGTATTCATGAGGCAAGCCCTCCACCTATCTCTACACGCCCCTCTCAATGGTGATTGTTGACTAATTGTTTTGAAGCAGGGATTTGTGTCATTTGCTCTTTTCTCACATTTTGATCAATTTGTATTTGAAAATCAATAAAATGACTACATCAGAATACCACAGTTGTTTCCTTATTATCTTGAATACATAATTTAAGGGCTGTGGCATATGTCCCTTTTGTTGATATGATGTCCTCCATCAAGGGCCCCTTCCTGGTATAATGTCCCGCATCCTGAGCCCCTTCTAGTAATAATGTTCCCCATCTTGGTCCCTTCTTATAACAATGTCCCCAATCCTGGTATAATGTCTCCAGTCATAGGCCCGTTCTTGACATAATGTCCCCCATTCTATAATGCCTCAGAAGCACATCCAGCTGAAATAGTTGTTGGCGTTGAAGGACTCTCCTCCCATACAAGTCTGGTTGCATTCTCACCCTCTGTGACTGTGATCGTTACACCTCTGTTTAACCCCTTCATGACATGCGCCGTACTAGTACAGCCCATGTCACATCTCTCCCTTTGATGTGGGTTCCGGAGGTGAGCCCACATCTTTCCCGGGACATGTCAGCTGTTTTGAGCAGCTGACATGTGCCCAGAATAGCCGTAGGTGGAATTGTGATCCACCCGCGGTTATTAACCTGTTACATGTCGCTGTTAAACTCTGACAGCGGCATTTAACGCGTGCTTCCGGCCACTGGGCAGGAAATCCACCCATCAGTGACCCCCATCACGTGATCGCGGGTCACTGGTGGGTTGGCATGACAACTGGAGGTCTCCTGGAGACCTCTATGGCTGTCACTGCCGGCTTGCTGTGAGTGCCGCCCAGTGGTCGGCGCTCATAGCAAGTGAGTAATTCAGCTACATATAGGCTATCTGATCATCACCTGTATGTAGCTGAGCCGATCGGGTTATTGCATCTTCTAGTCTCCCATGCCATGAAGCATGACAAAAGTAAAAAAAAAAAGTTTTTAAAAATATAAAAAAATAAAAAAATGCAAAAGTTCAATTCACCCCCCTTTCGCCCCATTCAAAATAAAACAGTAAAAAAAATCAAACATAGACATATTTGGTATTACCGCCTTGAGAATCGCCCGATCTATCACGAAAAAAAGGATTAACCTGATTGGTAAATGACGTAGCAAGAAAAAAAGTGAAAATTCCAGAATTACATTTTTTTGGTCGCCACGATATTGCATTAAAATGCAATAACTGGCGATCAAAAGATCGTGTCCGCACCAAAATGGTATCATTAAAAATGTCAGCTTGGTGCGCAAAAAATAAGCCCTTGCCCAACCCTAGATCACAAAATATGGAGACACTACTGGTATCGGAAAATGGAACAATTGTTTTTTTTTAACAAAGTTTGGAATTTTTTTCGCCACTTAGATGAAAAAGAACCTATACATGTTTGGTATTTTTGAACTCGCCACACAAAAAACAAGCCCTCACATGGCCACATTGGCAGAAAAATAAAAAGCTATGACTCTGGGAAGAAGGGGAGCGAAAAACAGAAACGCAAAAATGAAAATGGGCATTGGCACGAAGGGGTTAAAGGCTGTTCTCAACTAGCCAAGATGTTGCTTATTAATAGGATAGGTAATATGTTGCTTGTGGTGCTCCAACAGCTGCACATGTGCACCAAGGCTCCATGCAGTGCAGTTTATATTTGTAGGAGTCTTAGTTATAAGCAAGTAATCACCTCTCCTGTGGATAGCCTTTACTGTAGGAAATAGCCCTTAAATTGACACATATCATGTGGTATAAAAGTGTAATTTACTGAGGAATAAGGTATACTTCTGATTCGCTCTTCAGTTTGGAGGGCATTAACCCAACTGCTTAATTTTTTTCAACACTTGTTGGACATGTTTTTTATTTGTACCCAATCTTATTTCTAGAACACTTGATCTGCTGTTATCATATGTATAATTCCGTAAAAGTCTACAAAAAAGGAGTGTAATAGCTAGTCAACATAAATACTGTATTTGCTATATATTCCAACGTCAACCATAGCTTGTTTGAAAATCAGGGTCTACCCCTTGTTATGTCCCATTGTGTGCAACTTGAAAAAATCTCTCTCTTATTTATGAATATGGAAGTAGTAGTAGTATGGTTGTAGAGGTGATTGTCTCCCCTTATACATTTTTTGAGATCTGATGTGCCAGTCATGAGAACTCTAGTGTAAAAACCATATGCAAATCAGTCTAGAAATGCAATGGGGTGTGGCACCTAATTTGGAGGCAGTAATGCCAGAAATTGACATGAACCACCCGAAAATAAACCGAACCAGAAAAAGTTGAGCACCAACTTACATTACACACTGTTTGCCTTTTTCTTCCTGAGAAGTATAATTTTTTCAAGAAAACCTCACTTTAGAATGTTTATCTTCATGCAGTAGTCATCATCTTCTGTTCCTGCTTCCTTTAAGTTGGTACCTATCTCTTTTGTCTAAATTTATATGAAATATACACTTTAGTAAACACTTTACCTGGTCTTTCTACCCTTGGAAGAATGAGTCCAAGCACAATAACATTCTTACAGCCTGATTTGCTTAAGATGTCTACTGTAGATTTCTCACTACCGGCTCATCAGATCTCTACAAAAGAAGAATAATTTTTTATAGGGTATAAACATCTATATAGCCATAATAGTACTTCAATGAGTAAAATATACTGAGAGGTTCTCAGAGGGTTGTCAAACAGTAAAATATGTTTTTTTCTTAGCCTTGAATTGATTAAAAACAATAAACATTGAGATTCTCACCTTCCAGTGTTCCCGCAGATACAATATAGATCTATTTCTAGAAAAAGTCTGGCCATGTAATGGTAATAAGTGATATGAACATTTTTCCCTTGTTCTACTGTATTCAACAGTAGTCTAACAATATGGGAAAATCACCTTTATACTAAAGGTGTACATATCACAGAGGTAGCCCATGTGATCTATATAGGTCCTTTTGCAAGGTGGGACTATCCATTATTTTACTTATTCTTTTTGATTCCGATTGGTAGGAATCTATGCAGGACACTCATCCTAGCAGCAGGCTATGCTACTATGGGCCTGTGAGCAGACGTGCCCAGTGCCGATGATAACTTTCAACGTTTTCTGTATCCAGGATACAGATACAGTTTAACACAATCATGGAACAGAGGAACATCAACTCCCTGTTCCATCATTCACTCTTTGCATCTTAGCTCTGACCCTAAGCACAGGAGGCGCAGTGGTTTCACTACATCACGCCCTCTGCGAGCAGCTTCAAAACACACGCTGCAGACATTCGAGCACTGAAGCATTGGTGAGATGTCAGTAGTTTATTTTTATTTTATTAATGAGTATGAGGCTGTCATTGTGTGAGTAGGGAATATAAGGTAATGTGTGTAAGGAACATACTGGGGGCTATAAAACTTTGTGAATGGATTTGTGGGGCCATTATAAAGTGTGAGGAGCTTTGGGGGCCATCAAACTGTGTGTGTGGGGCTGTGGGGGAGATCATACTGTGTGGAGGTTGTTGGGGGCCATTATACTGTTTGTGTGGCTGTGGCGGACATCATATTGTGTGTTGAGTTACCATACTGTGTAGGCGGCTTTAAACTGTAAAAAGGACTGTGAAGAGCCATTACACTGTGTTGGGGTCACTGTGAGGCTTGAAATAGGTGTGGGAGAACTGTGGGGATATCACTGTGTTGGGACATTATATTGTGCACATGGAGGGTATTGTGTAGGAATTCACTTAAATAGGGGTAAAATTACTTTGCAAGTGCCACAATACACATCCCTCACTCACAATCTGTCAGTAGGATAAACCCTAAAAAGTGATCTATATGGGCATGCAGGTCATAGGAAGCTGAATAAAATGATATCTTGATATGTGCTATCCGATGTCTTATTCCAGAGAAATCCAGGTTTTTCTTACATGTAAATGATCTATTAAGAACTATGGGCTGGACACTGAACTTTGTGAAGATCTGCCTCCAGAGCTTATTTTAAATGAAAGGGGGCACTACCAGGGTGAGACATGTAACTAACACAGAACAGGAGAACTGAACTTTGACTCATTGCAAACACGTGTTGCAGCTTTCCCAGCTCTGATGTATTGCAACACTTCATGCCTATGGAATGAAATCTGAAGGACAATGAGAGGACAACAGATGTGTTTAATGATGTCAGTTCTAATCACACACAGCTCTGCAGTAAAATCAGGAAAGCAGAGAGCAGCCATTACACATCACACTATTAACTCCCCTTTTATTTGAAGTTAGGGGAGGCAGATCCTCATGCAGATCAATGTTTGGATCATAGTTTGAACTGCTCATTTTCATAAAAGAAAAATGTGGATTTCCAGGGAATAAGACATCAGATTGCAGATCTCAAGGTATCACTTTATTCAGCTTCCTATGACCTGCATACCCATGTAGATGGTTTAGAAGGGTTGATCCTACTGAGAGATTCCCTGGGAGATATGCCCTTCTGTGACTATATCCATGCTCTGTGACCCCGCTTACTCCACAGAATATTTTTTTTTTGGGGGAGCAGGAGACATGGTTAGGCCTTCTGAAATGGTGCCTTGATTTCTATGTATGGCCTTGATATATTTACACATATATGGGGACCTTTTTTTTCTTAGCATGACCTCACTGTGTGATTTCATTAACTAACTACAATCATATAAATTTAAATACCAATAACAAAATAATATTTTACTATTGTAAAAATATAGCGTATATAAGAGAAGGAGGTTTGCAACCAGAATCAGTGCTTATGGTTACAATTTATGCAGCTTTATAAATGACCCTTTATGCTAGGTGAGACATTTCATTCTGCATGATCTTATTCATCAAAACCTAATGCAATAATAATAAAAAAAAATCTTGGAAATGTGTACAATAAATGCTGAATGCAGCTAATGGAAAGGATTAATAACAAGTATGCTGAATTAGTAATGCAAGTCATATTTCATAATATTACAGAATATACTTTGTCCTTGATATTAAATAACCTGTGGATACATTCCTATTTTATGACTCTCTTTTCAAACACCCCCTTCAAGTACAAAATAATACTGTTTCAGGTTAAATTCATTCCTACAGCTGGGCAACTTTGTGGTATGTTTGGTGCTTTCAGAGAAATGTACGTGTAATACACTGAAATCTTACAACTTTAACAGTTTACTGCATGAAAGATATTACATTGTTTTCTGCCAGTAACTTTTTAAGCAACATGCTGGAATTTTTCGTTTTAAAAAATTATTTATTTATGTTTTTATCTTCCACATGAAAGCAATGTAAAGAAATGAGGCCAACTGAGACCTATGTACGATACTACTACAGCCAAGATGGTTGCTTCCAACATTACCAGCAGTGGTGCCAGCCGTGACAGTGGGTTTTTATCCCCTTACCCTATCACATTTGTTGCCAATGCCACTTTTGCATTTAACATCTTTTGTACATAATTAAGCAGTTTCCAGCCCTGGAAAAATGTATGCATGAACCAGAAATGCTATGTAGGGTACACGTGACGGCTAGTGTTGAGCGATACCTTCCGATATCGGGAAATATTGGATTGGATTGGATCGGACCGATACCCCCAAAATATCGGATATCGCCGATTCTGATGCCGGAAACCAATGGAAGTCAATGGGACACAAATATCGGAATGAAAATAAACCCTTTCTTTCCTTGCACATCCAGTTCGGGAGGGGGGAAGAGTGTGGGCGGTGCGTGGGCGGAGACTGTGTGTGTCTGCATGTGCAGGTGGGGTCTGTATGGGCCTCTCAGGGGTCTGTGTGGGCCTGCTGGGGGTCTGGTCTGTACGGGCCTCTCGGAGGTCTGTGCGGGCCAGCCGGGGGTCTGTGCGGGCCTGCCAGGGGTCTGTACGGGCCTCTTGGGGGCCTGTGTGGGCCTGCCGGGGGTCTGTACGGGCCTCTCGGGGGTCTGTACGGGCCTCTTGGGGGTCTGTACGGGCCTCTCGGGGGTCTGTGTGGGCCTGCCAGGGGTCTGTACGGGCCTCTTGGGGGTCTGTGTGGGCCTCTTGGGGGTCTGTATGGACCTCTCGGGGGTCTGTGCGGGCCTGCCGGGCATTACAGGCCTCTCGGGGATCTGTGTGGGCCTGCCGGGGGTCTGTGTGGGCCTCTTGGTGGCCTGTGCGGGCCTGCCGGGGGTCTGTACAGGCCTCTTGGGGGTCTGTGTGGGCCTGCTGGGGCCTGTACGGGCCTCTCGGGGGTCTGTACGTGCCCCTTGGGGGTCTGTGCGGGCCTCTCAGGGGTCTCTGCGGCCTGCCGGTGGTCTGTACAGGCCTGTCAGGGGTCTGTATGGGCCTGCCGGGGCATTATGGGCCTCTCGGGGGTCTGTGCGGGCCTGCCGGGGGTCTTTGTGTCTGTGTGCAGGCATCGTCCGATGGCTATGCCTGCTACAATGACAGTGATTGACACATTAGCCAATTATGTAGAAGTCCCAGTAGACAGTAGAAGTCCCATCATCTGGCTAATGTTTTGAATGTAAAACCCCCCCACAAACATACTACATACATACACAATACTACATATGTACTACATACATACATACTACATACATAATACTAATAATGTTTATTTTTATATAGCGCTAACATATTCCGCAGCGCTTTACAGTTTGCACACATTATCATCGCTGTCCCCGATGGGGCTCACAATCTAAATTCCCTATCAGTATGTCTTTGGAATGTGGGAGGAAATTGGAGTGCCCGGAGGAAACCCACGCAAACCCGGAGAGAACATACAAACTCTTTGCAGATGTTGTCCTTGGTGGGGTTTGAACCCAGGACTCCAGCGCTGCAAGGCTGCAGTGCTATCCACTGCACCACCGTGCTGCCCATGTATTATGTATACATAATACATACATACACACTACATACATACATGCATACAACATATTACATACATACAACATACATACAACATACCACATACATACAACATACATACTACATACATACAACATACATACTACATACATACAACATACATACATACTACATACATACTACATACATACTACATATATACTACATACATACATACAGTAGTAGTCCCATCATCCGGCTAATGTGTTGAATGTAAAAAAAACCCACAAATATACCTACTATGTACTACATACTATATACATAACACAAACATACATACTACGTACTACATACTATATACATACAACATACATAATACATACATGCTACATACTACATACATAAAACATACATACTACATACATACAACATACCTACTACATACTACATACAACATACATACAACATACTGCATACATACTACATACATACATACATAAAACATACTACACACATACAACATACATACATACTACGTACATACTACATACATACAACATACATACTACATACATACAACATACATACAACATACATACTACATACATACAACATACATACTACATACATACGACATACATACAACATACTACATACATACTACATACATACAACACACATACTACAAACATACTACCTACATCCTACATGCAATACATTCATACATTACATACAATACATACATATAGACACACAACATACATACAACATACTGCATACATACTACATACATACTACATACATACATACAACATACTACACACATACAACATACATACAACATACATACATACTACATACATACAACATACATACAACATACATACATCATACATACTACATACTACATACAACATACATACAACATACATACTACATACAACATACATTCAACATACTACATACATACTACATACATACAACATACATACTACATACATACTACCTACATCCTACATACAATACATTCATACATTACATACAATACATACATATAGACATACAGTACATATAACATAGAGTACATACTCACCATCACTTGTCACTTTGTTCCCCGAAGCCAGTGTCATCTGTAAAAAATATTAAAATAACAAACAAACAATATACTCCCTGATCCGCAGAAATCTACGAGTTTCCCACGACAATCTCCTTTGGAGAACAGCAGCATCAGCTGATGCGACCGCTCTCTAGGGGCTCCAGGAATACAATGACGGGAGGGAGGTATCCTTCCGCACTGTATTCCCCTGCCACTGTAAGAGAATAGTCCCTAGTCTCACTTTTGGCATTGCTGTGTGAGAAAGTTCCCACGCAGCTTTTGCCATAAAGTGAGACCAGTGAACTAAGGTAACCTCTCAGTGATGCACTGCAGGAGCCATTGTCTCCTGTCAGTGTGTCACTGAAGGTCCTATAGAGCAATGACATCACCCGATGTCACTGTTCTATAGGGGAGATCATCATGGGACACTTGTTATTAATTGGAATGCGTCGGACAGGGAGTATACGGTTTATTATTTTACGTTTTTTTCAGGCGCTGAAGTATGGTAAGTATGGTTAAATTAAGAATATTAAAATACTTTTTTCTGGCTGTGTCTATTTTTTTAACTCTTTCACTACTGTAGGATTAATAATGGATAGGTGTCTTATTGACGCCTCTCCATTATTAACCCGGCTTAATGTCACCTTACAATAGCAAGGTGACATTAACCCCTTATTACCCCATATTCCACCGCTACACGGGAGTGGGAAGAGAGGGGCTAAGTGCTGGAATTTCTGGGGGGGCTGTGGACTGGTATTTTTAGCTGGGGGGGCCAATATCCATGGCCCCTCTCTAGGCTATGAATATCAGCCCACAGCTGTCTGCGTAGCCTTTCTGGTTATAAAATATAGGGGGACCCCACATCATTTATTTGGGGGTCCCCCTATTTTAATAGCCAGTAAAGGCTACGCAGACAGCTGTGGGCTGATATTCATAGTCTGGGAGGGGCCATGGGTATTACCCCCTTCCCAGGCTACAAATATTGGCCCCCGGCCGTCGGCTTTCCCCCTCTGGTGCAGAAAATTGTGCAGGAGCCCACGCCGTTTTTTTTTCCAGTTTTTTAATTATGTTCATTTATCAACATCGGCGTATCTATGGATATATCTATCTATAGATATATCTATGGATACATATATGTTTCTATCCATATATCTATCTGGCTAATTTCACACATCAGGTTTTTGCCGTCAGGCACAATCTGGCGAGTTTTGAAAAAAATTATCTGTTTTTTTCTGCTGGATCCGTTTTTTCTCATAAAGTTGTATTAGCGCCGGATTGCGCCTGATGGCCACACGTTTCATCCTTTTTTGATGTATGTTGTATGTATGTGGTATGTTGTATGCATGTTGTATGTATGTAGTATGTATGTATGTAGTATATAGTATGTTTATGTATGTATGTATGTATGTAGTATGTATGTAGTATGTATGTTGTTTGTATGTAGTATGTTGTATGTATGTTGTATGTATGTGGTATGTTGTATGTATGTTGTATGTATGTAGTATGTTGTATGTATGTATGTAGTATGTTGTAAGTATGTATGTAGTATATATGTAGTATATAGTATGTTGTATGTATGTAGTATGATGTAGTATGGAGTATGTATGTACAGTACAGACCAAAAGTTTGGACACACCTTCTCAATTAAAGATTTTTCTGTATTTTCATGACTATGAAAATTGTACATTCACACTGAAGGCATCAAAACTATGAATTAACACATGTGGAATTATATAGTTAACAAAAAAGTGTGAAACAACTGAAATTATGTTTTATGTTCTAGATTCTTCAAAGTAGCCACCTTTTGCTTTGATGACTGCTTTGCACACTCTTGGCATTCTCTTGATGAGCTTCAAGAGGTAGTCACCGGAAATGGTTTTCACTTCACAGGTATGCCCTGTCAGGTTTAATAAGTGGGAATTCTTGCCTTATAAATGGGGTTGGGACCATCAGTTGTGTTGTGCAGAAGTCTGGTGGATACACAGCTGATAGTCCTACTGAATAGACTGTTAGAATTTATATTATGGCAAGAAAAAAGCAGCAAAGTAAAGAAAAACGAGTGGCCATCTTTACTTTAAGAAATGAAGGTCAGTCAGTCCAAAAAGTTGGGAAAACTTTGAAAGGGTCCCCAAGTGCAGTGGCAAAAGCCATCAAGCTCTACAAAGAAACTGGCTGACATGAGGACCGCCCCAGGAAAGGAAGACCAAAAGTCACCTCTGCTTCTGAGGATAAGTTTATCTGAGTCACCAGCCTCAGAAATCGCAGGTTAACAGCAGCTCAGATTAGAGACCAGGTCAATGCCACACAGAGTTCTAGCAGCAGACACATCTCTACAACAACT
The DNA here is from genome assembly GCF_051348905.1 of Ranitomeya variabilis. Taxonomy (NCBI): domain Eukaryota; kingdom Metazoa; phylum Chordata; class Amphibia; order Anura; family Dendrobatidae; genus Ranitomeya; species Ranitomeya variabilis. The sequence continues at coordinate 779,141,543 of NC_135233.1, forward strand.
GTTAAGAGGAGACTTTGTGCAGCAGGCCTTCATGGTAAAATAGCTGCTAGGAAACCACTGCTAAGGACAGGCAACAAGCAGAAGAGACTTGTTTGGGCTAAAGAACACAAGGAATGGACATTAGACCAGTGGAAATCTGTGCTTAGGTCTGATGAGTCCAAATTTGAGATCTTTGGTTCCAACCACCGTGTCTTTGAGCGACGCAGAAAAGGTGAACGGATGGACTCTACATGCCTGGTTCCCACCGTGAAGCATGGAGGAGGAGGTGTGATGGTGTGGGGGGGCTTTGCTGATGACACTGTTGGGGATTTATTCAAAATTGAAGGCATACTGAACCAGCATGGCTACCAGAGCATCTTGCAGCGGCATGCTATTCCATCCGGTTTGCGTTTAGTTGGACCATCATTTATTTTTCAACAGGACAATGACCCCAAACACACCTCCAGGCTGTGTAAGGGCTATTTGACCAAGAAGGAGAGTGATGGGGTGCTACGCCAGATGACCTGATGGTTTGGGGTGAGCTGGACCGCAGAGTGAAGGCAAAAGGGCCAACAAGTGCTAAGCTTTTCTGGGAACTCCTTCAAGATTGTTGGAAGACCATTCCCAGTGACTACCTCTTGAAGCTCATCAAGAGAATGCCAAGAGTGTGCAAAGCAGTCATCAAAGCAAAAGGTGGCTACTTTGAAGAACCTAGAATATAAGACATAATTTCAGTTGTTTCACACTTTTTTGTTAAGTATATAATTCCACATGTGATGATTCATAGTTTTGATTCCTTCAGTGTGAATGTACAATTTTCATAGTCATGAAAATACAGAAAAATCTTTAAATGAGAAGGTGTGTCCAAAATTTTGGTCTGTACTGTATGTATGTAGTATGTATGTAGTATGTTGTATGCAGTATGTATGTTTGTGTTTTTTTTACATTCAACACATTAGCCGGATGATGGGACTTCATCATTGGCTAATGTGTCAATCACTGTCATTGTAGCAGGCAAAGTCCCATCGGACGATGCCTGCACACAGACACAAAGACCCTCAGCAGGCCCGCACAGACCCCTGAGAGGCCCGTACAGACCCCTGGCAGGCCCACACAGACCCCCAAGAGGCCCGTACAGACACCCGGCAGGTCCGCACAGACCCCCAAGAGGCCCATACAGACCCCCGGCAGGCCTGCACAGACCCCCGAGAGGCCCATACAAACCCCTGGCAGGACCGCACAGACCCCAGAGAGGCCCATACAGACCCATGGCAGGCCTGCACAGACCCTCAAGAGGCCCGTACAGACCCCCAGCAGGCCCGCACAGACCCCCGAGAGGCCCGTACAGACCCCGCCCGCACACAGACACGCAGTCTCCGCCCACGCACCGCCCACACTCCATTATAGTGCATCATGACATCATTTGAGCAGCCAATCACAGCCATGCCATTAGTTAACATGGCTAACATGCCTAAGAGGATGTGCCCACACTTCTTAGGATCCTCATTGGCTGAATAGAATAAAACTGTCTCATTGCATTATGGGAACTTCTGTTTCCGGTATACGTTATTGTAAAAGTATCGGAACTCAGTATCGGAACTCCGATACAGAGAATATCGTCCGATACCCGATATTGCAGTATCGGAATGCTCAACACTAGTGACGGCCCAAAATGCTTTTGCAGCAACAGTCTGCCAATAGTGTACATGGCTCCAATTGGCAAACTTAAACAGGTATGCCAAAATAGATCAGCTCAGCTAAATATCTTGATTTATTGTAATTTTTTTTCTCCTATGCAACTTAAAACATCCTGCCAAAAAAGATGATGTAACAATAAATGTCAGATAGTTATAGGGCTTCCAAATGCAGAAACATTCCACAGTATAGTTGCAAGGTGTACAATTGGAAAACTGGACTACTAAAACAAGTATGTAAGTAAGCACAATGCACCAGCCCATTTCCTTTATACCAAGGATGAGCAACACTCCAAACTTAATGAAAACATACTGACAATGGAGTTATTAGACTCCACATAGTCATGAAGCATTAAATTTTAAAAAATACCTTTATTAACATACAAAACACACACAATTAAAAATTCCTCACAATCAGAAATAATAATGACATGACAGAGAACAGCGGAAAACAGCGCCCCCAGGAGGAAGCAGATGCGAAACGCGCGTCGGGGTAACGGAGCTTCAGCGTGCCACGAGGCTGGTATATTGGCGGACACATCCAGGTATTATATATTAGACAAGATATTATATTGATTTTTCTTTACTCTCCATTGTGATTGGTGTGTGGGCCGAACGGAAGGTGCAATAGGGGACGGGCTAGAGCTTTGGCCTGGTTGGTTTTTTCCTGTGTCTGGGTGAATTTTTTGCCCTGTGAAGCACGCGCAAATAGCGGGTGATTCTTTGGTGACTTGGCCAGGCTTTTGAGCGGTTATGGGGCTCAGGAGCACAATATATTTAGATTAGTGGTACACTTAATGCTGGGCAATTGCCCTATATAATGGAGGAATAATCATTTTCTTCGGTACGAGTTTTCTGGCGTCACTAGAAGGAGACATAAATAAATAGGATGCGCTGGCACCTTCAGGTGATGTGGCCCTGTAGTTATTTGTTTGCACTGTCACTTTAACAAATGGATCTTTGCTATATTATAGTGGGAGAAGTACATGTTATGTATACAACGTAACAGGATTGATTTTTGTCTGGATGGGTATAGCCCTTTTTCCGCTGTTCTCTGTCATGTCATTATTATTTCTGATTGTGAGGCATTTTTAATTGTGTGTGTTTTGTATGTTAATAAAGGTATTTTTTTAAATTTAACGCTTCATGACTATGCGGAGTCTAATAACTCCATTGTCAGTATGTTTTTACTAAAACAAGTATGCAAAATTAAAATGGGCATCATTTAGAATTTTCTTTATTTTATTTTATTGTAACCAACTGTCCAACAAAGAAATGTAACCAAGAATGCTACACTGGTTGGCAGGTACGCACATGGAAAGGAAGATATGGCAACGGACAGCAGTATTGTTGTGGTGCAGACTGTTGACATATACAATATAAATGTGCATACACTGCTCAAAAAAATGAAGGGAGCACTAATATCCCACATCCTAGAAAGCACTGAATTAAATATTCCAGTTGTAAATCTTTATTCATTGCATAGTGGAATGTGTTGAGAACAATAAAACCTAAAAATGATCAATATAAATCACAACCAATATCCCATGGAAGTCTGGAGTTGGGGTGATGTTCAAAATTAAAGTGGAAAATGAAGTTACAGGCTGATCCAGCTTCAGTGGATATGCCTCAAGTCAAGACGAGAAAATGATGCTCAGTAGTGTGTGGCCTCCATGTGCCTGTATGATCTACCTACAATGCCTGGGCATGCTCTTGATGAGGCGGCAGATGGCCTCCTGAGGGATCTCCTCCCAGACCTGGACTAAAGCATCTGTCAACTCCTGGACAGTCTGTGGTGCAACGTGACGTTGGTGGATGGTGCGAGACATGATGTCCCAGATGTGTTCAATCAGATTCAGGTCTGGGGAAAGGGCAGGCCGGTCCATAGCTTCAATGCCTTCATCTTGCATGAACCGCTGACACACTCCAGCCATGTTAGGTCTGGCATTGTCCTGCATTAGGAGGGCCAACCACACCAGCATATGGTCTCCCAAGGGGTCTGAGGATCTCATCTTGGTACCTAATGGCAGACAGGCTACCTCTTGCGATCACATGGAGGACTGAGCTGCCCTCCAAAGAAATGCCACCCCACACCATTACTGACCCACTGCCAAACCAGTCATGCTGAAGGATGTTGCAGGCAGCAGATCGCTCTCCACAGCATCTCCAGGCTCTGTCACATCTATCACATGTGCTCAGTGTGAACCTGCTTTCATCTGTGAAGAGCACAGGGAGCCAGTGGCGAGTTTGCTAATCCTGGTGTTATGTGGCAAATGCCATGCTGTTATGACCCCAATGGCAGAGGGTCTCAGGAATAATTGCTAAGTCTGCAACCACAGAAAACAAGCTCATAGGGCAGTGGTAACTGGGCTGACCATATATCTAATCCTAGCACCACAAATACCAGCAGCCGGGGAACGTGCCTACGTTGATTCTAGACGTCTCGCGCCAGCCGGAGAACTAACTAACCCTAGAAGGGAAAAGAAAGACCTTTCTTGCCTCCAGAGAATAGACCCCAAAAGTTGGATACAAGCCCCCAACAAATAGTAACGGTGAGGTAAGAGGAAAAGACAAACATAAGAATGAGCTAGGTATTTAGCAAAGAGAGGCCCACTAGCTAATAGCAGAATATAGAAAGATAACTTATATGGTCAGCAAAAACCCTATCAAAAATATCCACACTGGAAATTCAAGAACCCCCGAACCGTCTAACGGCCCGGGGGGAGAACACCAGCCCCCTAGAGCTTCCAGCAAGGTCAGAAATCACATTTAGTACAAGCTGGACAAAAATGAGAGCAAGCAAATAACCCAAAAAACCAAGAAGCAGGACTTAGCTTAATTTTGCACGAACCAGGACCAGCAGATAGGAGCAAACAGAATGTGTCTGATTACAACGATGCCAGGCACTGGACTAAGGATCCAGGAGGTTAATATAGCAACACCCCTGAACTAACGACCCAGCTGGGTGCAAACTGAGGGAAGAAAATCCCAGCGTCATATCACTAGTAACCACAAGAGGGAGCCAAAAAGTCTAATTCACAACAGTACCCCCCCCTTAAGGAGGGGTCACCAAACCCTCACCAAGACCACCAGGGCGATCAGGATGAGCAGCGTGAAAGGCTCAAACTAAATTGGCCGCATGCACATCAGAGGCAACCACCCAGGAATTATCCTCCTGACCATAGCCCTTCCACTTGACCAAATACTGAAGCCTCCATCTGGAGAGACGAGAATCCAAGATCTTCTCAACCACGTACTCCAACTCGCCCTCAACCAACACCGGAGCAGGAGGCTCAGCAGAAGGAACCACAGGCACAACGTAGCGTCGCAATAAAGACCTATGGAACACGTTGTGAATGGCAAACGAAACCGGAAGATCCAAGCGAAAGGACACTGGATTAAGGATTTCCAATATCTTGTAAGGACGGATGAAGCGAGGCTTAAATTTAGGAGAGGAGACCTTCATAGGAACAAATCGAGAAGACAGCCACACCAAATCCCCAACACGAAGTCGGGGACCCACACCGCGGCGGCGGTTGGCAAAACACTGAGCCTTCTCCTGTGACAATTTTAAGTTGTCCACCACATGATTCCAGATCTGCTGCAACCTATCCACCACAGAATCTACCCCAGGACAGTCAGAAGGCTCCACATGTCCCGAGGAAAAACGAGGATGGAAACCAGAGTTGCAGAAAAATGGCGAAACCAAAGTAGCGGAACTAGCCCGATTATTAAGGGCAAACTCAGCCAACGGCAAGAAGGTCACCCAATCATCCTGATCTGCCGAAACAAAACACCTCAAATAAGCCTCCAGAGTCTGATTAGTTCGCTCCGTTTGTCCATTAGTCTGAGGATGAAAGGCAGACGAGAACGACAAATCAATGCCCATCCTAGCACAAAAGGATCGCCAGAACCTGGAAACAAACTGGGATCCTCTGTCAGACACAATATTCTCAGGAATGCCGTGTAAACGAACCACATTCTGAAGGAACACAGGAACCAGATCGGAAGAGGAAGGCAGCTTAGGCAAAGGCACCAAATGGACCATTTTCGAGAAGCGATCACATTCCACCCAGATGACAGACATACCCTGAGACACCGGGAGATCAGAAATGAAATCCATGGAAATGTGTGTCCAAGGCCTCTTCGGGACAGGCAAGGGCAAGAGCAACCCGCTGGCACGAGAACAGCAAGGCTTAGCTCGAGCACAAGTCCCACAGGACTGCACAAATGACCGCACATCCCGTGACAAGGAAGGCCACCAAAAGGACCTAGCCACCAGATCTCTGGTGCCAAAAATTCCCGGATGACCTGCCAACACCGAGGAATGAACCTCGGAAATGACTCTGATGGTCCACTTATCAGGAACAAACAGTCTGTCAGGTGGACAAGAGTCAGGTCTACCAGCCTGAAATCTCTGCAACACGTGTCGCAAATCAGGAGAAATGGCTGACAAAATAACTCCCTCTTTAAGAATACCAACAGGTTCTGCGACTCCAGGAGAGTCAGGCACAAAGCTCCTTGAAAGAGCATCAGCCTTCACATTCTTTGAACCTGGTAAATACGAGACCACAAAGTCAAAACAGGAGAAAAACCATGACCAGCGGGCCTGTCTAGGATTCAGGCGTTTAGCAGACTCGAGATACATCAAATTTTTGTGATCAGTCAAGACCACCACACGATGCTTAGCACCCTCGAGCCAATGACGCCACTCCTCAAATGCCCACTTCATGGCCAGTAACTCCCGATTGCCAACATCATAATTCCGCTCAGCAGGCGAAAACTTCCTAGAGAAGAAAGCACATGGTCTCATTACCGAGCAACCAGGGCCTCTCTGTGACAAAACGGCCCCTGCCCCAATCTCAGAAACATCCACTTCGACCTGAAAGGGAAGTGAGACATCAGGCTGGCACAAAACAGGCGCCGAAGTAAACCGGCGCTTCAACTCTTGGAACGCCTCCACGGCTGCAGGAGCCCAGTTAGCAACATCAGAACCTTTCTTGGTCATATCCGTCAAAGGTTTAACAACGCTAGAAAAATTAGCGATAAAACGACGGTAGAAGTTAGCAAAACCCAAGAACATCTGAAGACTCTTAACTGACGTGGGTTGAGTCCACTCATGAATAGCTCGGACCTTGACTGGGTCCATCTCCACAGCAGAAGGGGAAAAAATAAACCCCAAAAAGGGAACCTTCTGTACTCCAAAGAGACACTTTGAGCCTTTAACAAACAAAGCATTCTCACGCAAAACCTGAAACACCATCCTGACCTGCTCCACATGTGAGTCCCAATCTTCAGAGAAAACCAGAATATCATCCAGATAAACAATCATAAATTTATCCAGATACTTCCGGAAAATATCATGCATAAAGGACTGAAACACTGAGGGAGCATTAGAGAGCCCAAAAGGCATCACCAAGTACTCAAAATGACCTTCGGGCGTATTAAATGCAGTCTTCCATTCATCTCCTTGCTTAATGCGCACAAGGTTGTACGCACCACGAAGATCTATCTTGGTGAACCACTTGGCACCTTTAATCCGGGCAAACAAGTCCGACAACAGAGGCAAAGGATACTGAAATTTAACAGTGATTTTATTCAGAAGCCGATAGTCAATACAAGGTCTCAAAGATCCGTCCTTCTTGGCCACAAAAAAGAATCCCGCACCAAGAGGGGAAGAGGAAGGACGGATATGCCCCTTCTCCAGAGACTCCTTGATATACGAACGCATTGCGGCATGCTCAGGTACAGACAGATTAAATAATCTTCCCTTGGGAAATTTACTACCTGGAATCAAATCTATGGTGCAGTCACAGTCCCTATGAGGAGGCAGAGCACTGGATCTGGACTCGCTGAATACATCCTGATAATCAGACAAATACTCAGGAACTTCCGAAGGAGTAGAGGAAGCAATAGACACCGGCGGGGAATCAGCATGAATTCCCTGACAGCCCCAACTTGACACAGACATTGCCTTCCAATCCAAGACTGGATTGTGGGTCTGTAACCATGGCAGACCCAAAACGACCAAATCATGCATTTTATGCAGAACAAGAAAACGAATCACCTCCCGATGTTCAGGAGTCATGCACATGGTCACCTGCGTCCAAAACTGCGGTTTATTTTCCGCCAATGGCGTAGCATCAATACCTCTAAGAGGAATAGGATTAACCAACGGTTCAAGAACAAAACCACAGCGCTTGGCAAATGACAGATCCATAAGACTCAGGGCAGCACCTGAATCCACAAATGCCATAACAGGGTAAGAAGACAAAGAGCAAATCAAAGTCACAGACAAAATAAATTTAGGTTGCAAATTACCAATGGCGACAGGACTAACAACCCTTGTTAGACGTCTAGAGCATGCTGATATAACATGTGTAGAATCACCACAGTAAAAACACAACCCATTTTGACGTCTATGATTTTTCCGCTCATTTCTAGTCTGAATTCTATCACATTGCATTAAATCAGGTGTTTGTTCAGACAACACCTCCAGAGGATTAGCGGTTTTGCGCTCCCGCAAACGCCGGTCAATTTGAATAGCCAGTGCCATAGAATCATTCAGATTTGTAGGAATGGGGAAACCCACCATCACATTCTTAATGGCCTCAGAAAGGCCATTTCTGAAATTTGCGGCCAGAGCACACTCATTCCACTGAGTAAGCACGGACCATTTCCGAAATTTTTGGCAATACACTTCAGCTTCATCCTGGCCCTGAGAAATAGCCAGCAAGGCTTTTTCTGCCTGAATTTCAAGATTGGGTTCCTCGTAAAGCAATCCGAGCGCCAGAAAAAACGCATCAATATTTGCCAATGCCGGATCTCCTGGCGCTAGGGAGAAAGCCCAATCCTGAGGGTCGCCCCGTAAAAAAGAAATAACAATTTTAACTTGCTGAGCTGAATCTCCAGATGAACGGGGTCTCAGAGAAAGAAACAATTTACAATTATTCATGAAATTCCTAAACCTAAATCGGTCTCCAGAAAATAATTCCGGAATAGGTATTTTAGGTTCAGACATAGGACTACTGGTAACAAAATCTTGTATGCCCTGCACACGAGCTGCCAGCTGGTTTACACTTGTAATCAAGGTCTGGACATTCATGTCTGCAGCAAGCACAAGCCACTCAAAGGTAAAGGGGAGGAAGAGAGGAAAGAAAAAAAAAAAAAACTCAGAATTTCCATTCTTATTATCCCACTTCTGCAATGCATTAAACATTCAATGTTGGCCTGGCATACTGTTATGACCCCAATGGCAGAGGGTCTCTGGAATAATTGCTAAGTCTGCAACCACAGAAAACCAGCTCATAGGGCAGTGGTAACTGGGCTGACCATATATCTAATCCTAGCACCACAAATACCAGCAGCCGGGGAATGTGCCTACGTTGATTCTAGACGTCTCGCGCCAGCCGGAGAACTAACTAACCCTAGAAGGGAAAAGAAAGACCTTTCTTGCCTCCAGAGAATAGACCCCAAAAGTTGGATACAAGCCCCCAACAAATAGTAACGGTGAGGTAAGAGGAAAAGACAAACATAAGAATGAGCTAGGTATTTAGCAAAGAGAGGCCCACTAGCTAATAGCAGAATATAGAAAGATAACTTATATGGTCAGCAAAAACCCTATCAAAAATATCCACACTGGAAATTCAAGAACCCCCGAACCGTCTAACGGCCCGGGGGGAGAACACCAGCCCCCTAGAGCTTCCAGCAAGGTCAGGAATCACATTTAGTACAAGCTGGACAAAAATGAGAGCAAGCAAATAACCCAAAAAACCAAGAAGCAGGACTTAGCTTAATTTTGCACGAACCAGGACTGTTGTGAATTTGCTTTTTGCTCCCTCTAGTGGTTACTAGTTTTTTGACTCTGGTTTTTCTGTCATTCCTTTTATCCGCACCTGGGTCGTTAGTTAGGGGTGTTGCTATATAAGCTCCCTGGACCTTCAGTTCAATGCCTGGCAACGTAGTTATCAGAGCTAGTCTGCTGTGCTCTTGTCTACTGATCCTGGTTCCAGTTATATCAGCTAAGTCTGCCTTTTGCTTTTTGCTATTTGTTTTGGTTTTGTATTTTTGTCCAGCTTGTTCCAAAACTATATCCTGACCTTTGCTGGAAGCTCTAGGGGGGCTGGTGTTCTCCCCCCGGACCGTTAGACGGTTCGGGGGTTCTTGAATTTCCAGTGTGGATTTTGATAGGGTTTTTGTTGACCATATAAGTTACCTTTCTTTATTCTGCTATCAGTAAGCGGGCCTCTCTGTGCTAAACCTGGTTCATTTCTGTGTTTGTCATTTCCTCTTACCTCACCGTCATTATTTGTGGGGGGCTTCTATCCAGCTTTGGGGTCCCCTTCTCTGGAGGCAAGAAAGGTCTTTGTTTTCCTCTACTAGGGGTAGCTAGATTCTCCGGCTGGCGCGTGTCATCTAGAATCAACGTAGGAATGATCCCCGGCTACTTCTAGTGTTGGCGTTAGGAGTAGATATATGGTCAACCCAGTTACCACTGCCCTATGAGCTGGATTTTTGTATTCTGCAGACTTCCACGTTCCTCTGAGACCCTCGCCATTGGGGTTACAACAGTTTGCCAGGCCAGTATTAAATGTTTAATGCATTGCAGAAGAGGGATTATAAGAAAGAAGATTCTGAGTTTTTTTTTTTTTTTTCTTCTTCCCCTTTACCTCAGAGTGGCTATGCTTGCTGCAGACATGAATGTCCAGACCTTGATTACAAGTGTGGACCAGCTGGCTACTCGTGTGCAGGGCATACAAGACTATGTTATCAGAAATCCTAGGTCAGAACCTAAAATACCGATTCCTGAACTGTTTTCCGGAGACAGGTTTAAGTTTAGGAATTTCGTGAATAATTGTAAATTGTTTTTGTCCCTGAGACCCTGTTCATCTGGAGATTCTGCTCAGCAAGTAAAAATTGTTATTTCGTTCTTACGGGGCGACCCTCAGGATTGGGCTTTTTCGCTGGCGCCAGGAGATCCGGCATTGGCTGATCTTGATGCGTTTTTTCTGGCGCTCGGTTTACTTTATGAGGAACCCAATCTTGAGATTCAGGCAGAAAAGGCCTTGCTGGCTATGTCTCAGGGGCAGGACGAGGCTGAAGTGTATTGCCAAAAATTTCGGAAATGGTCCGTGCTGACACATTGGAACGAGTGTGCACTGGCCGCTAATTTTAGAAATGGCCTTTCTGAAGCCATTAAGAATGTTATGGTGGGTTTTCCCATTCCCACAGGTCTGAATGATACTATGGCACTGGCTATTCAAATTGACCGGCGGTTGCGGGAGCGCAAAACCGCAAATTCCCTCATGGTGTTGTCTGAACAGACACCTAATTCGGTGCAATGTGATAGAAAAACCGCAAATTCCCTCATGATGTTGTCTGAACAGACACCTGATTTAATGCAATGTGATAGAATCCTGACTAGAAATGAGCGGAAAATTCATAGACGCCGGAATGGCTTGTGCTACTACTGTGGTGATTCTACACATGTTATCTCAGCATGCTCTAAACGTATAGCTAAGGTTGTTAGTCCTGTCACCGTTGGTAATTTGCAACCTAAATTTATTCTGTCTGTAACTTTGATTTGCTCACTGTCATCTTATCCTGTCATGGCGTTTGTAGATTCAGGTGCTGCCCTGAGTCTCATGGATCTCTCATTTGCTAAGCGCTGTGGTTTTACTCTTGAACCATTAGAAAATCCTATTCCTCTTAGGGGTATTGATGCTACACCATTGGCTGCAAATAAACCGCAGTATTGGACACAGGTTACCATGTGCATGACTCCTGAACACCGCGAGGTGATACGTTTCCTGGTTTTACATAAAATGCATGATTTGGTTGTTTTAGGGCTGCCATGGTTACAGACCCATAATCCAGTCCTGGACTGGAAGGCTATGTCAGTCTCAAGTTGGGGCTGTCGTGGTATTCATGGGGATTCCCTGCCTGTGTCTATTGCTTCTTCTACGCCTTCGGAAGTTCCGGAGTATTTGTCTGATTATCAGGACGTCTTCAGTGAGTCTGAGTCCAGTGCACTGCCTCCTCATAGGGACTGTGACTGTGCTATAGATTTGATCCCAGGCAGTAAATTTCCTAAGGGAAGACTGTTTAATCTGTCGGTACCTGAACATACCGCTATGCGTTCATATATCAAGGAGTCTCTGGAGAAAGGACATATTCGTCCGTCTTCTTCCCCTCTTGGTGCGGGATTCTTTTTTGTGGCAAAAAAGGACGGATCTTTGAGACCTTGTATTGATTATCGGCTTTTAAATAAGATCACTGTCAAATTTCAGTATCCTTTACCGCTGTTGTCTGACTTGTTTGCCCGGATTAAGGGTGCCAAGTGGTTCACCAAGATAGACCTTCGTGGTGCGTACAACCTTGTGCGCATTAAGCAAGGTGATGAATGGAAAACCGCATTCAATACGCCCGAAGGTCATTTTGAGTACTTGGTGATGCCTTTTGGTCTCTCCAATGCGCCTTCAGTTTTTCAGTCCTTTATGCATGACATTTTCCGGAAGTATCTGGATAAATTTTTGATTGTTTATCTGGATGATATTTTGGTTTTTTCTGATAATTGGGATTCGCATGTGGAGCAGGTCAGGTTGGTCTTTAAAATTTTGCGTGAAAATTCTTTGTTTGTCAAGGGCTCAAAGTGTCTCTTTGGTGTACAGAAGGTTCCCTTTTTGGGGTTCATTTTTTCCCCTTCTGCTGTGGAGATGGACCCAGTCAAGGTCCGAGCTATTCTTGATTGGACTCAGCCCTCGTCAGTTAAGAGTCTTCAGAAGTTCTTGGGCTTCGCTAACTTCTACCGTCGTTTTATCGCTAATTTTTCTAGCATTGTGAAACCTTTGACGGATATGACCAAGAAGGGCTCCGATGTAGCTAACTGGGCTCCTGCTGCCGTGGAGGCTTTCCAGGAGTTGAAACGCCGGTTTACTTCGGCGCCTGTTTTGTGCCAGCCTGACGTCTCACTTCCCTTTCAGGTTGAGGTGGATGCTTCGGAGATTGGGGCAGGGGCCGTTTTGTCGCAGAGAGGCCCTGGTTGCTCTGTTATGAAACCTTGTGCCTTTTTCTCTAGGAAGTTTTCACCTGCCGAGCGAAATTATGATGTGGGCAATCGGGAGTTGTTGGCCATGAAATGGGCATTTGAGGAGTGGCGTCATTGGCTCGAGGGTGCTAAGCATCGTGTGGTGGTCTTGACTGATCACAAAAATCTGATGTATCTCGAGTCTGCTAAACGCCTTAATCCGAGACAGGCCCGCTGGTCATTGTTTTTCTCCCGCTTTGATTTTGTTGTCTCGTATTTACCTGGTTCAAAGAATGTGAAGGCCGATGCTCTTTCTAGGAGCTTTGTGCCTGATGCTCCTGGAGTCGCTGATCCTGTTGGTATTCTTAAAGATGGAGTTATCTTGTCAGCTATTTCTCCGGATCTGCGACGTGTGTTGCAGAGATTTCAGGCTGATAGGCCTGAGTCTTGTCCACCTGACAGACTGTTTGTCCCGGATAAGTGGACCAGCAGAGTCATTTCCGAGGTTCATTCCTCGGTGTTGGCAGGTCACCCGGGAATTTTTGGCACCAGAGATCTGGTGGCCAGGTCCTTTTGGTGGCCTTCCTTGTCAAGGGATGTGCGGTCATTTGTGCAGTCCTGTGGGACTTGTGCTCGAGCTAAGCCTTGCTGTTCTCGTGCCAGCGGTTTGCTCTTGCCCTTGCCTGTCCCGAAGAGACCTTGGACACATATCTCCATGGATTTCATTTCTGATCTTCCGCTATCTCAGGGCATGTCCGTTATCTGGGTGATATGTGATCGCTTCTCCAAGATGGTCCATTTGGTTCCTTTGCCTAAGCTGCCTTCCTCTTCCGATCTGGTTCCTGTGTTTTTCCAGAACGTGGTTCGTTTGCACGGCATCCCTGAGAATATTGTGTCTGACAGAGGATCCCAGTTCGTTTCCAGGTTCTGGCGATCCTTTTGTAGTAGGATGGGCATTGATTTGTCGTTTTCGTCTGCTTTCCATCCTCAGACTAATGGACAGACGGAGCGAACCAATCAGACTTTGGAGGCTTATTTGAGGTGTTTTGTCTCTGCTGATCAGGACGATTGGGTGACATTCTTGCCGTTGGCTGAGTTTGCCCTTAATAATCGGGCTAGTTCCGCCACCTTGGTTTCACCTTTTTTCTGCAACTCTGGTTTCCATCCTCGCTTTTCTTCAGGTCATGTGGAGCCTTCTGACTGTCCTGGGGTGGATTCTGTGGTGGATAGGTTGCAGCAGATCTGGAATCATGTGGTGGACAACTTGAAGTTGTCACAGGAGAAGGCTCAGCGCTTTGCCAACCGCCGCCGCGGTGTGGGTCCCCGACTACGCGTTGGGGATTTGGTATGGCTTTCTTCCCGCTTTGTTCCTATGAAGGTCTCCTCTCCCAAATTTAAACCTCGTTTTATTGGGCCTTACAAGATATTGGAAATCCTTAATCCTGTATCTTTTCGTCAGGATCTTCCTGTGTCGTTTGCTATTCACAATGTATTTCATAGGTCCTTGTTGCGGCGGTACATTGTGCCTGTAGTTCCTTCTGCTGAGCCTCCTGCTCCGGTGTTGGTTGAGGGCGAGTTGGAGTACGTGGTGGAGAAGATCTTGGATTCTCGCCTCTCCAGGCGGAGGCTTCAGTACCTGGTCAAGTGGAAGGGCTATGGTCAGGAGGATAATTCCTGGGTGGTCGCCTCTGATGTTCATGCGGCCGATTTAGTTCGTGCCTTTCATGCCGCTCATCCTGATCGCCCTGGTGGTCGTGGTGAGGGTTCGGTGACCCCTCACTAAGGGGGGGGTACTGTTGTGAATTTGCTTTTTGCTCCCTCTAGTGGTTACTAGTTTTTTGACTCTGGTTTTTCTGTCATTCCTTTTATCCGCACCTGGGTCGTTAGTTAGGGGTGTTGCTATATAAGCTCCCTGGACCTTCAGTTCAATGCCTGGCAACGTAGTTATCAGAGCTAGTCTGCTGTGCTCTTGTCTACTGATCCTGGTTCCAGTTATATCAGCTAAGTCTGCCTTTTGCTTTTTGCTATTTGTTTTGGTTTTGTATTTTTGTCCAGCTTGTTCCAAAACTATATCCTGACCTTTGCTGGAAGCTCTAGGGGGGCTGGTGTTCTCCCCCCGGACCGTTAGACGGTTCGGGGGTTCTTGAATTTCCAGTGTGGATTTTGATAGGGTTTTTGTTGACCATATAAGTTACCTTTCTTTATTCTGCTATCAGTAAGCGGGCCTCTCTGTGCTAAACCTGGTTCATTTCTGTGTTTGTCATTTCCTCTTACCTCACCGTCATTATTTGTGGGGGGCTTCTATCCAGCTTTGGGGTCCCCTTCTCTGGAGGCAAGAAAGGTCTTTGTTTTCCTCTACTAGGGGTAGCTAGATTCTCCGGCTGGCGCGTGTCATCTAGAATCAACGTAGGAATGATCCCCGGCTACTTCTAGTGTTGGCGTTAGGAGTAGATATATGGTCAACCCAGTTACCACTGCCCTATGAGCTGGATTTTTGTATTCTGCAGACTTCCACGTTCCTCTGAGACCCTCGCCATTGGGGTCACAACAGTTTGCCAGGCCAGTATTAAATGTTTAATGCATTGCAGAAGAGGGATTATAAGAAAGAAGATTCTGAGTTTTTTTTTCTTCTTCCCCTTTACCTCAGAGTGGCTATGCTTGCTGCAGACATGAATGTCCAGACCTTGATTACAAGTGTGGACCAGCTGGCTACTCGTGTGCAGGGCATACAAGACTATGTTATCAGAAATCCTAGGTCAGAACCTAAAATACCGATTCCTGAACTGTTTTCCGGAGACAGGTTTAAGTTTAGGAATTTCGTGAATAATTGTAAATTGTTTTTGTCCCTGAGACCCTGTTCATCTGGAGATTCTGCTCAGCAAGTAAAAATTGTTATTTCGTTCTTACGGGGCGACCCTCAGGATTGGGCTTTTTCGCTGGCGCCAGGAGATCCGGCATTGGCTGATCTTGATGCGTTTTTTCTGGCGCTCGGTTTACTTTATGAGGAACCCAATCTTGAGATTCAGGCAGAAAAGGCCTTGCTGGCTATGTCTCAGGGGCAGGACGAGGCTGAAGTGTATTGCCAAAAATTTCGGAAATGGTCCGTGCTGACACATTGGAACGAGTGTGCACTGGCTGCTAATTTTAGAAATGGCCTTTCTGAAGCCATTAAGAATGTTATGGTGGGTTTTCCCATTCCCACAGGTCTGAATGATACTATGGCACTGGCTATTCAAATTGACCGGCGGTTGCGGGAGCGCAAAACCGCAAATTCCCTCATGGTGTTGTCTGAACAGACACCTAATTCGGTGCAATGTGATAGAAAAACCGCAAATTCCCTCATGATGTTGTCTGAACAGACACCTGATTTAATGCAATGTGATAGAATCCTGACTAGAAATGAGCGGAAAATTCATAGACGCCGGAATGGCTTGTGCTACTACTGTGGTGATTCTACACATGTTATCTCAGCATGCTCTAAACGTATAGCTAAGGTTGTTAGTCCTGTCACCGTTGGTAATTTGCAACCTAAATTTATTCTGTCTGTAACTTTGATTTGCTCACTGTCATCTTATCCTGTCATGGCGTTTGTAGATTCAGGTGCTGCCCTGAGTCTCATGGATCTCTCATTTGCTAAGCGCTGTGGTTTTACTCTTGAACCATTAGAAAATCCTATTCCTCTTAGGGGTATTGATGCTACACCATTGGCTGCAAATAAACCGCAGTATTGGACACAGGTTACCATGTGCATGACTCCTGAACACCGCGAGGTGATACGTTTCCTGGTTTTACATAAAATGCATGATTTGGTTGTTTTAGGGCTGCCATGGTTACAGACCCATAATCCAGTCCTGGACTGGAAGGCTATGTCAGTCTCAAGTTGGGGCTGTCGTGGTATTCATGGGGATTCCCTGCCTGTGTCTATTGCTTCTTCTACGCCTTCGGAAGTTCCGGAGTATTTGTCTGATTATCAGGACGTCTTCAGTGAGTCTGAGTCCAGTGCACTGCCTCCTCATAGGGACTGTGACTGTGCTATAGATTTGATCCCAGGCAGTAAATTTCCTAAGGGAAGACTGTTTAATCTGTCGGTACCTGAACATACCGCTATGCGTTCATATATCAAGGAGTCTCTGGAGAAAGGACATATTCGTCCGTCTTCTTCCCCTCTTGGTGCGGGATTCTTTTTTGTGGCAAAAAAGGACGGATCTTTGAGACCTTGTATTGATTATCGGCTTTTAAATAAGATCACTGTCAAATTTCAGTATCCTTTACCGCTGTTGTCTGACTTGTTTGCCCGGATTAAGGGTGCCAAGTGGTTCACCAAGATAGACCTTCGTGGTGCGTACAACCTTGTGCGCATTAAGCAAGGTGATGAATGGAAAACCGCATTCAATACGCCCGAAGGTCATTTTGAGTACTTGGTGATGCCTTTTGGTCTCTCCAATGCGCCTTCAGTTTTTCAGTCCTTTATGCATGACATTTTCCGGAAGTATCTGGATAAATTTTTGATTGTTTATCTGGATGATATTTTGGTTTTTTCTGATAATTGGGATTCGCATGTGGAGCAGGTCAGGTTGGTCTTTAAAATTTTGCGTGAAAATTCTTTGTTTGTCAAGGGCTCAAAGTGTCTCTTTGGTGTACAGAAGGTTCCCTTTTTGGGGTTCATTTTTTCCCCTTCTGCTGTGGAGATGGACCCAGTCAAGGTCCGAGCTATTCTTGATTGGACTCAGCCCTCGTCAGTTAAGAGTCTTCAGAAGTTCTTGGGCTTCGCTAACTTCTACCGTCGTTTTATCGCTAATTTTTCTAGCATTGTGAAACCTTTGACGGATATGACCAAGAAGGGCTCCGATGTAGCTAACTGGGCTCCTGCTGCCGTGGAGGCTTTCCAGGAGTTGAAACGCCGGTTTACTTCGGCGCCTGTTTTGTGCCAGCCTGACGTCTCACTTCCCTTTCAGGTTGAGGTGGATGCTTCGGAGATTGGGGCAGGGGCCGTTTTGTCGCAGAGAGGCCCTGGTTGCTCTGTTATGAAACCTTGTGCCTTTTTCTCTAGGAAGTTTTCGCCTGCCGAGCGAAATTATGATGTGGGCAATCGGGAGTTGTTGGCCATGAAATGGGCATTTGAGGAGTGGCGTCATTGGCTCGAGGGTGCTAAGCATCGTGTGGTGGTCTTGACTGATCACAAAAATCTGATGTATCTCGAGTCTGCTAAACGCCTTAATCCGAGACAGGCCCGCTGGTCATTGTTTTTCTCCCGCTTTGATTTTGTTGTCTCGTATTTACCTGGTTCAAAGAATGTGAAGGCCGATGCTCTTTCTAGGAGCTTTGTGCCTGATGCTCCTGGAGTCGCTGATCCTGTTGGTATTCTTAAAGATGGAGTTATCTTGTCAGCTATTTCTCCGGATCTGCGACGTGTGTTGCAGAGATTTCAGGCTGATAGGCCTGAGTCTTGTCCACCTGACAGACTGTTTGTCCCGGATAAGTGGACCAGCAGAGTCATTTCCGAGGTTCATTCCTCGGTGTTGGCAGGTCACCCGGGAATTTTTGGCACCAGAGATCTGGTGGCCAGGTCCTTTTGGTGGCCTTCCTTGTCAAGGGATGTGCGGTCATTTGTGCAGTCCTGTGGGACTTGTGCTCGAGCTAAGCCTTGCTGTTCTCGTGCCAGCGGTTTGCTCTTGCCCTTGCCTGTCCCGAAGAGACCTTGGACACATATCTCCATGGATTTCATTTCTGATCTTCCGCTATCTCAGGGCATGTCCGTTATCTGGGTGATATGTGATCGCTTCTCCAAGATGGTCCATTTGGTTCCTTTGCCTAAGCTGCCTTCCTCTTCCGATCTGGTTCCTGTGTTTTTCCAGAACGTGGTTCGTTTGCACGGCATCCCTGAGAATATTGTGTCTGACAGAGGATCCCAGTTCGTTTCCAGGTTCTGGCGATCCTTTTGTAGTAGGATGGGCATTGATTTGTCGTTTTCGTCTGCTTTCCATCCTCAGACTAATGGACAGACGGAGCGAACCAATCAGACTTTGGAGGCTTATTTGAGGTGTTTTGTCTCTGCTGATCAGGACGATTGGGTGACATTCTTGCCGTTGGCTGAGTTTGCCCTTAATAATCGGGCTAGTTCCGCCACCTTGGTTTCACCTTTTTTCTGCAACTCTGGTTTCCATCCTCGCTTTTCTTCAGGTCATGTGGAGCCTTCTGACTGTCCTGGGGTGGATTCTGTGGTGGATAGGTTGCAGCAGATCTGGAATCATGTGGTGGACAACTTGAAGTTGTCACAGGAGAAGGCTCAGCGCTTTGCCAACCGCCGCCGCGGTGTGGGTCCCCGACTACGCGTTGGGGATTTGGTATGGCTTTCTTCCCGCTTTGTTCCTATGAAGGTCTCCTCTCCCAAATTTAAACCTCGTTTTATTGGGCCTTACAAGATATTGGAAATCCTTAATCCTGTATCTTTTCGTCAGGATCTTCCTGTGTCGTTTGCTATTCACAATGTATTTCATAGGTCCTTGTTGCGGCGGTACATTGTGCCTGTAGTTCCTTCTGCTGAGCCTCCTGCTCCGGTGTTGGTTGAGGGCGAGTTGGAGTACGTGGTGGAGAAGATCTTGGATTCTCGCCTCTCCAGGCGGAGGCTTCAGTACCTGGTCAAGTGGAAGGGCTATGGTCAGGAGGATAATTCCTGGGTGGTCGCCTCTGATGTTCATGCGGCCGATTTAGTTCGTGCCTTTCATGCCGCTCATCCTGATCGCCCTGGTGGTCGTGGTGAGGGTTCGGTGACCCCTCACTAAGGGGGGGGTACTGTTGTGAATTTGCTTTTTGCTCCCTCTAGTGGTTACTAGTTTTTTGACTCTGGTTTTTCTGTCATTCCTTTTATCCGCACCTGGGTCGTTAGTTAGGGGTGTTGCTATATAAGCTCCCTGGACCTTCAGTTCAATGCCTGGCAACGTAGTTATCAGAGCTAGTCTGCTGTGCTCTTGTCTACTGATCCTGGTTCCAGTTATATCAGCTAAGTCTGCCTTTTGCTTTTTGCTATTTGTTTTGGTTTTGTATTTTTGTCCAGCTTGTTCCAAAACTATATCCTGACCTTTGCTGGAAGCTCTAGGGGGGCTGGTGTTCTCCCCCCGGACCGTTAGACGGTTCGGGGGTTCTTGAATTTCCAGTGTGGATTTTGATAGGGTTTTTGTTGACCATATAAGTTACCTTTCTTTATTCTGCTATCAGTAAGCGGGCCTCTCTGTGCTAAACCTGGTTCATTTCTGTGTTTGTCATTTCCTCTTACCTCACCGTCATTATTTGTGGGGGGCTTCTATCCAGCTTTGGGGTCCCCTTCTCTGGAGGCAAGAAAGGTCTTTGTTTTCCTCTACTAGGGGTAGCTAGATTCTCCGGCTGGCGCGTGTCATCTAGAATCAACGTAGGAATGATCCCCGGCTACTTCTAGTGTTGGCGTTAGGAGTAGATATATGGTCAACCCAGTTACCACTGCCCTATGAGCTGGATTTTTGTATTCTGCAGACTTCCACGTTCCTCTGAGACCCTCGCCATTGGGGTCACAACACAGGACCAGCAGATAGGAGCAAACACAATGTGTCTGATTACAACGATGCCAGGCACTGGACTAAGGATCCAGGAGGTTAATATAGCAACACCCCTGAGCTAACGACCCAGCTGGGTGCAAACTGAGGGAAGAAAATCCCAGAGTCATATCACTAGTAACCACAAGAGGGAGCCAAAAAGTCTAATTCACAACACCATGCGTCCTGCACGGTGATGGGCTGTGAAGACAACCCCCATCAGTGGATGTCGGGCACTCAGACCATCCTCATGGAGTCGGTCTCTACCCATTTGTGCACACACATGCACATTTGTGGCCTGCTGGAGGTTATTTTGCAGGGCTCTGGCAGTGCTCCTCCTGTTCCTCCTTGCACAAAGACTGAGGTAGCGGTCCTGCTGCTAGGTTGTTGCCCTCCTATGGCCCCCTCCATGTCTCCTTGTGTACTGGCCTGTCTCCTGGTAGCGCCTCCAGCCTCTGGACACTACGCTGACAAACACAGCAAACCTTCTTGCAACAGCTCGCATTGATGTGCCATCCTGGATGAGCTGCTCTACGTGAGCCACTTGTGTGGGTTGTAGAGTCCGTCTCATGCTAATACGAGTGTGAAAGCACAACCAACATTCAAAAGTGACCAAAACATCAGCCAGAAAGCATTGATACTGAGATGTGGCCTGTGGTCCCCAACTGCAGAACCACTCCTTTATTGAGTGTGTCTTGATAATTGCCAATAATTTCTATCGGTTGTCTATTCCATTTGCACAACAGCATGTGAAATTGATTGTCAGTGTTGCTTCCTAAGTGGACAGTTTGATTTCACAGAAGTTTGATTTACTTGATTTACTTATATTCTGTTGTTTAAGTGTTCCCTTTATTTTTTTGAGCAGTGTACATACATGTATGGCAAAAAATACTGAACCTTAAATCTATATCCCACGATGAGCTGTTGGTGCATTTTTGATGCTACATATTTTTGATGGGGCTAAAATGCGGCGTCTTACAGTTCCTACAAAGTGGATGGGATTTATAGAAGTCTCATGCCCACTGTACTTAATTTTTTACTCGTCTTAAAGTGACCTGGGGTGCGTGTTTCAAATTCGCAACATGTCAATTTCTCTTTCATCTTACATTAGATGTGGAAAATCCGTCTGGGTAAAAACCTCTGTACATTTTTAGTGCATTTCCTTAGTGAAAACTCATAAAAAACACATGTAATCAGTACCTAAGTACTGTATATCAATAAAGATTTGTCAGAGCCAAATCCCATGAACATAAAAAACAAAGCAGTTTTAGTTAAAAAGTGTGTTAGGGTTGGCGGAATGCACTAAATAAAATATAAAATAAAGTGCAATCGCAACCCGGGGTCCACTGGTGCAGGAATGAACCTGCTGCTAGTGTGAACATTGACTGAACAAAACAGCGAGCATTACATTAAACACACTGTGTAAACGCCACACAGTGTGAATGGAACACTGAGTACTGCACTAAGGATGCTAAGTACTATACCCTGTTAACGTCACAGGGATGTTAGCATGTGGATTGAGCTTGCTCTGCAACGAAACTGTGCTAACCGCACATAAAAAATGAAGCAGAGCTGTGCTAAGAGAAAGAACTCTTATGACACTAGGTCCAATACTCTGTCGCCTACACTGGGAGGAAGGATATGGGTTGAGCTTGCTCTGTAACTGAACTTTGCTAACTGCACACATGAACGAAACAGATGATGATAAGCCAAGCAGCTTGCTACCCCAGTCCTGAAGCAACTGAAATTGTGCCTAACCAGCACCCTAAGCATGTAGCAGACTAGAAACTCAGGCGTTGAGCCATGGGTACAAAACCGCATAAGTGTGCTACCTGCCTGCCAACGTGTACAGTCTTGGAGCATAGATAGTCCCACACAAACAAGCAGACAACGTGGTAGAGTAACGCTAGGCTCCAACCCAAACACTCATGCCCAGTTGGCCGAGACATCGCGCGCAGGCCAATCTGGAACTGACACATCACCAGAGCAACTAACATCCGATCACCAATAAGAAGATGCTACATCACGGACATGCTCAGTAAGGTGATCTCTGGACTTAGACTCCAGAGCGCAAGGCTGCACCTGCATATCACTGGTTACCATAGACTTAGCAGAAGAGCCAGCAGAAACCAAACGTATACATCAGCCTGAGTAAAGGTACCTTCACACGAAACGACTTTGTAACGATATCGCTAGCGATCCGTGACGTTGCAGTGTCCTCGCTAGCGATATCGTTTAGTTTGACACGCAGCAGCGATCAGGATCCTGCTGTGATGTCGCTGGTCGCTGAATAAAGTCCAGAACTTTATTTGGTCGTCCGATCGCCGTGTATTGTTGTGTTTGAAAGCAAAAGCAACGATACCAGCGATGTTTTACACTGGTAACCAGGGTAAACATCGGGTTACCAAGCGCAGGGCCGCGCTTAGTAACCCGATGTTTACCCTGGTTACCAGCGTAAAAGTAAAAAAAACAAACACTACATACTCACCTGCGCGTCCCCCAGCGTCTGCTTCCTGACACTTACTGAGCGCCGGCCCTAAAGTGAAAGTGAAAGCACAGCGGTGACGTCACCGCTGTGCTGTTAGGGCCGGAGCTCAGTCAGTGTCAGGAAGCAGACGCTGGGGGACGCGCAGGTGAGTATGTAGTGTTTGTTTTTTTTACTTTTACGCTGGTAACCAGGGTAAACATCGGGTTACTAAGCGCGGCCCTGCGCTTAGCAACCCGATGTTTACCCTGGTTACCCGGGGACCTCGGCATCGTTGGTCGCTGGAGAGCGGTCTGTGTGACAGCTCTCCAGCGACAAACAGCGACGCTGCAGCGATCGGTATCGTTGTCGCTATCGCTGCAGCGTCGCTTCGTGTGAAGGTACCTTAAGATGCTGGCTCCGATGTCTGTGCTGAGCAGCAGTCACAGTGGCTGCATCTGAAAGGGAGAACACAGTAGCAGATAATGCTTGGGATGTATCCTGCACAGCGGGAGAATCAGGACGCCTAACAACGTGACACACCAAAAAGAGACAAAACATGCAGTGATAAAAATGCACACAGAAACACAATGAAAAACTGCAGGTATCCTAGTTTAAATAATAGGTGCAGCAATGGTACAGATATTCTACAGTGTCAAAATTCCAGAAAAGCTCATCACAGGAACTTGGCCTAAGAAACTAAATTGTTAGCTAGGTACATACCCAGAGAATAATAAGTGGCAAAAGAAAGCAGTTGTGGAGCGTATGGTAGATAGAGTAGTAAAACTATTATGGGAAAAAAAGTTATCCTTTTTTGTATTTTTTCTGTTACTTTTTTGCTCTTTTGTTTTAAATTATTCCCCCTTGCCAAAAAAAATCCACTGTAACCCAAAAAAGCTACTTAGGAAGCTATTACTAAGTTTACACCCAAAAGGAACATGTAGCAACAGCACAAAGTATTGTCATATGGTGTACGGATGCTAAATTAGAAATGGCAAAATATGTACGCAAAACGTTGAATGTGTCCTTTTTTAGGATCCAAAAATACCCAGGAATTTTGCCAACAAGATGTGGCAAGAAAATCTAGCAACTTACACTCCCAAAAAACACCTGCAAGAGACCGACCATTATATTAAAAAAATGTTACATAGTTATACTGGTTGAAAATAGACATAGAATCATAGAATTTTAGAGTTGGAAAGGACCTTCAGGGTCATTGTGTCCAACCACCTGCTCAATGCAGGAGTGACTAAACCATCTCAGACAGACATCTGTCCAGCCTCTGTTTGAAGACTTCCATTGAAGGAGAACTCACCACCTCTCATGGCAGCCTGTTCCACTCATTGATCACCCATCAAGTTCAACCTTATTCTTCCAGTTGTATATTCTCTCACTATTAGTGTTGAGCGATACCTTCCGATATTTGAAAGTATCGGTATCGGATTGGATCGGCCGATATCCAAAAAATATCGGATATAGCCAATACCGATACCCGATACCAATACAAGTCAATGGGACACAAATATCGGAAGTGGTCCTGGATGGTTTCCAGGGTCTGAAGGAAAGGAAACTTTCCTTCAGGCCCTGGGATCCATATTCATGTAAAAAATCTAATATATAAAGCTGAATGTGTGTATGTGTGTATGTATGTATGTATGTATGTGTGTATGTATGTCCGGGATTGGCATCTGAACCGTCGCAGCTACAGCCACAAAATTTTGCACAGTCACACGTCTGGACCCCGAGAGCGTCATAGGCTATGTTGTGAGGTGAAATTTTAACCCCGCGCTTTCCAATTCACCAAACAATTTTGCCCCTATCTACATAATGGGGAAAAAGTGAAAGGAAAAGTGTTGGAGGCGTCACAGCTACAGGCACAAAATTTTGCACGGTCACACGTCTGGACCCCGAGAGCGTCAAAGCTATGTTGTGAGGTGAAATTTTAACCCCGCGCTTTCCAATTCACCAAACAATTTTGCCCCTATATACATAATGGGGAAAAAATGAAAGGAAAAGTGTTGGAGGCAAATTAACAGCTGCCAGATGTGAACAAGGGGGACTTAAAGAATGAGAGCGATGGTGCCAAAGAGTATATACTGTACAGTTGCTAAGGTGGGGCCCCAACATGGGATAATCACCACACCACCACGGGGATATGAACACACACACAAAATGCGCCACACACTACCACGTGCTCGAACACATATACCACCCTCAGCGCACATTTCACCACACATACACCAACCTCGCCACATAAAAGTCGAAACACAAAAGTCGCCGCTCAAAACTCGCCACGCGCAAAACTCTCCACATGCAAAACTCGCCACACGTGCAAAACTCACCTCATGGAAAACTCGCCACACGCAAAACTTGCACACGCAGAAAAATTGCCACACGCAGAAAAATTGCCACATGCACAAAAGTTGCAACACATGCAAAAGTTGCCTCACACAAAACTTTCACATACTCAAAAGGCACCACACATAAAACTCACCACGCGCAAAACTCGCCATGCGCAAAACTTGCTGCACACAACTTGCTACACTAACCTGTCACATGCAACTCGACACACAAAAAGTTGCTACACGCATGTCGCCACACAAAACTCATCTCACAAAAGTCGCTACATGCATGTCGCCACACGCAACTCAACACACACAACTTGACACACGAAACTCGCCCTAAAACACACACACGTCTGGTATTATCCTTCAAAAATAAAAATCTGATTAATAAGCAGACAAACTACAAGAGCAACAAATGTACCATATAGGAATCCGGCAGCTGTCAGTCACATGACCAGTCTATTATGTGTATGTGTGAGCTAATATATACTGCCAGGGGGTGGGCTTACTGTTGGCTGGGGATTTATCAGGCTGCCAATTTAGCTTACAAATACTGAGGTAAAAATACTGACCAAATAACGTGTGAACGAGGGCTAATACAGGAGGAGATGACATACAGGTATATACTATATAGAGGAGGAGATGACATACAGGTACATACTACATACAGCAGGAGATGACATACAGGTATATACTATATACAGAAGGAGATGACACACAGGTATATACTATATACAGGAGCAGATTACCTACAGGTATATAGTATATACAGGAGGAGATGACATACAGGTATATGCTATGTATAGGAGGAGATGACATACAGGTATATACTATATACAGGAGAGATGACACACATATATATACTATATACAGGAGAGATGACACACAGATATATACTATATACAGGAGAGATGACACACAGATATATACTATATACAGGAGAGATGACACACAGATATATATTATATACAGGAGGAGATGACATACAGGTATATACTATATACAGGAGGAGATGACACACAGGTATATACTATATACAGGAGCAGATTACCTACAGGTATATAGCATATACAGGAGGAGATGACATACAGGTATATGCTATGTATAGGAGGAGATGACATACAGGTATATACTATATACAGGAGGAGATGACACACAGATATATACTATATATAGGTGAGATGACACACAGGTATATACTATATACAGGAGATTACATACAGGTATATCTAATATATAAAGCTGAATGTGTGTAAGTATGTATGTGTGTATGTCCGGGATTGGCATCTGCACCGTCGCAGCTACAGCCACAAAATTTTGCACAGTCACACGTCTGGACCCCGAGAGCATCATAGGCTATGTTGTGAGGTGAAATTTTAACCCCGCGCGTTCCAATTCACCAAACAATTTTGCCCCTATCTACATAATGGGGAAAAAGTGAAGGGAAAAGTGTTGGAGGAAAATTGACAGCTGCCAGATGTGAACAATGGGGACTTAAAGAATGAGAGCGATGGCGCCAAAGAGTATATACCGTACAGTTGCTAAGGTGGGGCCCCGACATGGGATACTCACCACACACGGGGATATGAACACAAACACAAAATGCGCCACACACTACCACGTGCTTGAACACATATACGACCCTCAGCACACATTTCACCACACACACACCAACCTCGCCACATAAAAGTCGAAACACAAAAGTCACCACTCAAAACTCGCCACGCGCAAAACTCGCTACATGCAAAACTCGCCATATGCAAAACTAGGCTCACGCAAAACTCGCCACACGTGCAAAACTCACCTCATGGAAAACTCACCTCATGCAAAACTTGCACACACAGAAAAATTGCCACATGTACAAAAGTTGCACCACATGCAAAAGTTGCCTCACACAAAACTTGCACATACTCAAAATGCACCACACATAAAACTCGCCACGCGCAAAACTCGCCATGCACAAATCTTGCTGCACACAACTTGCTACACTAACCTGTTACATGCAACTCGACACACAAAATGTTGCTACATGCATGTCGCCACACAAATCTCATCTCACAAAAGTCGCTACATGCATGTCGCCACAAGCAACTCAACACACACAACTTGACACATGAAACTCGCCCTAAAACACACACAAGTCTGGTATTGTCCTTCAAAAATAAAAATCTGATTAATAAGCAGACAAACTACAAGAGCAACAAATGTACCATATAGGAATCCGGCAGCTGTCAGTCACATGACCTGTCTATTATGTGTATGTGTGAGCTAATATATACTGCCAGGGGGGAGGGCTTCCTGTTGGCTGGGGATTTATCAGGCTGCCAATAGCAACCAATCACAGCTCAGCTTCTATTTTGCTACAGTTAATTAATCTGAGCTCTGATTGGTTAATATAGGCAACAAAGACATTCTCAGTATAACAAAGACAATATATGTTGTGAAATTCTTCTATTAGCTTAGTTTTTGCCTTTTAATAATTACATTTCTATCTATTTGTTTTTTGGTTTTTGTGTGCAGAATAAATTTTTGTTAACACATTCTATTTTGCTAACAGCAGTCATTAACCCGGGCGAAGCCGGGTAGTACAGCTAGTAAAGAATAAAAATAAAAAATATGGATATACTCACCCCTCCGACGGCCCCTGGACCTCACCGCTGCAAGCGTCTGCCTCAGTTCCTAAGAATGCAGAGTGAAGGACCTTCGATGACTTCGCGGCTTGTGATTGGTCGCGTGACCGCTCATGTGACCGCCCACGCGACCAATCACAAGCCGCAACGTCATCGCAGGTCCTACACTCACTGCATTCTTAGGAACGGAGGCTGCCGGTTGCACCGCTGAGGTCCAGGCTCCGTCCGAGGGGTGAGTATATTCATATTTTTTATTTTTATTCTTTATTTTTTACATGAAGATGGATCCCAGGGCCTGAAGGAGAGTCTCCTCTCCTCCAGACCCTGGGAACCATACGCACCGCACACGCCTGGGAACTTATAGGAACTTCCGATTCCGATTTCCGATATCACAAAAATATCAGAACTCGGTATCGGAATTCCGATACAGCGAATATCGTCCGATACCGATATTTACAGTATCGGAATGCTCAACACTACTCACTATATATCTTTATTAGACTGAGTGGTCGTAAACTGCCCTTTTTGTTTGTACTATGCCAAGAATGAAAAAAAGGTCTTAATTAAGATGCTATACTGCAGCATTTCATGGATCTATCAATTCACAGACACACAGACTCTAAAGGTCCAGAACCTCCCTATCACGTGAATCTGTGCATTATTATTCACAGACTGAGACTACCACTCACATTTTCTATGTTCTTCAAGATTGCAGTAACACACCACACTCAGATTTAGACCTTTCTATCTCTATATATAATAATGAGCTTTGTGGCCTAACCTCCTATCTCTAAAGTAAAACCCTAAAATGCCCACTGCTTTTCCTGCCCTCACGTCATGTAGAGCCTGTGATAGTCCCCCCTGATTGGTTCTTCTAAACAATAGTATTTGATAGTTCCAAGGCATTATCTTTGACAATGAGATTTTTGGAACTATTAATTTTTCTGAAATAGGACTCAAAGCTGATTTGTAGCTGATCGATGTAAACATCTCTAGGTGAAGGTTGTATAAAAATAAACCTTTGTTTTATAAAAAAATATGTGAAAAGATGTGTTAAAACTATTTTCAAGTTGCATTTACAATGTAATTATCCTTGCGCACTTGTGCTAGAGTGCTGTGCCCATCTTGATTTAATTGAGAAACCTTCTACATACTGTAAAATTGGAAAAATAAACCCTACGTGGTTCTGACCCTAGTAACTAGGTCTAGCAATGTTCTCAATAGGTCAACCAAAATGACCTAAAGTCTTTCTTAATAAAAATATTTGTCGCAACAGGAAAACAAAATTCGCATGAATGTGGCATGTATATGCAATTATTCATACAACTCAATGTATTCGTGTGTTCTAGAAAAACAGCTTTTGTCTGTTCCACTCATCATAATGTTTCATTGAAAACAGTGAATGGAAAATAAGTCTGCATTGTCTACTACATTTACAATAATTTCACCATGAGAATTAATACATGTGTGCTTATTGGCAGCTAAATAATAGCTGCTAATTTCCAACACATCAGCAATGGTAGCCGTCCAGCTTTAGAAAACTTGGTATATTTGGCTCATTTCACGTAATGGAAGAGTGCTAAAGATTTTATGTGCAACATATTGGCATCCTTAAATTTAATATGATCTCATTCTAGTGTGCCATAACCCAAATTAACACATTCTCAGGCTCTGCTAGAAAAAGGACTAAGTTTTCATCTGGCATCTCAACACTAATCATCATTCCAAAAATCGCTGTTTGAGAAAAGAAAATATTTTTTTCTCAATTTATTTTTTCGTCTTACATTTCTCCCATGAAGCAAAATTAAAAAGTCAGCAGAGAGCATATTATTTACTGAAAAGCAAATTTATTAGAAAAATGTGTCTGATGAAATTAAAAACTATAGTACAGAAAAGAGGAATTAAAAAAACAGAAATATTAAAACCTAACCATTAAAATTCAACATGGGATTTTTTAGAACTATAGAGTGCACAGCAATGAACTTCAGCTTTATTTATAAAAATGAATATCTAAAATATGATATATGATATAGATAGATTACTGTAAATAGTGTGGCATATACTGTATTCATGGATTATGGTACAAAATAAAAAAATTGAATGTGCAGAAAACTAAAAGTAAATGTGAGGGATTGATTAATATGCATTAATAATAATGTCATTAGACAGCTTATCCTTAACCCCTTCATGACCCAGCCTATTTTGACCTTAATGACCTGGCCGTTTTTTGCAATTCTGACCAGTGTCCCTTTATGAGGTAATAACTCCGGAACGCTTCAACGGATCCTAGCGGTTCTGAGATTGTTTTTTCGTGACATATTGGGCTTCATGATAGTGGTGAATTTAGGTCGATAATTTCTGCGTTTATTTGTGAAAAAAAAACAGAAATTTGGCGAAAATTTTGAACATTTTGCAATTTTCACATTTTGAATTTTTATTCTGTTAAACCAGAGAGTTATGTAACACAAAATAGTTAATAAATAACATTTCCTACATGTCTACTTTACATCAGCACAATTTTGGAAACAAAATTTTTTTTTGCTAGGAAGTTATAAGGGTTAAAATTTGACCAGTGATTTCTCATTTTTACAACAAAATTTACAAAACCATTTTTTTTAGGGACCACCTCACATTTGAAGTCAGTTTGAGGGTTCTATATGGCTGAAAATACCCAAAAGTGACACCATTCTAAAAACTGCACCCCTCAAGGTGCTCAAAACCACATTCAAGAAGTTTATTAACCCTTCAGGTGTTTCACAGCAGCAGAAGCAACATGGAAGGAAAAAGTGAACATTTAACTTTTTAGTCACAAAAATGATCTTTTAGCAACAATTTTTTTATTTTCCCAAGGGTAAAAGGAGAAACTGGACCACAAAAGTTGTTGTCCAATTTGTCCTGAGTACGCTGATACCTCATATGTGGGGGTAAACCACTGTTTGGGGGCACGGCAGGGCTCGGAAGCGAAGGACTTTTTGAATGAAAAATTGGCTCCAATCTTTAGCGGACACCATGTCGCGTTTGGAGAGCCCCTGTGTGCCTAAACATTGGAGCTCCCCCACAAGTGACCCCATTTTGGAAACTAGATGCCCCAAGGAACTTATCTAGATGCATAGTGAGCACTTTAATCCCCCAAGTGCTTCACAAATTGATCCGTAAAAATGAAAAAGTACTTTTTTTTCACAAAAATTTTTTTTAGCCTCAATTTTTTCATTTTCACATGGGCAACAGGATAAAATGGATCATAAAATTTGTTGGGCAATTTCTCCTGAGTATACTGATACCTCATATGTGGGGGTAAACCACTGTTTGGGTGCACGGCAAGGCTCGGAAAGGAAGGAGCGCCATTTGACTTTTTGAATGAAAAATTATCTCCATCGTTAGCGGACACCATGTCGCGTTTGGAGAGACCCTGTGTGCCTAAACATTGAAGCTCCCCACATGTGACCC
Source organism: Ranitomeya variabilis (assembly GCF_051348905.1). Lineage (NCBI taxonomy): Eukaryota > Metazoa > Chordata > Amphibia > Anura > Dendrobatidae > Ranitomeya > Ranitomeya variabilis. Next base: position 779,172,693 of record NC_135233.1, read on the forward strand.
CATTTTGGAAACTAGACCCCCCAAGGAACTTATCTAGATGCATAGTGAGCACTTTAAGCCCCAGCTGCTTCACAGAAGTTTATAACGCAGAGCCATGAAAATAAAAAATAATTTTTCTTTCCTCAAAAATGATTTTTTAGCCCGGAATTTTTTATTTTCCCAAGGGTAACAGGAGAAATTGGCACCTAAATGTTATTGTCAAGTTTCTTCTGAGTACGCTGATACCTCATATGTGGGGGTAAACCACTGTTTGGGCGCACGGCAGGGCTTGGAAGGGAAGGCACGCCATTTGGCTTTTTGAATGGAAAATTAGCTCCAATCATTAGCGGACACCATGTCGCGTTTGGAGAGCACCTGTGTGCCTAAACACTGGAGCTCCCCTACAAGTGACCCCATTTTGGAAACTAGACCCCCCCAAGAAACTTATCTAGATGCATAGTGAGCACTTTAAACCCCTAGCTGCTTCACAGAAGTTTATAACCCAGAGCCATGAAAATAAAAAATAATTTTTCTTTTCTCAAAAAATGAATTTTAGCCCCCAATTTTTTATTTTCCCAAGGGTAACAGGAGAAATTTGACCCCAAAAGTTGTTGTCCAGTTTCTCCTGAGTACGCTGGTACCCCATATGTGGGGGTAAACCACTGTTTGGGCACATTCCGGGGCTCGGAAGGGAAGTAGTGACGTTTTGGAATGCAGACTTTGATGGAATGGTCTGCGGGCATCATGTTACGTTTGCAGAGCCCCTGATGTGCCTAAACAGTAGAAACCCCCACAAGTGACCCCATTTTGGAAACTAGACCCCCCAAGGAACTTATCTAGATGTGTGGTGAGCACATTCAACCCCCAAGTGCTTCACAGAAGTTTACAACGCAGAGCCGTGAAAATAAAAAATAATTTTTCTTTCCTCAAAAAAGATGTTTTAGCAAGCAATTTTTTATTTTCCCAAGGGTTACAGGAGAAATTTGACCCCAACTGTTGTTGTCCAGTTTCTCCTGAGTACGTTGATACCCCATATGTGGGGGTAAACCACTGTTTGGGCGAACGTCTGGGCTCGGAAGGGAAGTAGTGACATTTTGAAATGCAGACTTTGATGGAATGCTCTGCGGGCGTCACGTTGCGTTTGCAGAGCCCCTGATGTGCCTAAACAGTAGAAACTCCCCACAAGTGACCCCATTTTGGAAACTAGACCCCCAAAGGAACTAATCTAGATGTGTGGTGAGCACTTTGAACCCCCAAGTGCTTCACAGAAGTTTATAACGCAGAGCCGTGAAAATAAAAAATCATTTTTCTTTCCTCAAAAATAATTTTTTAGCCTGCAATTTTTTATTTTCCCAAGGGTTACAGGAGAAATTGGACCCCAAACGTTGTTTTCCAGTTTCTCCTGAGTACGCTGGTACCCCATATGTGGGGGTAAACCACTGTTTGGGCACACGTCGGGGCTCGGAAGGGAGAGAGCACCATTTGACTTTTTCAACGCAAGATTGGCTGGAATCAATAGTGGCGCCATGTCGCGTTTGGAGACCCCCTGATGTGCCTAAACAGTGGAAACCCCTCAATTCTAACTCCAACACTAACCCCAACACACTCCTAACCCTAATCCCAACCCTAACCCCAACACACCCCTAACCCTAGTCTTAACCCTATTTCCAACCCTAACTCTAATTCCAACCCTAACCCTAAGGCTATGTGCCGATGTTGCGGATTTGTGTGCGGATTTTTCCGCACTGTTTTTGAAAAATCTGCAGGTAAAACGCACTGCGCTTTACCTGCTGATTTACCGCGGATTTCCAGTGTTTTTTTGTGTGGATTTCACCTGCGGATTCCTATTATGGAGCAGGTGTAAAACGCTGTGAAATCCGCACAAAGAATTGACATGCTGCGGAAAGTACAACGCAGTGTTTCCGCGCTGTATTTTCCGCACCATGGGCACAGCGGATTTGGTTTTCCATAGGTTTACGTGGTACTGTAAACGTGATGGAAAACTGCTTCGAATCCGCAGCGACCAATCCGCTGCGGATCCGTAGCCAAATCTGCACCATGTGCACATAGCCTAATTCTAACCCTAATTCCAACCCTAGCCCTAATTCTAACCCTAACTCTAACGCTAATTGTAACCCTGACCCTAATTCTAACCCTAATTCTAACCCTAACCCTAAGTGCAACCCTATCCCTAAGTGCAGCCCTAAGTGCAGCCCTATCCCTAAGTGCAGCCCTATCCCTAAGTGCAGCCCTATCCCTAAGTGCAATCCTATCCCTAAGTGCAACCCTATCCCTAAGTGCAACCCTAAGTGCAACCCTATCCCTAAGTGCAACCCTAAGTGCAACCCTATCCCTAAGTGCAACCCTATCCCTAAGTGCAACCCTAAGTGCAACCCTATCCCTAAGTGCAACCCTAAGTGCAACCGTAAGTGCAACCCTATCCCTAAGTGCAACCCTAAGTGCATCCCTAAGTGCAACCCTATCCCTAAGTGCAACCCTATCCCTAAGTGCAACCCTATGTGCAACCCTAAGTGCAACCCTAAGTGCATCCCTAAGTGCATCCCTAAGTGCAACCCTATCCCTAAGTGCAACCCTAAGTGCAACCCTAAGTGCATCCCTAAGTGCATCCCTAAGTGCAACCCTAAGTGCATCCCTAAGTGCATCCCTAAGTGCAACTGTAAGTGGAATCCCTAAGTGCAACCCTATCCCTAAGTGCATCCCTAAGTGCAACCCTATCCCTAAGTGCAACCCTAAGTGCAACCGTAAGTGCAACCCTATCCCTAAGTGCAACCCTAAGTGCATCCCTAAGTGCAACACTATCCCTAAGTGCAACCCTAAGTGCAACCCTAAGTGCAACCCTAAGTGCATCCCTAAGTGCAACCCTAAGTGCATCCCTAAGTGCAACCCTAAGTGCATCCCTAAGTGCATCCCTAAGTGCAACCCTAAATGCATCCCTAAGTGCAATCCTAAGTGCAACCCTACCCCTACCCCTAACCCTACCCCTAACCCTACCCCTAACCCTAACCCTAACCCTACCCCTAATCCTAACAGAAAAACAAAAATAAATATATTTTCAGTATTTTATTATTGGCCCTACCTATGGGGGTGATAAAGGGGGGGGGGTTATTTACTATTTTTTTTTATTTTGATCGCTGTGATAGAACCTATCGCAGCGATCAAAATGTGCAAAGAACGAATCTGAGGGCGGGGGAGGGTCGGATGGGAGAGGAAGGCGCTTAGGACAGGACGGAGGGGTATGGAACACTCACGGCAGCTGCAGATCGCCGCCGTCAGTCGGTGGGCAGATCGGGGTCTCCAGCCATGGCAGATGCTATTGCAGCATCGGCCATGGTTGGATTGTAATATTTCACCATTTTCATAGGTGAAATATTATAAATTGCTCTGATTGGCTGTTGCACTTTCAACAGCCAATCAGAGCGATCGTAGCCACGGGGGGGCGAAGCCACCCCCCCTGGGCTAAAGTACCACTCCCCCTGTCCCTGCATGTTGGGTGAAATTCGAGTTAACCCTTTCACCCGGCCTGCAGGGACACGATCATTCTGTGACACAGCATATGCGTCACAGGTCGGATTGGCACCGACTTTCATGACGCATACGCTGTGTCACAGGTCGGGAAGGGGATAAAGGGATTTTCAGGTCTAAAATGATAAGTGCGCAGTCACTCTCTGCAACTACAGACGTAGGAATCTGCAGGGTTTCGCCGGTTTCTGAGCTAGGACTGGACAGAATATATGATTTATGCATACTCCCGGCCAGCGCCTATCTAGTGGGCGTGGCCTCGCTCCATAAGATTTCATTGAGTGAGGTTGCAGCCAGACTAGAGGGCGTGGCCTTGCTCCATACAAGTGTATGGAAGCAAGGCCACGCCCACTGGTTGAAAGAATATATAACGCATATCCAGTCCCAGCTCAGAAATTGGTGAATCCCTGCGTACGCTGTGGCAATTCATAAGTCTGCAGTTACACAGAGTGACTACAGACTTATCGATATGGACATGGACCGGACAACTTCTTTAAAGATGTATATCTTTCTTTGTACACCTCCATCTTTATGGAAATGTTATTTTGCAGTCATCTTCTTTTTCCCTTCCTCAAGAAATTCTGCCTGTTAGGTTCCATCAATCATAGCTGTTTCATATATATCACATTCTGGTTGGCTACTTAGAAACATATTGGTCCCAATCCCAGCACTGCCCCAACATCAGCGAAGCTGCACTTTTAGATCAGAACTTCAGCTGTAAAGTACTGGGAATACCTTGCAGCCTTGGCTAAAAAAATAACACTGCAGTCCTCATATGTATTTACTAAGTATATATTCTTTCTATTTTCAAGCATATGTATACACAATGGCATACATAAAGGAGAAAGGGTAAATGGTAACAAGTAGAGATGAGCAGAATAGGGTTGAGTGAAAAGGATAGGACAAATTCAAAAATTGCCGACTTTCGGCAAAGTCGGGTTTCATGAAACCCGACCCGATCCTAGTGTGGGATCGGCCCTGCGCTCGGCGATCAGCGCGCCAAAGTCGCATTTCATATGATGCATTCAGCGCCATTTTTCAGCCAATGAAGGAGGACGCAGAGTGTGGGCAGCGTGATGACGTAGGTCTCGGTCCCCACCATCCTAGAGAAGGGCATGACAGTGATTGGCTTGCTTTCTGCGGCATCACAGGGGCTATAAAGGGGCATGCACACCGACCGCCATCTAACTTCTGCCGATCTCAGCATAGGGAGAGGTTAGTGCCGCTTCATCAGAAGAAGGCATATAGTTAGGGAGGGAAGATTAACCCCCAAACTGCTTGTGCTGTAGCGATTTCCACTGTCCAACACCACCTTTGTTTTGCAGGGACAGTGGAGGCTATATTTTTGTGCATCAGCTCTGCAGCTTATTAGGCTGCCCTATAAGGCTCCCTGATAGCTGCATTGCTGTTTGCACCACTGCTGTGCAAACCAACTGCTTTTTTAAAAGCAAAAATCCTGTTGCTCCTTTCTGCAGTTATCTTGTTTATTTGTCCACACTTTTGTGTGCAGCAGTCCTTTTTATTGCTGCCATACTTGTCCTGAGATCAATGTAGGGAGATTGAAATTGTACTACAGTCCTTGTATTTTTTCAAATATCAGCCAGCCACTTTCAGCCACTTACATTGTGTTGTTTTATTCACTGGGCCTGAGTTTTGGTTCAGTCTCCCCCCAAAAAAAGTGAGATTCAAATTCTAACAAAGTGGATATACGTCTGTCCTGTTAGTTTGTCGTATATCAGCCAGCCACTTTCAGCCACTTACATTGTGTTGTTTTATACACTGGGCCTGAGTTTTGGTTCAGTCTCCCCCCCAAAAAAGGAGATTCAAATTCTCACAAAGTGGATATACTTCTGTCCTGTTAGTTTGTCGTATATCAGCCAGCCACTTTCTGCCACTTACATTGTGTTGTTTTATGCACAGGGCCTGAGTTTTGGTTCTGTCTCCCCCCAAAAAAAGGGAGATTTCAATTCTCAACAAGTTTATATACACCTTCTACCTTGTTTTACAGTACCATATAACGGTTGTTATTTTGGTTAGATTTTCCAAAAAATGAGGCAGTCTGGTGGAAGAGGCCATGGGCGTAGGTTGCCAGCTGGTACTGATGGTGGTGGTGGTGGTGGTGCATCTGGTGGTAGTGGGAAAAGCACAATAGCACCTAAGGCTGGAGGTGTTGAGCCAGCATCATTGTCTGGCTACACAAGGCCTCGTAGGCTCCCTTATCTGGGAGTAGGAAAACATCTTTTAAAGCCGGAGCAGCAGGAAAAAGGTTTGGCTTTCCTTGCTGACTCAGCCTCTAGCTCTTTTGCCTCCTCTTCAGAAAGTTCAAAATATAAAAGCAGCGAGTCGTCAGTGGATGATCCCGGTCAGGAAGAAGACGTTTCCTTGTGTCCTTCACCCAAACCAAAAGTGAAGGATGCATCAGGCGACACTACAGGTTACTCCATGGAGCTCTTTACACATACCGTGCCTGGGTTATAAAGGGAAATTGTTAACTGCCCAATACAAGATGAATCGGACATGGAGTGCACTGATGCACAGCCACAGCTAGATTATTATGCTGTTCCATTGAATCAGATCACTACATTGCCCTCGCAGTGTACTGAGCCAGAATCTGACCCTGATGAGACTATGGTGCCCTGTCTCAAACGCTATAACACCTTACATAGTGACACAGAGGAAGGTGCACATGATATTGAAGAGGAGGTGATAGATGACCCAGTTGTTGACCCAGATTGGCAGCCATTGGGGGAAGAGGGTGGCACTGCCAGTAGCTCAGAAGCAGAGGAGGATGATCCACAGCTGCCATCTAGATCGCAACAGCTGTCATCTGGCAGGCCCGTATCAGGCCAAAAACAATTGTCAAAATCAAAAACAGTTTTAGGACAGCATGGCCATCCGGTGAAAGTAGCACAGCGTGCAATGCCTGAAAAGGTATTCCATAGTAGGAAGAGTGTAGTGTGGCAATTTTTTTAACCAAGATCCGAATGATCAGTGCAGTTATCTGTAAGAAATTCTCAAAGACCTTTAGCAGAGGGAAGAATCTTCAAAATTTAAATACAACATGCATACTTAGACATTTAATCAGCATGCACTTGCAAGCCTGGACTAACTACCAAACGACCCGTACCGTTGGTGCACCTGGTCAGAATGAAGGTAGTCAGCAATGCTACATTGCTTCCCTCACTGTAAGCCCACCGGTTAGGACACCACCAGCAGCAAATGTGGAGGTATTGTCGCAAGGCCAAAGCAGTCAGGGAATCACAAGGTTATTGGTAGGAAACACTGTATGTAGGCCAACATCAAGAATACCATCACCAACCCTCTCTCAATCCGCCATGTCCACCACCCCCACCGCTAGTTCCACCATATGCAGCTCTCCAGTCCAGCTCACCCTACAAGAGACTCTCATTGGAAAAGAAAGTACTCATCCTCTCATCCGCGTACACAGGGTTTGAACGCCCACATTGCTATACTAATCTCGTTAGAGATGATGCCCTACCGGTTGGTTGAAAGCGAAGCTTTCAAAGACCTGATGGCCTGCGCAGTACCACGCTATGACCTACCCAGTCGGCACTTCTTTGCGAGAAAAGCCATCCCAGCCCTCCACCAGCATGTCAAAGACCGCATTGTCCATGCACTGAGGCAATCAGTCAGTGGAAAGGTGCACCTCAGATGCATGGACCAGTAGGCATGGCCAGGGACATTACGTGTCCATCACGGTGCACTGCGTTAATGTGGTGGATGCAGGGTCCACAGGGGACAGCCATAGTGGGACAGTTCTGCCTAGCCCACGGTCTAGGAAACAGTTGGCTGTAGGCATTCGCCACCCCTCCTCCTCCTCCTCCTCCTACAGAAGTGAAAGCTCATCCACAGAGCGCAGTAGCATGACCACTCCATCCGCAGCTGCCAGTGTTGCACACGAGGTGTCCCATTATCGAACAGCTAGTGGTAAGCGTCAGCAGGCTGTGTTACAAATGAAGTGTTTGAGTGACAACAGACACACCGCAAAAGTACTGGCCGAGTACTTGCAGCAACAAACGCAGTCATGGCTGGGCAGTGTACATCTTGAGGCAGGCAAGGTAGTCAGTGATAAAGGAAGGAATTTTATGGCTGCCATAGCCCTTTCAGAACTGAAACACATACCTTGCCTGGCTCACACCTTGAACCTGGTGGTGCAGTGCTTCCTCAAAAATTTTCCGGAGTTACCAGCCCTGCTCCTGAAGGTGCGAAGACTTTGCTCGCACATCCGCCGGTCGCCCGTACACTCCAGCCATATGCAGAACCATCAGCGATCGCTGAATCTTCCCCAGCACCACCTAATAATAGACGTTGCAACAAGGTGGAACTCCACACTGCACATGGTTCAGAGGCTGTGCGAACAGAGGCGTGCTGTAATTAATTTGTTGGAGGATACACATACACGGGCAGGCACTTGGATGGCAGACGTGGAGTTGTCTGGTGTGCAGTGGTCGAAGCTACAAGACCTCTTTCAAGTCCTTCAGTGTTTTGAGGAATGCACATGGCTGGTAAGTGCAGACGACGCCATCATAAGCATGAGCATCCCACTAGTGCGTCTGCTAATGCAAAGTTTGACGCACATTAAGGAGCAGGCATCTGCAGCCGAGGATGAGGGAAGCCTTGATGACAGTCAGCCATTGTCTGCTCAGGGAACTCTCCTGGACAAGGTGGCGGATGAAGAGGAGGAGGAGGAGGATGATGGGGATGAATATTTATGGGAGGAGGATGCTTCTCAGGGGGCAATAGAAACTGGTGGCGTTGCAAGGTCAGCTACAGGGTTTTTGTGGGACACAAGTGATGTTGATTTGCAAGAAAGTGCTCCTTAACCCAGCACAAGCAGTGAATTGACACCTGAAACATTGGCCCACATGGCTGAGTATGCCTTGCGTATCCTAAAAAGGGACCCCCACATTATCAAAATGATGACCGATGACGATTACTGGTTGGCCTGCCTCCTGGATCCACGATATAAAGGAAAATAACAAAATATCATGCCACATGAGAACCTTGAGCAAATATTGGCTACCAAACAAGCAACTCTTGTAGACCGTTTGGTTCAGGGATTCCCAGCACACAGCGGCGGTGATGGTTCTCACAAGAGCCGTAGGGGGCAACATGGCAGAGGTGTTAGAGGTGCACAAATCCGAAGTGGCGTTGGACAGAGGGGTTTTATGACCAGGGACCAGGTTGTGGAGTGATTTTGCAACGACCGCTGACACGACAGGTACTGCTGCATCGATTCAAAGTGACAAGAGACAGCATTTCTCCAGTATGGTTACTAACTGCTTTTCCTCCCTTATCGATGTTCTCCCTCACAGGTCATTCCCCTTTGATTACTGGGCATCTAAAATAGGCACCTGGCCTGAATTGGCAGAATATGCATTACAGGAGCTCGCTTGCCCTGCTGCTAGTGTGCTATCAGAAAGAATCTTCAGTGCTGCTGGTTCAATACTGACCGAAAAAAGGACACCTCTGGCTACCCGAAATGTTGATGATCTAACCTTCATTAAAATGAACCAATCATGGATTTCAAATTATTTTGCCCCACCTTCCCCTGCTGACACGTAGCTTGCCTGAAAAATGTCTTGCTTTTGGCCTCCTCTTACTGACTTCTCCAATTCCTCCATTTGCAGCTGCTGAATGTCCACCATAGGCCATTTTTATACCTCCCTAAATGGGCTGACTCCCCCCACAGGGCCGTGGTCACCACCTGGCGCAAGCACCTGTGCGAGTGCCGTTTGCCTGGACAGGTGGGTGTGCCCACTCTTGGGCGATGGCACTGGCACAGGGTCCCTCATAGTACAATGAAGTGTCTCTGATGGTGGTGGTGCACAACCAATGTTAGACACACTGTCGTAATATGAAGGGCCCTGTGCCAGTACCGCCGCCCACAAGAGAGTGTTCCCCCCCAGCTCGAACAGTGCTCTACCACTTGCAATACTTACCTCTCCCTGCTCCACCACTGTGTAGTCTGTGCTGCTAAATCCTTCAATGGCACTGCCAATACAAATTTGTTGAAATGATAGATGATAGTTAAAATATACAGGTGCTCTGGCCTCCATTTAGACCATTTAATACTTTGCACCTACTACCACTGTCTGCTACTCAGCAGAGGAGCCCACGCCTGTACCTAGCTATGCCACCTGTTTATTTATGATCAATTTTTTGGCAGACATTTAGCCCACTTTATTATTTGGGCCTACTAACTGTGTCTGCCTCTCATTACAGTTGTCCTCCAATGAACAAAGCAATGCCGCCTGTTTAGTCCTGTTACCAATTTTGAACTGCATTTAGCTCACTTTATTATTTGGGCCTATATCTGTGATTCCTCCTCATCCTGCCCATTACCAAGCCACTGCTAGATGAGTCTGCTGGTACATTGACCCAGACCACTACATTCCCCTTGCACTCTACACAGCCAGAATCTGACCCTGCTGAAAGTCAGGTTCCCCTTCCCGCATACTATACCACCTAACACGGGGACAAAGAGGAAGGTGCAGATGAAAGTGCAGGTTCCTTCATCAGGTAGGGAGGCATACTCGTTGGCGACGTCACTGGCACATGGCCCCTCATAGTACGCAAAAGTGTCTCTGCCGGTGGGAGGCGCCACCCGCCGTCAAACACACCGCTGTACTATGAGTGGCCCTGTGCCAGTGCCAATGCCAATGAGTGGGCCCCCCCTGCTTGCTCAGGATCACAGCACTTGCAAAGTTGAAATACTTACCTCTCCCTGCTCCACCGCCGTGGCGTATTCCGCATTTCCTGGGCCCATGAAAATCTTGAGCCAGCCCTACCCCCCCACAACTTTAGCCAAATTACCCCCCGTTTTCAATGCCTAACTATTATTATCGTTTCTCCTTATGGAGAGTGACATACCATCTCTGGCTTGTCAAGGTAAGGAGGCTTATTTGCCGTACAATGCTCCTCTGGGAATTTAAATATGCAAATTGCCTCTTCTGAGAAAAAGAGGACTTAAACTCTACAGCGCCACCTATTGGAAGTAGCGATCCTACAAGTCACAATCAACCCTTTAACAAGTCGTACAATATGACTTAGGATAAAAGCCAAATCAGTATCTCAATTCGCAGACACGGTGTTTCGGGCTGTTGGCCCTCGTCAGTGCGAAGCATGAGAACTGATTTGGCTAGGTGAGAGGCTCTGGACATGGGGTCTAAGGTTGTATCGTTTCTCCTTATGGAGAGTGACATACCATCTCTGGCTTGTCAAGGTAAGGAGGCTTATTTGCCGTACAATGCTCCTCTGGGAATTTAAATATGCAAATTGCCTCTTCTGAGAAAAAGAGGACTTAAACTCTACAGCGCCACCTATTGGAAGTAGCGATCCTACAAGTCACAATCAACCCTTTAACGAGTCGTACAATATGACTTAGGATAAAAGCCAAATCAGTATCTCAATTCGCAGACACGGTGTTTCGGGCTGTTGGCCCTCGTCAGTGCGAAGCATGAGAACTGATTTGGCTAGGTGAGAGGCTCTGGACATGGGGTCTAAGGGGTATCGTTTCTCCTTATGGAGAGTGACATACCATCTCTGGCTTGTCAAGGTAAGGAGGCTTATTTGCCGTACAATGCTCCTCTGGGAATTTAAATATGCAAATTGCCTCTTCTGAGAAAAAGAGGACTTAAACTCTACAGCGCCACCTATTGGAAGTAGCGATCCTACAAGTCACAATCAACCCTTTAACGAGTCGTACAATATGACTTAGGATAAAAGCCAAATCAGTATCTCAATTCGCAGACACGGTGTTTCGGGCTGTTGGCCCTCGTCAGTGCGAAGCATGAGAACTGATTTGGCTAGGTGAGAGGCTCTGGACATGGGGTCTAAGGGGTATCGTTTCTCCTTATGGAGATACCCCTTAGACCCCATGTCCAGAGCCTCTCACCTAGCCAAATCAGTTCTCATGCTTCGCACTGACGAGGGCCAACAGCCCGAAACACCGTGTCTGCGAATTGAGATACTGATTTGGCTTTTATCCTAAGTCATATTGTACGACTCGTTAAAGGGTTGATTGTGACTTGTAGGATCGCTACTTCCAATAGGTGGCGCTGTAGAGTTTAAGTCCTCTTTTTCTCAGAAGAGGCAATTTGCATAACTATTATTATAAAGTAAATTAAGATTGACAAGCTTCAGTAATAAGAATTGATGTTTTTGGCATTAAAATGGGCACTGTAGGTGTTTTCCTGTCCTCCACTCACTGCCAACTTTGATTCCCCATTGACTTGCATTGGGTTTCGTGTTTCAGTCGGCCCCCGACTTTTCGCAATAATCGGCCGATTTCACCCGACCCGACTTTTCACAAAGTTGGGTTTCGCGAAACCCGACTCGATCCCAAAAAAGTAAAAGTCGCTCAACTCTAGAGCAAATCATTTGAAATTTTATTTTGTTGGCTTCGCCAATTTGTGTTTTTTAACCCCTTCCCGACCTGTGACACAGCGTATGCGTCATGAAAGTCAGTGCCAATCCGACCTGTGACGCATATGCTGTGTCACAGAATGATCGCGTCCCTGCAGATCGGGAGAAAGGGTTAACTCCAATTTCATCCGACCTACAGGAACAGGGGGAGTGGTACTTCAGCCCCCCCCCGTGGCTACTATCGCTCTGATTGGCAGTTGAAAGTGAAACAGCCAATCAGAGCAATCTGTAATATTTCACCTATGAAAATTGGTGAAATATTACAATCCAGCCATGGCCGATGCTGCAATAGCATCTGCCATGGCTGGAGACCCCGATCTGCCCCCCACCACCGATCTCCTCCTCTCCGTCCTGTCATGTCCCATGCTCCCCTCCGTCCTCCTGTCCGCTCCCCCGTCCTCCTGTCTGCTCCCCCCGTGCTCTGATCCCCCCCCGTGCTCCGATGGCACCCCCCATACTTACCGAGCTCCTATGTCCCTCCCGGTGTCCTCGGTCTTCTCCATGGGCGTCGCCATCTTCCAAAATGGCGGGCGCATGCGCAGTGCGCCCGCCGAATCTGCCGGCTGGCAGATTCTTTCCAGGTACATTTTGATCGCTGTGATAGGTTCTATCACAGCGATCAAAATAAAAAAAAAGTAAATAACCCCTCCCCTTTATCACCCCATAGGTAGGGACAATAATAAAATACAGAAATTATATTTATTTTTGTTTTTCCATTAGGGTAAGGGGTAGGGTTAGGGGTAGAGGTAGGGTTAGGGGTAGGGTTAGGGGTAGGGTTAGAGTTGCACTTAGGGTTAGGGTTGCACTTAGGGTTAGGGTTGCACTTAGGGTTAGGGTTGCACTTAGGGTTGCACTTAGGGATAGGGTTGCACTTAGGGTTATGGTTGCACTTAGAGTTGCACTTAGGGTTAGGGTTGCACTTAGGGTTAGGGTTGCACTTAGGGCTAGGGTTGCACTTAGGGTTGAACTTAGGGTTAGAGTTGCACTTAGGGTTGCACTTAGGTTTAGGGTTGCACTTAGGGTTAGGGTTGCACTTAGGGCTAGGGCTGCACTTAGGGTTGCACTTAGGGTTAGGGTTGCACTTAGGGTTAGAGTTGCACTTAGGGTTGCACTTAGGTTTAGGGTTGCACTTAGGGTTGGGGTTGCACTTAGGGCTAGGGCTGCACTTAGGGTTTCACTTAGGGTTAGGGTTGCACTTAGGGTTAGGGTTGCACTTAGGGATAGGGTTTCACTTAGGGTTAGGGTTGCACTTAGGGTTAGGGTTGCACTTAGGGCTAGGGTTGCACTTAGGGCTAGGGTTGCACTTAGGGCTATGGTTAGAATTAGGGTTAGGGTTAGAATTAGGGTTAGAATTAGGGTTAGGGTTGCAATTAGAGTTATGGTTAGAATTAGGCTATGTGCACACGGTGCGGATTTGGCTGCGGATCCACAGCGGATTGGTCGCTGCGGATTCATAGCAGTTTTGCATCATGTTTACAGTACCACGTAAACCTATGGAAAACCAAATCCGCTGTGCCCATGGTGCGGAAAATACAGCGCGGAAACGCTGCGTTGTATTTTCTGCAGCATGTCAATTCTTTGTGCGGATTCCGCAGAGTTTTACACCTGCTCCATAATAGGAATCCACATGTGAAATCCACACAAAAAACACTGGAAATCCACGGTAAATCCGCAGGTAAAGCGCATTGCGTTTTACCTGCAGATTTTTCAAAAACGGTGCAAAAAACCCGCACACAAATTCGTAACGTGGCCACATAGCCTTAGGGTTAGGGTTGGAATTAGGGTTAAGACTAGGGTTAGGGGTGTGTTGGGGTTAGGGTTGTGGTTAGGGTTGGGATTAGGGTTAGGGGTGTGTTGGGGTTAGTGTTGGAGTTAGAATTGAGGGGTTTCCACTGTTTAGGCACATCAGGGGGTCTCCAAACGCGACATAGCGCCACCATTAATTCCAGCCAATCTTGCGTTGAAAAAGTCAAATGGTGCTCTCTCCCTTCCGAGTCCCGACGTGTGCCCAAACAGTGGTTTACCCCCACTTATGGGGTACCAGCATACTCAGGAGAAACTGGACAACAACTTTTGGGGTCCAATTTCTCCTGTTACCCTTGGGAAAATTAAACAATTCTGGGCTAAAAAATTATTTTTGAGGAAAGAAAACGTATTTATTATTTTCACGGCTCTGCGTTATAAACTTCTGTGAAGCACTTGGGGGTTAAACGTGCTCACCACACATGTAGATAAGTTCCTTTTGGGGTCTAGTTTCCAAAATGGGGTCACTTGTGGGGAGTTTCTACTGTTTAGGCACATCAGGGGCACTGCAAACGCAACGTGACGCCCGCAGAGCATTCCATCAAAGTCTGCATTTCAAAACGTCACTACTTCCCTTCCGAACCCCGATGTGTGCCCAAACAGTGGTTTACCCCCACATATGGAGCATCCGCGTACTCAGGACAAACTGGACAACAACATTTGTGGTCCAATTTCTCCTGTTACCCTTGGTAAAATAAAAAATTCCGGGCTAAAAAAATCATTTTTGAGGAAGGAAAAATTATTTTTTATTTTCACGGCTCTGCGTTATAAACTTCTGTGAAGCATCTGGGGGTTTAAAGTGCTCACTATGCATCTAGATAAGTTCCTTGGGCAGTCTAGTTTCCAAAATGGGGTCACTTGTGGGGGAGCTCCAATGTTTAGGTACACAGGGGCTCTCCAAACGCGACATGGTGTCCGCTAACGATTGGAGCTAATTTTCCATTCAAAAAGTCAAATGGCACGCCTTCCCTTCTGAGCCTTGCCGTGCGCCCAAAAACAGGTTTACCCCCACATGTGAGGTGTCGGCGTACTCGGGAGAAATTGCCCAACAAATTTTAGGATCCATTTTATCCTGTTGCCCATGTGAAAGTGAAAAAATTGAGGCTAAAAAAATTTTTTGTCAAAAAAAAGTTTTTTTTCATTTTTACGGATCAATTTGTGAAGTACATGAGGGTATAAAGTGCTCACTATGCATCTATATAAGTTCCTTTGGGGGTCTAGTTTCCAAAATGGGGTCACTTGTGGGGGAGCTCCAATGTTTAGGCACACAGGGGCTCTCAAAACGTGACATGGTGTCCGCTAACGATGGAGATAATTTTTCATTCAAAAAGTCAAATGGTGCTCCTTCCCTTCCGAGCTTTACCATGTGCCCAAACAGTGGTTTACCCCCACATGTGAGGTATCGATGTACTTAGGAGAAATTGCCCAACAAATTTTAGGATCCATTTTATCCTGTTGCCCATGAGAAAATGAAAAAATTGAGGCAAAAATAATTTTTTTTTGTGAAAAAAAGTACTTTTTAATTTTTACAGATCAATTTTTGAAGCACCTGGGGGTTTAAAGTGCTCACTATGCATCTAGGTAAGTTCCTTGGGGCATCTAGTTTCCAAAATGGGGTCACTTGTGTGGGAGCTCCAATGTTTAGGCACACGGGGGCTCTCCAAATGCGACATGGTGTCAGCTAAAGATTGGAGCCAATTTTTCATTCAAAAAGTCAAATGGCGCTCCTTCCCTTCCAAGCCCTGCCGTGCGCCCAAACAGTGGTTTACCCCCACATATGAGGTATCAGAGTACTCAGGACAAATTGGACAACAACGTTCGTGGTCCAGTTTCTCCTTTTACCCTTGGGAAAATAAAAAAATGTTGCTAAAGATCATTTTTGTGACTAAAAAGTTAAATGTTCATTTTTTCCTTCCATGTTGCTTCTGCTGCTGTGAAACACCTGAAGGGTTAATAAACTTCTTGAATGTGGTTTTGAGCACCTTGAGGGGTGCAGTTTTTAGAATGGTGTCACTTTTGGGTATTTTCAGCTATATAGACTCCTCAAACTGACTTCAAATGTGAGGTGGTCCCTAAAAAAATGGTTTTGTAAATTTTGCTGTAAAAATGAGAAATCACTGGTCAAATTTTAACCATTGTAACTTCCTACCAAAAATAAATTTTGTTTCCAAAATTGTGCTGATGTAAAGTAGACATGTGGGAAATGTTATTTATTAACTATTTGTGTCACATAACTCTCTGGTTTAACAGAATAAAAATTCAAAATGTGAAAATTGCAAAATTTTCAAAATTTTCACCAAATTTCCGTTTTTTTCACAAATAAACACATAAATTATCGACCTAAATTTACCACTAACATGAAGCCCAATATGTCTCGGAAAAACAGTCTCAGAACCGCTAGGATCCGTTGAAGCATTCCTGAGTTATTATCTCATAAAGTGACACTGGTCAGAATTGCAAAAAATGGCCAGGTCATTAAGGTCAAAATAGGCTGGGTCATGAAGGGGTTAAATATTTATATTACTTTTATAATATAATACTTATATTTGTGGCACATAAGATTGCTGCTATGAAGAAAAAAGAACCATCTCACCTCATGTTCTTTTGTTCATCTTATAGAGGGAGAAACAATTCTTAAACACTGTTGCCATACAAGTAGGGGAGGCAAATATTATTTTTAGCCATACATTACCCTACATCGATCACCAGTCTGGAAAAATTACGTCACCCCAAAGTTAGGCTTCCCTTACCATATGGCCATATAAATTCTGCTGAATATTGAGGACCCTTTATAAGCTTTATTTAGATTGGTCCTAAGATTCCTGCTGTTGTGTTTATGTGGATATACACACTTTTTTGTGGATGTGTCTATTGGTGATATAGGTTAGTATAATTGTTCACATATTTGTTGTCTGTATGGTTTTAGTGTAACGTCTGTGTTGGACTTTATTGTCCGCAGCTTTTAGGATTAATTATTAAAGGTTAAATTTTAACTTATTGGTCCCACCCTGCTTAATTTAAAAAACTTTTGGATTGGTGGTCTTTGCCTCTTTTTGGCACATAAGATTGCCATCAATCACATTATTGCAAAGCCTCTAATTTCCAAGAGAATATGTGTAAAATAATCTGAGATCTCCTGGGTGTGAATCAGAGGCGTAGCTAGAGTTTTGGTTCAGGGCGGGGCGAAACTTCTGAGTGGGCCCCTAACCAGGTAACCTTGATTACAACTTGGTGACGCGCCCTAATACTGGAGGAGAACCTCAGCAGATGACAACGATATTACTGAAAATAATCTCGATATAAAGACCAACATGGATACTACCGCCATATAGTCAGTGGTAGATACCAGCCATACAGAACATATAACAGATCACAGCCCAGTTTCAGATAATGTCTTACCGCTGACGTCCTTTCTGATGGAATCGTTCATTTTTCCCGTCTTTCCCATCTGGCCCACACTGACATGACAACTTCTTCCAGCTACAACTTGTCTGCAGAGATTACAACAAAGACACATTTCACTTCTCATATTCCAGCCATCACCATCTATTCCCAACCTGCACCAACTCTGCATCCTGCTGATACCCCAATACTGAGCCGCTGCTGCCATATGTGTCCCTATTACTGTCCCTGATACCCCAATACTGAGCCGCTGCTGCCATATGTGTCCCTATTGCTGCCCCTGATACCCCAATACTGAGCCGCTGCTGCCGTGTGTCCCTATTGCGGCCCCTGATACCCCAATACTGAGCGGCTGCTGCCATATGTGACCCTATTACTCCACCTGATACCCCAATACTGAGCCGCTGCTGCCATATGTGTCATTATTACTGCACCTGCTGTGTGGTTCTCTGTGCCCTCTAAATTCTAAAGCACCCCTCTATAATATAGTAATGCCGGGTGCAAGTGCCCTAGAAAACAGTGCCCATATTTTGCCCCCAAGAAAGTAATAATGCCCTGTGTGCCCCTTTCATAGTCACAGTAACCTGGGTTCCCCTATAACAATAAGTGCCCACTTTACATTTAATATTAATGGAAAGTTGAGTGGAAGTAAAAAGTGTGGTAGAAAAATCTGCACAAGCAACCAGGATAACTACAGTTTTGAAATGATTGTTAAGAAAAGGCCATTCAAAAATTTGGGTTAAATCCACAAGGAGTGGACTGCTGCTGGAGTCATTGCTTCAAGAGCCACCACACACAGACAAATCCAGGACATGGGCTACAAGTGTCACATTCCTTGTGTCAAGCTACTCATGACCAATAGACAATGCCAGAAGCATCTTACCTGGGCCAAGGAGAAAAAGAACTGGACTGTTGCTCAGTGGTCCAAGGTGTTGTTTTCAGATGAATGTAAATTTTGCATTTCATTTGGAAATCAAGGTCCCAGAGACTGGAGGAAGAGTGGAGAGGCGCACAATCCAAGCTGCTTGAGGTATAGTGTGAAGTTTCCACAATAAGTGATGGTTTGTGGAGCCATGTTATCTACTGGTGTAGGTCCACTGTGTTTTAAAAAGACCACAGTCAGCGCAGCAATCTACCAGGAAATTTTAGAGCACTTCATGCTTCCCTCTGCTGACAAGCTTTTTGGAGATGGAAATTTCCTTTTCCAGCAGGACATGGCACCTGTCAACACTGCCAAAAGTACCAACACCTGATATAAAAACAACAGTATCGCTCTGCTTGATTGGCCAGCAAACCTACCTGACCTTAACCCCATAGAGAATCTATGGGGTATTGTTAAGATAAAGATGAAAGACACCTGACCCAACAATGCAGATGAGCTGAAGGCTGCTATCAAAGCAACCTGGGCTTCCATAACACCTCAGAAGTGCCACAGGCTGATCGCCTCCATGCCACACCACATTGATGCAGTACCTGATGCAAAAGGAATCCCAGCCAAGTATTGAGTGCATTTACTGAACATACATTTCAGTAGGCCAACATTTCAGATTTTAAAATCATTTTTCAATCTGGTGTTATAACGTATTCTAATTTACTAAGCTAATTACTTTTGGGTTTTTATTGGCTGTAAGCCATAATCATCGACATAAACAGAAATAAACACTTTAAATATATCACTCTGTTTGTAATGACTGCATATAATATGAGTTTCACTTTTTGTATTGAAGAACTGAAATAAATTAACTTTTTGATGATATTCTAATTTTGTGAGAAGCACCTGTATATATAGAAACCCCAATGTAAGTGCTCAGCGTAGAGTGCCTGATAAATATGATTATGTAAAATGTTCCCAATAAAAGCTTCAACTCCATCCACAAAAAAAACCCCACTCAGGTCCTTCATCTGTTAATGGAAAAATAGAGGGTTTCCACATTACTGGCTTTGAAAAAGTGCTATGGCTCAGAACGACGAGAATGGTGACCGGTCTGCAAACCATGTCCTATGAGGAACGGTTACAGAATTTGGG
Organism: Ranitomeya variabilis; assembly: GCF_051348905.1. Taxonomy (NCBI): domain Eukaryota; kingdom Metazoa; phylum Chordata; class Amphibia; order Anura; family Dendrobatidae; genus Ranitomeya; species Ranitomeya variabilis. The sequence goes on from NC_135233.1 coordinate 779,191,891, forward strand.
AATGTTTAGATTGCAAAAAAGAAGACTGAGAGGAGACTTAATAGCTGTCTACAAATATCTCAAGGGCTGTCACATTGTAGAAGGATCATCTTTATTCTCATTTGCACAAGGAAAGACTAGAAGCAATGGGATGAAACTGAATGGGAGGAGACACAGATTAGATATTAGAAAAACTTTTTGATGGTTAGGGTGATCAATGAGTGGAACAAGCTGTCACGAGAGGTGGTGAGTTCTCCTTCCATGGAAGTTTTCAAACAGAGGCTGGACAGACATCTGTCTGGGATGATTTAGTGAATCCTGCTTTGAGCAGGGGGTTGGACCAGATGACCCCGTGTTAGAGGTCGAATTCTCACCTCTGCACAGTGGAAATCTCTGCTGCGGTCTCCCATCGATCCCAGCGTCTCACTCAGTTTGACTGTCAGGACTCTGACTCATTTTTTATTACCTTTTTGTGCATTACTGCCCTTTTCCAAGATGGCGTCTTTGGTCTCATGTGCACTGTGTCTTCCTGCTATAATACTCCACCCCAGCCTTCAGTCTGTGCTAGAGTATTCTGCTTTGCATCCAGCTCCTGACCTCTGGTGACTCCCTGGCTATATACCTGCTCCTGTGAACCTGTGGGGTTATCCTGTTACTCTGCTCTGAGTTCCTGCTGCATACTCCAGTTCCAGTAATCCTCCTTCATCTGCTGCTCATGTTTGCTTTCCATCTGCATTTGCTGGACATGTAAGCTGTTTCTGCTCTGCAAGAACCTGAGACTATTACCCAGACCTCCCTGGTTGAGCTAAGATATTATTTGAACTGCCTTATAAGCATATCTATCTGTGTTGTGGACTAAGCAAGGACTTATTCATGTCAAGTATCCTCAAGAATAATTGTGCTTCATAGACTTTCTGCGTGATTGCATTTTCCTCCGAAGTTTCCTATAGACTGCTGAGCTGCATTTGATATTTGCACCAAGTGTTGTGGATTTGAGTTTCTCTCTGCACCTGTTTGAATCACCGTGTGATAATATAGACTTTACCACTTATAAAACTGTGTCCTGTAGTTGTCTTGTTCCACGCAAAGAGTCTCCTGAGTTATCCCCTATAATTATTACACTGACTCTGTGCAAAGGGTTACTGCTGCCTTTCCAGCTTCTGCTATTGTAGCCAGTGCTGGGCAGCGGTGAGCAGATGCTTTTGGGACTAAGTCCTGCTTTTCCCCTTCTGAGCATGCCCAGGGTAAGATCTCTCACAAGATCACAAGATCGGGGGTCACATGCTTATATACTGCAGAAAATCCCATTGGTCCTCTAGGAAGGTCCTGAAGTTGCTCAAGTTCTGTGGCAGCCTCCCATTGGTCCTTCTGGGAAGGTCCTGTACTTGCTGCAGCTATAAAAGGTTTGCATGACCACACGGCCATGCGCTAGTATCAATTCAAGTCATGAGTTTTGCGCCAATATGGTCTTACATGTGTGTATTCAGGGCAGCGGCTGAAATAAGCCACTAGAATACCGAAACCTCCGGTGAGGAAATTGTGTGTATGTATTTAGGGCCCTGGCTGAAATAAGCCACTAGAATACCGACTCCTCCGGTGTGGAGATTGTATGAATGCCTCTTTGACTGTGTGACAACAGACTGCTATCTGCTTGGCAGTTGCTGTGTACTCCTGTGAGCTAAACAGGACACAGTGCTTTCTTTATAGGCGACTCTGTGAAGTAACAGAGTTCGCTTCTACCGCCATATAGTGCCACCATTTGCCAGCAGCAGGTTCTCTCCTGCACGGTGGACCCTGGGCTGCGAATGCACCAAATATCATCTCACTATTTACTTGGTGCATTCCGCCAGCCCCTAACACCCAGGAGGTCCCTTTCAGCTCTATCATTCTATGATTCTATGATTCTATAATCACTTATTAGGGGTTTCTGCTGTTTCGACATCTCAGGGGCTCTTCCAATGTGACATGGCACCCTCAAACGATTCCAGAAAATCTTGACTCCAATTTAGCGCTCCTTACTTTGAGCTTTGCACTGTGCCTCAAAAGTAGGTTTCGACCACAAAAGGAAGGGGTATCAGTGTACTCAGGAGAAATTGCACAATAAATTGTATGGCATAATTTCTCCTGTTATAATTTTGAAAATAAAAAACTTGGGGCTAAAATAACATTTTTGTGGGAAAAATTTATTTTTTTATTTTCACAGCTCAATGATAAAAACTTCTGTAAAGAAACTGGGGGTTCAAGGTGCTCACCACTCATCTAGATACAATCCTTGATGGGTCTAGTTTCCAAAATATGATCACTTGTGGGGCTCTCTTGTGCACATCAAAGGCTCTCCAAACGCTACATGGCTTCCACTAATGATTCCAGCAAATTTTTTCTCTAAAAAAGTCAAATGGCGGTCCTTTCCTTCCGAGCCCTGCCATGCACCCAAACAGTAGTTTTCCTCCATATATTTGGTATCTGCGTGCTCAGAAGAAATTGCATCACAAATTGTATGATGCATTTTCTTCTGTTACCTTTGTAAAAATGCAAAACTTGGAGATAAAATATTTTTTTAAAAATGTGATTTTTTAATTTTTACAGCTCTACATTATAAATTTCTGTGAAGCACCCAGGGTTCAGCGTGCTCAACACACATCTAGATACATTCCTTGAGGGATCTAGTTTCAATAATGGAGTCAATTGTTGGAGGTTTCCACTGTTTAGGTACATCCGGGACTGTCTCACTGGGTGAGGGAGAAGCAAGGTGCACAACAACAGGAAGAGGTGGGGAAGCCCAAACACTAGGGAAGGGAGGAATGGAGACCCCTAGGCAGATCTGACACACCCTGTGTTGCCTGATGTCCATAAATAGGTTCCACAACTATCACCAAGCAGGAACCAAGCACCAAGCGATAGGCCCTGGATAGGGAGAGGATGGGTTGAGCCCTAGTTTGCCCCCACTACAACTAAAGACAGAGAAGGTGGACAAACAAGGGAATACACTTAGCTTGAGAAGATCACCAAGATATTATGCCAGCAATCCTCCAAGAGTACTCCAAGAAGACACTAGCCAACTGCTGGTACTTCCAACCAGACAGAGGGAAATTGAGCTAACACCAGCACATTGCTGAAGAAACTTGAAGGTATTTATACCTTCAGCAAGGGAGTGTTAATTAGCAGCAGAAGGTGCAGGTAACTGTTAGGTCCTAGTGGGAGAAGGATATCACTCCATAACAGAGATGTAAAAATCAAGAAGGTGCTTGCAGGGCTAATCGCAATGACCTTCTACAGCCGGATCCAGAATGACTGTCTGTCACATGTGACAAACCGTGACAGGAACTCTCCAAACGTGACATGGCATCCACTCTCAATTCGAGCCAATTTTGCAATCAAAAAGTTAAGCAGTGCTCCTTCACTTCCACGCCCTGCCATGCTCTCAAGCAGAGCTTCTCTTAACATATGGGGTGTCACCATGCTCAGTAGAAATTAGACAACAAATTTTGGGGCCAATATTCTCCTGTTACCCTTCTGAAAATAAATAGGGTCTAAAGTAAAATGTTTGTGAAAAAAAGATAACTGTTCATTTTTTCCTTCCACATTTCATTAATCCTTTGAAGCATCTGAAGGATGAATAAACTTCTTAAATGTGGTTTTGAGGACTTTCAGAGGTGCAGTTTTAGAATGGTGTCACTTTTGGGTATTTTCTATCAGATAGACCCCTCAAAGTCACTTCAAATATGATTTGGTTCCTAAAAAAATGGTTGGGTAACTTTTTTTTGGAAAAATTTGAAATCCCTGGTTAACTTTTAATCCTTTTAATGTTCTAACAATTTCTTTTGTAATATTATGCTTATGTAAAGTAGGAATGTGGCAAATCTTATTTATTAACTATTTTGTGTGATATAACTGGTTTAAGGGTATAAAAACTGAAAGTTGCAAAATTTTTTCCAAATTTCCAATTTTTTCACAAATAAGCACCAGTTATATCAAACAAATTTAACCACTATCATTAAGCACAATATGTCATGAAAAAATATTCTCAAAATCAGTGTTCCAGAATTATTTCCACATAAAGTGACACTGGTCAGAATTTCAAAAATTTGGCTTGGTTGCGAAAAAAGGCTTGGGAGGTGAAGGGGTGAACTTAAAAAGTAAATGTCATTTTAATATTAATTTCATACATCTATAGTAAAAATTAAAATAAGTATCTTTGTAATATTTTTTATCAGAGAAACCTGCTTCTTTCACCCTTGCACCGATCATTCATTTTAAATTAAAGTAAAGACAGATTTTCCCATTTCTCAGATAGATGGCAATTGGTTGCTTTTAAAATTCTATGGAGAGATGAGTTAGAGACATACACAGGCATTCTACTTAAAGTTCCCTTGATTTGACCTTAACCCTTAACAGTTCTTATGAGCACCAACTTCATTAGAACCAACTGCCATGTAATATCTCAATAATTGGAAAGTCTATATTCACTGAAGACTAGTGTTGAGCGATACCTTCCGATATGCAAAGGTATCGGTATCGGATTGGATCGGCCGATACCCAAAAATTATCGGATATCGCCGATACCGATACCCGATACCAATGCATATCAATGGGAAACTCTCCTTCAGGCCCTGGGATCCATATTCATGTATAAAATAAAGAATAAAAATAAAAAATATTGATATACTCACCCCTCGGACGGCCCCTGGCTCTCACCGGTCCAAGCGTCTGCCTCCGTTCCTAAGAATGCAGAGTGAAGGACCTTCGATGACGTCGCGGCTTGTGATTGGTCGCGTGACCGCTCATGTGACCGCTCACACGGCCAATCACAAGCCGCGACGTCATCGCAGGTCCTACACTCACTGCATTTTTAGGAACGGAGGCAGACGCTTGGACCGGTGAGAGCCAGGGGCCGTCCGAGGGGTGAGTATATCAATATTTTTTATTTTTATTCTTTATTTTTTACATGAATATGGATCCTAGGGCCTGAATTAGAGTCTCCTCTCCTCCAGACCCTGGGAACCATACACTGGGAACTTCCAATTCCGATTTCCGATATCACAAAAATATCGGAACTCGGTATCGGAATTCCGATACAGCAAATATCGGCCGATACCCGATACTTGTGGTATCGGAATGCTCAACACTACTGAAGACAGATTTTACCCATGAATTGAGAATTTTAAAAATTAATAATCAGTCCAGGAGGAGAAAGAAGTAGGTTTATCCAATAAGATATTATATAAATTATCAAATTTTCACTTATACTTCAGTTATGAAAAATGAATTGAAAATGATAATTACTCTTTGAAAGCTGAATGAGTGGAGGGGGTTTGTTGAGTTTGTGTCTATGAATGTTGAGATAGGTTGTTATACTGTTTATAGAGATTATTGTGTCCTCAATGCAACTTTTTTTTAAGAAATGTGGGCCAATGTTTCTCATTAAATAATCAAGAATCTTTTTATATTTTGTTACCTTTTCATATAGAAGGCAATTATCTATTGTCCATTATACCAGTTAAAATATAGTCTTTGTCACTCTTATCTTTACTAGCTTATTTGTTGTCTTCTTTATACATTCAGTAGAAGATTGGAAACTGGTGATTTGGAGCGATGAGTAGTGTTGAGCATTCCGATACCGCAAGTATCGGGTATCGGCCGATACTTGCGGTATCGGAATTCCGATACCGGGATTCCGATACTTGCCGCGTATCGGATACCGGAATCGGAAGTTCTAAGATTCAAAAAGCAGAAATTCAGCCAATGAGATTGATTCCAAGTGTGGGCACATCCTGTTTAGCATGGAGGGCATGAAACTACTGGCAAGGCTGTGATTGGCTGGTGTAATGATGTCATGATGCAGTTTAAAAGTCGCTGGCGCCATTTTGCGATCACTCTGCTGTGAATTCAGTTAGTGACAGGACGCTGTTTGCTGACTGAGGGACAGTTTAGAGATAGCGATTTGCTTCTTTGTGCTTTCCAAAGGCTAATTTAGCAACCGCTGTGTTCACCTACTATTCACCTTGCTTTTGCCTTGTAGCGCTGTTTTCACAGCGATCTGCAGGGTCTGTGTGTGTGTGTGTGTGAGTGCAGCCCAGTCTCCAGTCTGAGTGCAGCCACATAGGCCATCCATAGTTGGTTGTATTCAGTTCAGGGAGGGTGGTTCATTGCCTCATACTGTTCCTTTTTTTTTTTTTTTTCCCAAGTAGTGTAGTCTGCTGCTAATTAATTAAAAAAAATCCTATTAGTGTCTTTCCACCCGTCTCCAGCTAATTTGTGGAAAAACACTACATAGGATAAAGTAGAGGAGGGTTTTTGGGCCTTGCAGCGCCGTTTACGGCTGTCTGCACGGTCTCCGTGTGACTGCAGCTCGCCCTGTAATCTGTGAGCAGCTGTAGCCTGGTTGTCTCCAGCTCAGGGTTTTTCACTGCGTCATACCGCCAAATCAATTTTCTTTTTTTTCAAAGTAGTGTAGTCTGCTGCTAATTAATTTAAAAAAATCCTATTAGTGTCTTTCCACCCGTCTCCAGCTAATTTGTGGAAAAACACTACATAGGATAAAGTAGAGGAGGGTTTTTGGGCCTTGCAGCGCCGTTTACGGCTGTCTGCACGGTCTCCGTGTGACTGCAGCTCGCCCTGTAATCTGTGAGCAGCTGTAGCCTGGTTGTCTCCAGCTCAGGGTTTTTCACTGCGTCATACCGCCAAATCAATTTTCTTTTTTTTCAAAGTAGTGTAGTCTGCTGCTAATTAATTTAAAAAAATCCTATTAGTGTCTTTCCACCCGTCTCCAGCTAATTTGTGGAAAAACACTACATAGGATAAAGTAGAGGAGGGTTTTTGGGCCTTGCAGCGCCGTTTACGGCTGTCTGCACGGTCTCCGTGTGACTGCAGCTCGCCCTGTAATCTGTGAGCAGCTATAGCCTGGTTGTCTCCAGCTCAGGGTTTTTCACTGCGTCATACCGCCAAATCAATTTTCTTTTTTTTCAAAGTAGTGTAGTCTGCTGCTAATTAATTTAAAAAAATCCTATTAGTGTCTTTCCACCCGTCTCCAGCTAATTTGTGGAAAAACACTACATAGGATAAAGTAGAGGAGGGTTTTTGGGCCTTGCAGCGCCGTTTACGGCTGTCTGCACGGTCTCCGTGTGACTGCAGCTCGCCCTGTAATCTGTGAGCAGCTATAGCCTGGTTGTCTCCAGCTCAGGGTTTTTCACTGCGTCATACCGCCAAATCAATTTTCTTTTTTTTCAAAATAGTGTAGTCTGCTGCTAATTTATTCAAAAAAATCCTATTAGTGTCTTTCCACCCGTCTCCAGCTAATTTGTGGAAAAACACTACATAGGATAAAGTAGAGGAGGGTTTTTGGGCCTTGTAGCGCCGTTTACGTCTGTCTGCACGGTCTCCGTGTGACTGCAGCTCTATCTGTTGTCAGTTCAGCCCCCAAAAAATAAATAAATAATAAAGTTCACCAAACACACCAGTTACACCACTTTACATTTCTGTAGGCCACATTAGCTCATATTTGTGTCTAGTCCACACTTTAGATAATTAGTGCTTCTTATACCTGTTAGGAGGAGTTGCTCAGGAATAAGCACACAAATCCGTTAGTACTTTTCTGCTTATCTTTATCAGTCAACCAAGATGAAGAAGGCAGTGAGTAAGGCACGGGGGCGTGGGAGCCGTCGCGGAGCAGGGAGGGGACGTGGGGATTCTGTGCCTGCTGCGGGCACCGGTGACTCATCAGCACCCACTTTCACCAGGCAACAGTCGTTCATGCGAAGCTTTGTGTCCGAGCGCCGTACACCGCTGCTGCGTGAAGAACAAATTGAAGCTGTTGTCGGATGGATGGCAGCTAATGCATCAACTTCCATTAGTGCCACATCCTCTCAGACACAGAGCACTGGAGAGCAGCCATCTGTCTCTTCACCACCTGCCAAATTGCCCAGGCAGACAGAGAGCCCAGGACAGGAGCCGTCTCTACTTCTGTTCTCTGAATCTCTTGGCTTGGAAACAGGGGGCCAGCCAAGCAGCATTGGAGAAATGGAAGAAGAGGCAGGGTGCAGTGATGCCCAACAGCTTTTTCTGTCTTCCTCTGAAGAGGCGGGTGGGCCAGTGGCTCCGGTCACCACATCGCAGGCCGCATCAGCTGATGATGACACTCAGGTGCCACTTACTGGTGCGTGCTCTGCTGCTGAGACTACCCAGGAGGAGCAGTTGGGGGCAGAGGGTAGTGTAGATGATGAGGTCCTCGACCCATCTTGGCGTGAGGGACAGGAAGGTGGTGGGAGCAGCTCTGAGGAAGAGATTCCCCGTACGGCCCAAAGAGGGAGAGGGAGGGGGAAGACTGCGGATCCTGCAGCCTCCGCTTTGGCACCCGTTAGGAGCATGTCTCTTCCAAAAGCCAAAAAGGGCGCTCCCAAGACTTGCAGTGCCTGGTCCTTTTTTGACACAGTTGCAGATGACATTTGCTATGTCAGATGCAACGTGTGTCATCAAAAAGTCAAAAGAGGTCGAAATGTCAGCAACCTCAATACCTCCAACATGTGGAAACATGTGCGCAACAGGCACCCGGCGGAGTTAGAAAAACACACTGAAGAGGTAGGCCAACCAACAGCGGCAGCTACCACCTCTTCAGCTCGTGTTGCCTCTTCCTCTACCTCACACGCAGCTGGTTCGGCGTCCTCCCAGGATCGCCGTGGAAGAACCTCTGCCCCTGTTGTCCAGAGACCCGCTGTAATTCCACCCGCAGCGCCACTTTCCCAGTCATCCACACACTCCCAGCCCAGTCTACAGCCATCGGTAGTACAGGCATGGGAGAAAAGGCGGCCTTTCTCGTCAAACCACCCACGAGCACAGGCTCTGACTGCAGGCATTGCCAAACTTCTGTCACTGGAAATGCTGTCATTCAGGCTGGTGGAGACTGACAGCTTCCGTGACTTCATGTCATTGGCAGTCCCACAGTACAAAGTGCCCAGCCGCTTTTACTTCAGCAGGCAAGCCGTCCCTGCCCTGCAGAAGCATGTGGAGGGACACATAAAACACGCGCTACTGAACGCCGTCAGTAGCAAGGTCCACCTCACCACCGATGCGTGGACCAGTCAACATGGACAGGGGCGATACCTTTCCCTCACTGCCCATTGGGTTAATGTCGTTGAGCCGGGTACAGACCGTGCGAGTGGCGCAGGACGTGTCCTGCCCACTCCAAGGATTGCAGGAATCCATTCTGTACGCATTGACTCCTCCTCTTACACCAGTTCCTCAGAATCATCGCTGCAGGAGCCGTCACAGTCCACCTCCACATGGACCCGTGATGAACGTGTACCTGTTACGACCGACATGAGCACAGCCGTGGCCAAACGTCAACAGGCCGTCTTGAAATTAATTTTCTTGGGGAATCGTAGCCACACAGCGCAGGAGCTCTGGAATGCCATCAAGCAGGAGAGCGATGTGTGGTTTGTGCCAGCGAATCTCCAGCCAGGCATGGTAGTGTGTGATAATGGCCGAAATCTGGTGGCAGCTCTGGGCCTCGGCAACCTCACTCACATCCCATGTCTGGCACATGTGCTCAATTTGGTCGTGCAGAGCTTTTTGAGGGACTATCCGGATCTTGATGCACTGCTGCACAAGGTCCGCCTAGAGTGTGCTCACTTGCGGCGTTCCAGCACGGCAAAAGCGCGCATTGCGGCTCTGCAGCGCCGACACCGCCTGCCGGAACATCGCATCATATGTGACCTACCTACCAGGTGGAATTCCACGTTACATATGTTGGAGCGGTTGTGTGAGCAGCAGCAAGCTGTAATGGAGTACCAGCTGCTTCAGGCGCAAAAAAGTCGCAGTCAGCGCCGTACAGACTTCACAACCACAGAGTGGGCCACTATGAATGACGTCTGCCAGGTTTTGCGTCCCTTTGATTATTCCACGCGGATGGCGAGTGCAGATGATGCACTAGTCAGCATGACTGTCCCCCTTATCTGCCTGCTTGAAAAATCACTGCAAGCGCTAAGGGATGATGTTGTGGAAGAGGTGGAGGATGAGGATTCACCATTTCCATCATCTTCTGGACAGTCAGCGCCACGTGGTTCCTCACAAACGCGTAGGCAGGGGACCGTTTGTGAGGAGGATGAGGAGGAGTCAATGGAGGAGGAAGACATCCGTCCAGAGGAGGGAGTTACACAATTGTCCAGTACTCAGTGTGTACAGCGAGGGTGGGGTGATGACGAGCGGGCAGAGATCACGCCTCCAGCAGGGGACAGCGTTTCTTGGGCAGTTGGCAGTCTGCAGCACATGGTGGATTACATGCTGCAGTGCCTGAGAAACGACCGCCGCATCGCCCACATTCTCAACATGTCTGATTATTGGGTGTTCACCCTCCTCGATCCTCGCTACCGGGACAACGTAGAAAGCCTCATCACACCGTTGAACCGGGAGCGAAAAATGCGGGAGTACCAAGACACACTGGTCAATTCCATCATCTTCTCCATTCCAACTGAGAGAAGTGCTGCTAGTGCATTCCAAAGCAGCTCAGTGCGTCCAGGCCGTGGTGGAGGCTCTGCACAAAGAGGGAGCAGAAGCAGTGCCTCTGCCCAAGGCAAGACCAGTATGGCCGAACTGTGGCACAGTTTTCTGTGCCCGCCACAAAAGTCTACACCATCACAGACGGCTCCAGTCAGCAGGAGGCAACGGTTCCGTCAGATGGTGACAGACTACATGTCTTGCCCTCTTGCTGTACTCCCAGACGGCTCTTCCCCTTTCAAGTTTTGGGTCTCAAAGCTGGATACATGGCCAGAGCTAAGCCAGTATGCATTGGAGGTGCTGTCTTGCCCTGCGGCCAGTGTATTATCGGAACGTGTCTTTAGTGCTGCAGGTGGTGTACTAACTGACCGTCGCATGCGACTATCCTCCGATAACGTTGACCGGCTTACTTTCCTGAAAATGAACAAGGCCTGGATCTCGCCGGAATTTGCCACTCCTCCTCCTGATTGAATAATTAGGTCACTGTATACGTTATCCAGGTCTCCTGTTGTGTTCATCTTTCTACCACCTGAACTTAAATTCCTGGGCTCCAACACCGCCAGTTGAGGCTCAGACGTGCCGTCTGCACAGTCAAAACATACGACCCAGTGTTATTGGGTTTCAGTAATGTCAGCTGATCCCCAGCTGTGTAGCCGGCAATGTGTCATGCGACCGCCACGCTGACACAACAACTGAAATGTAAGGGAATCTGTCCCCCCCCCCCCAAGGCGTTTGTTACTGAAAGAGCCACCTTGTGCAGCAGTAATGCTGCCCAAGGAAAAGGTAGCTATTTTTGTTTAGCTCCTTGCACACGCAGAACTTAACACTTATAAAATGTGTCCACTGATACCGTAAAACCGTCCCGGAGGTGGGACTTTACTTCGTAATGTGACGCAGCCCAGCCGTCATTCCTACCCCCCCGGCGCCGCGCACCGGCTCCTCAGCGTTGTTTTATTCCGTCCTGGAGCCTGCGCTGTTATGTTATCCCGTGGCCAGGCACACTTAGCGCTGCCCGTCTTCTGGCATCATTTGGTGTCTGGATGGCTGCGCCTGTGCGGCCGCGCTGGCAGAGAGCCCGCCTCGCAGTGTCTTCTGATTTAATCCCACTGGGGGCCTGGGATCCATGGACATGCGCAGTGCATATCTGAACCTCCACCTCTCACTCATTTCCCTATGGCTTCTTCAGACTGTTCGGTGTCAGCTGGTCCCTAACAGCATGCCACGGCCGTGACACCGCACAGTCTGAAGAAGCCATAGGGAGATGAGTGAGAGGTGGAGGTTCAGATATGCACTGCGCATGTCCATGGATCCCAGGCCCCCAGTGGGATTAAATCAGAAGACACTGCGAGGCGGGCTCTCTGCCAGCGCGGCCGCACAGGCGCAGCCATCCAGACACCAAATGATGCCAGAAGACGGGCAGCGCTAAGTGTGCCTGGCCACGGGATAACATAACAGCGCAGGCTCCTTGACGGAATAAAACAACGCTGAGGAGCCGGTGCGCGGCGCCGGGGGGGTAGGAATGACGGCTGGGCTGCGTCACATTACGAAGGAAAGTCCCACCTCCGGGACGGTTTTACGGTTGCAGGGGACACATTTTATAAGTGTTTAGTTCTGTGTTTGCAAGGAGCATGATGAAAAGAGCCACCTTTTCCTTTTGCATCTTTTGTGCTGCACAAGCTGGCTCTTTCAGCTACAAACGCCTTGGGGGGGGGTTAAAGGTTCCCTTTCGACTTTCTCAGGCTTCGGCCTACATTGTGTTCCTCTGCTTTTCCACCTGTCCCTGGGCTCCAACACCGCCAGTTGCCGTCCAGAAGTGCTGTACGCACAGTCAACAGTCCCTCCTCTGTTATTGGGGTTCAGTAACGTCAGCTGTTCCCCTGCTGTGTGTGTGGCAATCCCTCCTACCTCCTCCAACCTCCTCCTCCTCCACCCGTCCCTGGGCTCCAACACCGCCAGTTGCCGTCCAGAAGTGCTGTACGCACAGTCAACAGTCCCTCCTCTGTTATTGGGGTTCAGTAACGTCAGCTGTTCCCCTGCTGTGTGTGTGGCAATCCCTCCTACCTCCTCCTACCTCCTCCAACCTCCTCCTCCTCCACCTGCCCCTGGGCTCCAACACCGCCAGTTGCCGTCCAGAAGTGCTGTACGCACAGTCAACAGTCCCTCCTCTGTTATTGGGGTTCAGTAACGTCAGCTGTTCCCCTGCTGTGTGTGTGGCAATCCCTCCTACCTCCTCCAACCTCCTCCTCCTCCACCCGTCCCTGGGCTCCAACACCGCCAGTTGCCGTCCAGAAGTGCTGTACGCACAGTCAACAGTCCCTCCTCTGTTATTGGGGTTCAGTAACGTCAGCTGTTCCCCTGCTGTGTGTGTGGCAATCCCTCCTACCTCCTCCAACCTCCTCCTCCTCCACCCGTCCCTGGGCTCCAACACCGCCAGTTGCCGTCCAGAAGTGCTGTACGCACAGTCAACAGTCCCTCCTCTGTTATTGGGGTTCAGTAATGTCAGCTGTTCCCCTGCTGTGTGTGTGGCAATCCCTCCTACCTCCTCCTACCTCCTCCAACCTCCTCCTCCTCCACCTGCCCCTGGGCTCCAACACCGCCAGTTGCCGTCCAGAAGTGCTGTACGCACAGTCAACAGTCCCTCCTCTGTTATTGGGGTTCAGTAACGTCAGCTGTTCCCCTGCTGTGTGTGTGGCAATCCCTCCTACCTCCTCCTACCTCCTCCAACCTCCTCCTCCTCCACCTGCCCCTGGGCTCCAACACCGCCAGTTGCCGTCCAGAAGTGCTGTACGCACAGTCAACAGTCCCTCCTCTGTTATTGGGGTTCAGTAACGTCAGCTGTTCCCCTGCTGTGTGTGTGGCAATCCCTCCTACCTCCTCCTACCTCCTCCAACCTCCTCCTCCTCCACCTGCCCCTGGGCTCCAACACCGCCAGTTGCCGTCCAGAAGTGCTGTACGCACAGTCAACAGTCCCTCCTCTGTTATTGGGGTTCAGTAACGTCAGCTGTTCCCCTGCTGTGTGTGTGGCAATCCCTCCTACCTCCTCCTACCTCCTCCAACCTCCTCCTCCTCCACCTGCCCCTGGGCTCCAACACCGCCAGTTGCCGTCCAGAAGTGCTGTACGCACAGTCAACAGTCCCTCCTCTGTTATTGGGGTTCAGTAACGTCAGCTGTTCCCCTGCTGTGTGTGTGGCAATCCCTCCTACCTCCTCCTACCTCCTCCAACCTCCTCCTCCTCCACCCGTCCCTGGGCTCCAACACCGCCAGTTGCCGTCCAGAAGTGCTGTACGCACAGTCAACAGTCCCTCCTCTGTTATTGGGGTTCAGTAACGTCAGCTGTTCCCCTGCTGTGTGTGTGGCAATCCCTCCTACCTCCTCCTACCTCCTCCAACCTCCTCCTCCTCCACCTGCCCCTGGGCTCCAACACCGCCAGTTGCCGTCCAGAAGTGCTGTACGCACAGTCAACAGTCCCTCCTCTGTTATTGGGGTTCAGTAACGTCAGCTGTTCCCCTGCTGTGTGTGTGGCAATCCCTCCTACCTCCTCCAACCTCCTCCTCCTCCACCCGTCCCTGGGCTCCAACACCGCCAGTTGCCGTCCAGAAGTGCTGTACGCACAGAGCCAAACACCTCGCCAATGTGTTAGTGGGGTTCAGCACCGCCAGCTGTTCCCCTGCTGTGTATACGGCAACGTGTACTGCGACCGCCACGCAGGCACAACAAGTTAAATGTAAGGGAACCTGACCCCCCCCCCCCCCCAGGCGTTTGTTACTGAAGGAGCCACCTTGTGCAGCAGTAATGATGCAAAGGGAAAAAGTGCCTCTTTTCGTGATGCTCCTTGCACATGCTGAACCAAACACTTATGAAATGTGTCCCCACACAGCGTTAAACCGTCCGGTAGGTGGAACTTTCCTTTGTCGTGTGACGCAGCACAGCCATCATTTTTACCCCCTTGGCGCCGTGCGCCGCCTCCTCAGCGTTGTTTTAATCTGTCCCGGAGCCTGCGCTGTTAGGTTAGCCCTTGGCCATGCACACATGTTGCGCTGCCCGTCTTCTGACCTCATTTGGTGTCAGGCTGGCTGCGCCTGTGCGGGTGCGCTGGCCGAGATCCCGCCTCGCAGTGTCGTCTAATGTAATCCCACCGCGGGCCTGTGATCCGTGCCCGTGCGCAGTGCATATCCTCTCCTCTCACTCCCCTCCCTACGGCTTCTTCAGACTGTGCGATGTCAGCTGGTCCCTAATAGCATGCCACGGCCGTGACACCGCACAGTCTGAAAAAGCCGTAGGGAGGGGAGTGAGAGGAGAGGATATGCACTGCGCACGGGCACGGATCACAGGCCCGCGGTGGGATTACATTAGACGACACTGCGAGGCGGGATCTCGGCCAGCGCACCCGCACAGGCGCAGCCAGCCTGACACCAAATGATGTCAGAAGACGGGCAGCGCAAAATGTGTGCATGGCCAAGGGCTAACCTAACAGCGCAGGCTCCGGGACAGATTAAAACAACGCTGAGGAGGCGGCGCACGGCGCCAAGGGGGTAAAAATGATGGCTGTGCTGCGTCACACGACAAAGGAAAGTTCCACCTACCGGACGGTTTAACGCTGTGAGGGGACACATTTCATAACTGTTAGGTTCCGCATGTGCAAGGACCATAATTAAAAGAGCTAAGTTTACCTTTTCCAGCATTAGTGCTGTACACAATGGCTCTTTCAGCTACAAACGCCTGGGGGGGGGGGTTAAAGGTTTCCTTTCAACTTGCTCGAGTGCAGGCTTCGGCCTACACTCCGCTCCCCCTGCTCCTCCTGCTGACCCTGGGCTCCAACACCGCCAGTTGGGGCCCGGTACTGCTAGCTGCACAGAGAAAAACACCTCGCCAATGTGTCAGTGGGGTCCAGCACCGCCAGCTGTTCCCCTGCTGTGTAGCCGGCAACGTGTCCTGCAAAAGTCACGCAGACACAACACACCCAAAGCTGCCGCCTGTGCAGGCTTCGGCCTACACTCCCCTCCCCCTGCTCCTCCTCCTCCTGCTCCTCCTCCTGCTGTCCCTGGGCTCTAACACACCGCCAGTTTTTGCCCAGATGTGCTAGCTGCACAGAGAAAAACACCAGCCAATGTGTCAGTGGGGTCCAGCACCGCCAGCTGTTCCCCTGCTGTGCAGCCGGCAACGTGTCCTGCAAAAGCCACGCAGACACAAGAACTGAAATTGAAGGGAACCTGTCCCCCCTCCCCCAGGCGTTTTTACGTTATCCAGCCACCTTGTACAGCGGTAATGCTGCATGTGTGCAAGGTGGCTCAGAAACGTATTCTCCTCGCACATGTGGAACTGAAAACACGTCTGCAATGTGTCCTCTGTGTGACCATTTAACCGTCCCGGTGGTGTGACTTTCCTTTGTAATGACACGCTGCAACCCCCTTGGTAGCGCTGCCCGTCTTCTGGCATCATGGTTTGGCTGCCTGCGCCTCTGCGGCCGCCCTGACCCACACAACGCCCCTCGGTGTCTTATTTATTGGGACTGCGAGGGTGTGATTGATGGGCAGGATCAGTGCATCAGTTCGCCTGTCCCTCCTCTCCTTCCGCCTTCTTCGGACTGTGCGGCTTCATGGCCGTGGCATGCGATAAGGGATCAGATGACGCCGCACAGTCTGAAGCGGGTGTAAGGACCCGAGTGTGAGAGGCGAACATATGTGCTGCGCCAGGCCCTGAATCCCAGCCCCGCAGTGTTTTAACAATGTTAAGACACTGCGGGGCTGGGATTCATGGGCATCGCGAACCGCACCGGCCGACATTACATGATGCCAGAAGATGGGCAGCGCTAACGGCGCTAGGCCAGGGGATAACACGACAGCGCAGACTCCTGTACAGCAAATAACAACGCTCGGGAGGCTGCACCCAGCACCAAGGTGGGATTCTTGACACCTGTGCTGCGTCTCATTACAAAGGGAACTCTCGCCTCCATTACACAGTTTGACTGTCTAAAGGGCTGAATGTTATACGTGTTCCATTCAGCGTGTGCAAGGAGAAAAATTACAAGAGCAACCTTTGACTTGCGCAGCACTGCTGCTGCATAAGCTGTGGCTCTTCTACTTTGTAACCCCTGAGGGGGGGTTAAAGGTGACTTTTGAAATCGGTTCAATTAGGCTTCGGCCTACACTCTGCTCCACCTGCAGAGCCCGGGCTCCAACAACGCTAGTTGCTGTCCGGAAGTGCTGGCTGCACAGAGCCAAACACCTCGCCAATGTGTCAGTGGGGTCCAGCACCGCCAGCTGTTCCCCTGCTGTGTAGCCGGCAACGTGTCCTGCAAAAGTCACGCAGACACAACACACCCAAAGCTGCCGCCTGTGCAGGCTTCGGCCTACACTCCCCTCCCCCTGCTCCTCCTCCTCCTGCTCCTCCTCCTGCTGTCCCTGGGCTCTAACACACCGCCAGTTTTTGCCCAGATGTGCTAGCTGCACAGAGAAAAACACCAGCCAATGTGTCAGTGGGGTCCAGCACCGCCAGCTGTTCCCCTGCTGTGCAGCCGGCAACGTGTCCTGCAAAAGCCACGCAGACACAAGAACTGAAATTGAAGGGAACCTGTCCCCCCTCCCCCAGGCGTTTTTACGTTATCCAGCCACCTTGTACAGCGGTAATGCTGCATGTGTGCAAGGTGGCTCAGAAACGTATTCTCCTCGCACATGTGGAACTGAAAACACGTCTGCAATGTGTCCTCTGTGTGACCATTTAACCGTCCCGGTGGTGTGACTTTCCTTTGTAATGACACGCTGCAACCCCCTTGGTAGCGCTGCCCGTCTTCTGGCATCATGGTTTGGCTGCCTGCGCCTCTGCGGCCGCCCTGACCCACACAACGCCCCTCGGTGTCTTATTTATTGGGACTGCGAGGGTGTGATTGATGGGCAGGATCAGTGCATCAGTTCGCCTGTCCCTCCTCTCCTTCCGCCTTCTTCGGACTGTGCGGCTTCATGGCCGTGGCATGCGATAAGGGATCAGATGACGCCGCACAGTCTGAAGCGGGTGTAAGGACCCGAGTGTGAGAGGCGAACATATGTGCTGCGCCAGGCCCTGAATCCCAGCCCCGCAGTGTTTTAACAATGTTAAGACACTGCGGGGCTGGGATTCATGGGCATCGCGAACCGCACCGGCCGACATTACATGATGCCAGAAGATGGGCAGCGCTAACGGCGCTAGGCCAGGGGATAACACGACAGCGCAGACTCCTGTACAGCAAATAACAACGCTCGGGAGGCTGCACCCAGCACCAAGGTGGGATTCTTGACACCTGTGCTGCGTCTCATTACAAAGGGAACTCTCGCCTCCATTACACAGTTTGACTGTCTAAAGGGCTGAATGTTATACGTGTTCCATTCAGCGTGTGCAAGGAGAAAAATTACAAGAGCAACCTTTGACTTGCGCAGCACTGCTGCTGCATAAGCTGTGGCTCTTCTACTTTGTAACCCCTGAGGGGGGGTTAAAGGTGACTTTTGAAATCGGTTCAATTAGGCTTCGGCCTACACTCTGCTCCACCTGCAGAGCCCGGGCTCCAACAACGCTAGTTGCTGTCCGGAAGTGCTGGCTGCACAGAGCCAAACACCTTGCCAATGTGTCAGTGGGGTCCAGCACCGCCAGCTGTTCCCCTGCTGTGTAGCCGGCAACGTGTCCTGCAAAAGTCACGCAGACACTACACACCCAAAGCTGCCGCCTGTGCAGGCTTCGGCCTACACTCCCCTCCCCCTGCTCCTCCTCCTCCTGCTCCTCCTCCTGCTGTCCCTGGGCTCTAACACACCGCCAGTTTTTGCCCAGATGTGCTAGCTGCACAGAGAAAAACACCAGCCAATGTGTCAGTGGGGTCCAGCACCGCCAGCTGTTCCCCTGCTGTGCAGCCGGCAACGTGTCCTGCAAAAGCCACGCAGACACAAGAACTGAAATTGAAGGGAACCTGTCCCCCCTCCCCCAGGCGTTTTTACGTTATCCAGCCACCTTGTACAGCGGTAATGCTGCATGTGTGCAAGGTGGCTCAGAAACGTATTCTCCTCGCACATGTGGAACTGAAAACACGTCTGCAATGTGTCCTCTGTGTGACCATTTAACCGTCCCGGTGGTGTGACTTTCCTTTGTAATGACACGCTGCAACCCCCTTGGTAGCGCTGCCCGTCTTCTGGCATCATGGTTTGGCTGCCTGCGCCTCTGCGGCCGCCCTGACCCACACAACGCCCCTCGGTGTCTTATTTATTGGGACTGCGAGGGTGTGATTGATGGGCAGGATCAGTGCATCAGTTCGCCTGTCCCTCCTCTCCTTCCGCCTTCTTCGGACTGTGCGGCTTCATGGCCGTGGCATGCGATAAGGGATCAGATGACGCCGCACAGTCTGAAGCGGGTGTAAGGACCCGAGTGTGAGAGGCGAACATATGTGCTGCGCCAGGCCCTGAATCCCAGCCCCGCAGTGTTTTAACAATGTTAAGACACTGCGGGGCTGGGATTCATGGGCATCGCGAACCGCACCGGCCGACATTACATGATGCCAGAAGATGGGCAGCGCTAACGGCGCTAGGCCAGGGGATAACACGACAGCGCAGACTCCTGTACAGCAAATAACAACGCTCGGGAGGCTGCACCCAGCACCAAGGTGGGATTCTTGACACCTGTGCTGCGTCTCATTACAAAGGGAACTCTCGCCTCCATTACACAGTTTGACTGTCTAAAGGGCTGAATGTTATACGTGTTCCATTCAGCGTGTGCAAGGAGAAAAATTACAAGAGCAACCTTTGACTTGCGCAGCACTGCTGCTGCATAAGCTGTGGCTCTTCTACTTTGTAACCCCTGAGGGGGGGTTAAAGGTGACTTTTGAAATCGGTTCAATTAGGCTTCGGCCTACACTCTGCTCCACCTGCAGAGCCCGGGCTCCAACAACGCTAGTTGCTGTCCGGAAGTGCTGGCTGCACAGAGCCAAACACCTCGCCAATGTGTCAGTGGGGTCCAGCACCGCCAGCTGTTCCCCTGCTGTGTAGCCGGCAACGTGTCCTGCAAAAGTCACGCAGACACAACACACCCAAAGCTGCCGCCTGTGCAGGCTTCGGCCTACACTCCCCTCCCCCTGCTCCTCCTCCTCCTGCTCCTCCTCCTGCTGTCCCTGGGCTCTAACACACCGCCAGTTTTTGCCCAGATGTGCTAGCTGCACAGAGAAAAACACCAGCCAATGTGTCAGTGGGGTCCAGCACCGCCAGCTGTTCCCCTGCTGTGCAGCCGGCAACGTGTCCTGCAAAAGCCACGCAGACACAAGAACTGAAATTGAAGGGAACCTGTCCCCCCTCCCCCAGGCGTTTTTACGTTATCCAGCCACCTTGTACAGCGGTAATGCTGCATGTGTGCAAGGTGGCTCAGAAACGTATTCTCCTCGCACATGTGGAACTGAAAACACGTCTGCAATGTGTCCTCTGTGTGACCATTTAACCGTCCCGGTGGTGTGACTTTCCTTTGTAATGACACGCTGCAACCCCCTTGGTAGCGCTGCCCGTCTTCTGGCATCATGGTTTGGCTGCCTGCGCCTCTGCGGCCGCCCTGACCCACACAACGCCCCTCGGTGTCTTATTTATTGGGACTGCGAGGGTGTGATTGATGGGCAGGATCAGTGCATCAGTTCGCCTGTCCCTCCTCTCCTTCCGCCTTCTTCGGACTGTGCGGCTTCATGGCCGTGGCATGCGATAAGGGATCAGATGACGCCGCACAGTCTGAAGCGGGTGTAAGGACCCGAGTGTGAGAGGCGAACATATGTGCTGCGCCAGGCCCTGAATCCCAGCCCCGCAGTGTTTTAACAATGTTAAGACACTGCGGGGCTGGGATTCATGGGCATCGCGAACCGCACCGGCCGACATTACATGATGCCAGAAGATGGGCAGCGCTAACGGCGCTAGGCCAGGGGATAACACGACAGCGCAGACTCCTGTACAGCAAATAACAACGCTCGGGAGGCTGCACCCAGCACCAAGGTGGGATTCTTGACACCTGTGCTGCGTCTCATTACAAAGGGAACTCTCGCCTCCATTACACAGTTTGACTGTCTAAAGGGCTGAATGTTATACGTGTTCCATTCAGCGTGTGCAAGGAGAAAAATTACAAGAGCAACCTTTGACTTGCGCAGCACTGCTGCTGCATAAGCTGTGGCTCTTCTACTTTGTAACCCCTGAGGGGGGGTTAAAGGTGACTTTTGAAATCGGTTCAATTAGGCTTCGGCCTACACTCTGCTCCACCTGCAGAGCCCGGGCTCCAACAACGCTAGTTGCTGTCCGGAAGTGCTGGCTGCACAGAGCCAAACACCTCGCCAATGTGTCAGTGGGGTCCAGCACCGCCAGCTGTTCCCCTGCTGTGTAGCCGGCAACGTGTCCTGCAAAAGTCACGCAGACACTACACACCCAAAGCTGCCGCCTGTGCAGGCTTCGGCCTACACTCCCCTCCCCCTGCTCCTCCTCCTCCTGCTCCTCCTCCTGCTGTCCCTGGGCTCTAACACACCGCCAGTTTTTGCCCAGATGTGCTAGCTGCACAGAGAAAAACACCAGCCAATGTGTCAGTGGGGTCCAGCACCGCCAGCTGTTCCCCTGCTGTGCAGCCGGCAACGTGTCCTGCAAAAGCCACGCAGACACAAGAACTGAAATTGAAGGGAACCTGTCCCCCCTCCCCCAGGCGTTTTTACGTTATCCAGCCACCTTGTACAGCGGTAATGCTGCATGTGTGCAAGGTGGCTCAGAAACGTATTCTCCTCGCACATGTGGAACTGAAAACACGTCTGCAATGTGTCCTCTGTGTGACCATTTAACCGTCCCGGTGGTGTGACTTTCCTTTGTAATGACACGCTGCAACCCCCTTGGTAGCGCTGCCCGTCTTCTGGCATCATGGTTTGGCTGCCTGCGCCTCTGCGGCCGCCCTGACCCACACAACGCCCCTCGGTGTCTTATTTATTGGGACTGCGAGGGTGTGATTGATGGGCAGGATCAGTGCATCAGTTCGCCTGTCCCTCCTCTCCTTCCGCCTTCTTCGGACTGTGCGGCTTCATGGCCGTGGCATGCGATAAGGGATCAGATGACGCCGCACAGTCTGAAGCGGGTGTAAGGACCCGAGTGTGAGAGGCGAACATATGTGCTGCGCCAGGCCCTGAATCCCAGCCCCGCAGTGTTTTAACAATGTTAAGACACTGCGGGGCTGGGATTCATGGGCATCGCGAACCGCACCGGCCGACATTACATGATGCCAGAAGATGGGCAGCGCTAACGGCGCTAGGCCAGGGGATAACACGACAGCGCAGACTCCTGTACAGCAAATAACAACGCTCGGGAGGCTGCACCCAGCACCAAGGTGGGATTCTTGACACCTGTGCTGCGTCTCATTACAAAGGGAACTCTCGCCTCCATTACACAGTTTGACTGTCTAAAGGGCTGAATGTTATACGTGTTCCATTCAGCGTGTGCAAGGAGAAAAATTACAAGAGCAACCTTTGACTTGCGCAGCACTGCTGCTGCATAAGCTGTGGCTCTTCTACTTTGTAACCCCTGAGGGGGGGTTAAAGGTGACTTTTGAAATCGGTTCAATTAGGCTTCGGCCTACACTCTGCTCCACCTGCAGAGCCCGGGCTCCAACAACGCTAGTTGCTGTCCGGAAGTGCTGGCTGCACAGAGCCAAACACCTTGCCAATGTGTCAGTGGGGTCCAGCACCGCCAGCTGTTCCCCTGCTGTGTAGCCGGCAACGTGTCCTGCAAAAGTCACGCAGACACAACACACCCAAAGCTGCCGCCTGTGCAGGCTTCGGCCTACACTCCCCTCCCCCTGCTCCTCCTCCTCCTGCTCCTCCTCCTGCTGTCCCTGGGCTCTAACACACCGCCAGTTTTTGCCCAGATGTGCTAGCTGCACAGAGAAAAACACCAGCCAATGTGTCAGTGGGGTCCAGCACCGCCAGCTGTTCCCCTGCTGTGCAGCCGGCAACGTGTCCTGCAAAAGCCACGCAGACACAAGAACTGAAATTGAAGGGAACCTGTCCCCCCTCCCCCAGGCGTTTTTACGTTATCCAGCCACCTTGTACAGCGGTAATGCTGCATGTGTGCAAGGTGGCTCAGAAACGTATTCTCCTCGCACATGTGGAACTGAAAACACGTCTGCAATGTGTCCTCTGTGTGACCATTTAACCGTCCCGGTGGTGTGACTTTCCTTTGTAATGACACGCTGCAACCCCCTTGGTAGCGCTGCCCGTCTTCTGGCATCATGGTTTGGCTGCCTGCGCCTCTGCGGCCGCCCTGACCCACACAACGCCCCTCGGTGTCTTATTTATTGGGACTGCGAGGGTGTGATTGATGGGCAGGATCAGTGCATCAGTTCGCCTGTCCCTCCTCTCCTTCCGCCTTCTTCGGACTGTGCGGCTTCATGGCCGTGGCATGCGATAAGGGATCAGATGACGCCGCACAGTCTGAAGCGGGTGTAAGGACCCGAGTGTGAGAGGCGAACATATGTGCTGCGCCAGGCCCTGAATCCCAGCCCCGCAGTGTTTTAACAATGTTAAGACACTGCGGGGCTGGGATTCATGGGCATCGCGAACCGCACCGGCCAACATTAAATGAGGTCAGAAGATGGGCAGCGCTAACGGCGCTAGGCCAGGGGATAACACGACAGCGCAGACTCCTGTACAGCAAATAACAACGCTCAGGAGGCTGCACCCAGCACCAAGGTGGGATTCTTGACATCTGTGCTGCGTCTCATTACAAAGGGAACTCGCGCCTCCAACACAGTTTGACTGTATAAAGGGCTAAATGTTATACGTGTTTCATTCAGCGTGTGCAAGGAGCGAAATTAAAAGAGCAACCTTTGACTTGTGCAGCACTACTGCTGCATAAGCTGTGGCTCTTCTACTTTCTAACCCCTGAGGGGGGGTTAAAGGTTACCTTTGAAATTGGTTCAAGTAGGCTTCGGCCTACACTCTGCTCCCCCTGCAGAGCCCGGGCTACAACACCGCTCGTTGCTGTCCGGAAGTGCTGGCTGCACAGAGCCAAACACCTCGCCAATGTGTCAGTGGGGTCCAGCACCGCCAGCTGTTCCCCTGCTGTGCAGCCGGCAACGTGTCCTGCAAAAGCCACGCAGACACTTGCTCTTGTACCTTCTGCTCCACATCCTGGTTCCAGTACCGTCAGCTGGTTCCGGGCAGAGCCTTTGGCTTAGGTGCCTCCCTCTGGGTATCCGAGTTCCACCAACGTCAGGTGGTCCTTGGTAGTGCTTTCAGGCACGGGTACCTCCTGCTTAGTAACCGGGTTCCAGTAACGTCAGCTGGTCCTCGGTAGTTCCATTGGCTCTTGGACCTTCGGCTACCCATCCGGGTTCCAGCACCGTCAGCTGGTTCTCGGCAGTGTCTTTTGCTCTTGTACCTTCTGCTCCCCATCCTGGTTCCAGTACCGTCAGCTGGTTCCGGGCAGAGCCTTTGGCTTAGGTGCCTCCCTCTGGGTATCCGAGTTCCACCAACGTCAGGTGGTCCTTGGTAGTGCTTTCAGGCACGGGTACCTCCTGCTTAGTAACCGGGTTCCAGTAACGTCAGCTGGTCCTCGGTAGTTCCATTGGCTCTTGGACCTTCGGGTAGCCATCCGAGTTCCAGTTCCATCAGCTGGTTCTCGGCATTTTCTCAGCCTTCTTGTACCTTCTGCTACATTTCCAAGTTCAAGAGACTAAACACGATGACCCGGAAGAACACCCCTAAGATGACGACGACACCAGAGACGACAACCACCGTGATGACGACGACCCTGGAGACGATGACCCTGAAGACCACCCCGATGACGACGACCCCGGAGACCACCCCGATGACGACGACCCCGGAGACGACGACCCTGGAGACGACGACGACCTGGAAGACCGAGAAGCAGAAGAACAAGAGGCTGCAGAACAAAGAGCAGAAGGACATTAAGCATAACACAAAATATCAGAGCAAAAAAATATTATGTAAATTATAAGCAGAAGAAGACTAAGCAGTGTATGGGGGTGAGTCCGTTCCTCCTCGTGGTGCCCCTGGATAAAGCCTGATGCTGCAGGCCAAACTGAACGCGGACAAATGTAACTGGTTTGTGACAGGCAGAACGGAAGGTGTAATCTTCAAACTTTTATAGATAACAACTACGGGAATGCCTGTCACAAATAAGAATATGATGAAGAAGTTGAATATGATGAAGATAATAGTAAAATAAAAAGAATATGAACAATGTAACCCAAAAAATAATAGGTAGAAGATGAAGAAGAAGATGAATAAGGTGAAGAAGTTGATGTCAAAGAAGCTGATGATGAGGATAATTAAGAAGAAAGCGTGGGAGAAGTAAAAAAGAAGGTGAAGGGCGTGGAAGTAGTGAAACATCAATATCTGACATAAAAAAAAAAAAAAATTACATAGTCAAATTCTTTCTAACGCCGAACTTCATAAAAAAAAAATAAAAATCCTGCTATTCTATTACATTGGGCTAAACCTCTGTCCCTTTAATATCTCCGCCACGTCCCCCAATACATCCTACATTATTCTTAGTTGTTTTCCTTCATGTAGAATGAACCTACAAGTTTATAAAGGGTTTATTTTAATTCCGATATTTTCGTCCCATTGACTTGCATTGGGATCGGGTATCGGTATCGGATTGGATCCGATATTTTGACGGTATCGGCCGATACTTTCCGATACCGATACTTTCCGATATCGGAAAGTATCGCTCAACACTAGCGATGAGACAAAAGTCAATAGACTAGACTCTGATACGTGCAAATGGGTCTGGAAGAAATGAGGGGAAAAGGGGTTATCGGATTGAGAAATTGAAGGAACGGTCAAGTTCAGTGTAGGAAATCTGATGATATGGGGTTGTTTTACAAAGGTGTTGAATACTTGACCAGAATCGACGGTGGCCTCTATGCTGAGCTATATGTGAGTGTGGCGCCCCTAGTGGTATTTGCCACAAAAATAGTTATTGACACCAAATACAAATATTAAAATAGCAAGACTGCACTATCATCTCCGGCCAGAAGGGCGAGCTCCAGAGACTCCCCTTGATCTATTCTGGTCTGAGAAAAGGATGGGCAGTTGGGTTGAGGAGCTGAAAGTGAGAGGTCATATAACTGAACTCCTAACAGCCCTATGACGGATTATAGGCCTGTAATACCAATAGTAGGAAAAGAGGAATAGAGAAAAAGGACATTGTGAGAACCGGGTAGCAATAACCTCTACCCAGAATAGGCGCAGAGACGGATACCGGATCCGTGGCTATATTCATTAGATATAATACAGCAACCGGAAGGAAGTGAGGTGATATCAGCTTCACCAGGGTAAGACGCAGCAACAGACACAGAGTTCAGTGGCACTCCCAGAGGGGGTAAGCCGACAAAAAAGGACTCGGGTTGTCCGTCGAACCAGAGCACAGAAGAGACAGATTGGGTCAGCAGCCAGTTCACATACAGCAGCAGGGCCATACAGAAACTGCGCATAATAAGAGGTGGAAATCCTGACAGGATCAAAGTAATTCAGAGTTCTTAAACAGACTCCGGTGACAGTATTGGTTGCAAATCCCTTTTTGTTAAAGTAAACTGGTTAAACGTTTCAGCGCCTCAGTCTTTCATTTGGACAATAGCCATCGATCCAGGATCGGGGTCATCACAGCTGAGAGGACCTGCTGCTGATCAAGTAAGTGTCTGTTTCTTCATGATATCCCTTACACTGTGCATCGCCTGAGGCCACAGCACCGGGTCAAGCCACTAGTGATATCCCCCTCAAGAGACGGACCTCATTGATCTGGTGCTGGGTACCTCGGTCTCACGGGCGTCACTACTGGCGTCACGAACAGGATAGGGCCAGCCCGTACACCGGGTATTGTGTGCCGTAATTGGAGTCTGAAACTGTGAAAATTTGGATGAAAAATCTTGGAAATTGACTTTGTTAAAGAAAATCCCATTCCCCATTGAAAACTATTGAAAGTGACTTTTCTCCATTGGTTATAATGGGGTAAAAATGGCCGCCATCCCCTGATGTAATCATCTCATAACCGTTAGGCACAAAACTGTTAATCGAGCTACGTCATTACCCAAGCCCCAGTCTAACTGAAAAACTTCAAAATCCACCATCACAGAGCGTGCGGCAGTTAGAGGCAGCAGGGGGCGTGTCATTGTCATCCTGCTGCACAGAGGAACGAATCTACATTATCTAGATGGAAGTTGGGACCGGAGGGGTCAGGATTAACTAAGGGGGTACAGTATGTCGCAGCACGGAGACGCCGCAGCACCCGGCGAGGGTAATGCAGCTGAAAGACAGAGTGTCGATAGAGAGCCTGGCAGTGCAGCAGTGCAAGGAGTGGCGCCCATCATGCCGGTGTTGATGCCATATACCCCGGATGGCCCGTGGCTTCCAATGTATGAAGGTGAACCTAATACCCTTGACGGTTTCAGGGAAAAGATGCTGGCTCATTTTGATATGTTCCCCGTGGGTGAAGCTCAGCGTGTTAGTCTCCTGATGATGCAGTTAAGTGGCCATGCTAAGCGAGAAGTCACGGCATGGGCAACTGATCTAAAAGGTACTGTTGAACGCATATTTGCTGGATTAAAAGCTACATTTGAAACCACTACCAGCAGCAAAGCTAAAGTACGATTCTTTAATTGCAAACAAAAAGCTAATGAGGGCGTGAGAGATTTTGCCTTAAACCTGCAGGAAGCCCTTAAATCACTTACACTGGCTGAACCCATTTTTAACACAGGAGCCGATAAACTGCTAAGAGATCAATTTATTGAGGGACTCTACACCCCTTCTCACCGGGGGCATGTGAGCATGCTTGTTTTTAAGAACCCTGAATTGACATTTGCCCAATTAAAGGAGAGCGCTATATGTCTCCAGCTGGCAGAGGCACCTCGGGATCAGGATCTCACACAACCCATGGCAGATGCACTTCAGCAACGGGGAATGCCAGTGACATCAGCTACGTCCGGTGCCAGTGCTAAGTCCCTGGGGCCCATTACTAATGAGGCTCTTCAGCAAAAGCTTGACTCTTTAACTGATGTTGTTGCTTCAATGGCTAAAACCATGCAGGAGATGAGAGAACCCAAGATGGAGTTGGCAAACCGTAGAGAGGATGTTCCATGGATGAGGTCCCGGAGATACCCGATATGGAGAGGATGACCCCGTGACTGCTACCAACCGGATGGACAGCCCATTTGCCACCGTTGCCAGCAGTCAGGCCACTTTGCACGAAATTGTGATTTAAACAGGAATCCCCTGGGAATGCGGGCCGCTTTGCAGGAATACATTTTCAAGGCCCAACACCCTGGCACGACAGGTACATCGGAGGACGACCCATCATCCCTATCGTGCTGGACGGAATTCCCCTCAACGCTTTGCTGGATACAGGTTCCCAGATTTCATCTATACCATATATCCTTTATAAGAGGAACTGGGCTGAGGTAGATATTGATAAAGGACCCTCTGATGTTGAACTAGATATATGGGCCAGTAATGGTAAGTTGGTACCGAAACTAGGATTCAGGGAGATGACCATAAAGATTGGTAAAGCAGAATTGAAGAAACAGGGTATAATTGTCGTTGATGTTGAACGACAGAACTGTGAACCAACTGTATTGATAGGAATGAATGTGTTAGAGAACTGCTTTTCCGAAGTTATTTCTGTCTTACAACAAATTGCTGAAACTGCCCGATCCTGCCAGCAGAGAGTTCTCCAGAGGGAAATAAAAGTATTAATGTTAAGGCAACAGATAGAAGTTGCAGGTGGAGAAATCGGCAGTGTGAGGGTGGGTGATCCAACGTCTATTGTAATCCCACCAAAAACAGAAATGCTGGTATGGTGTAGAGCGGCCATTGGTACTAAAGGACGAGACTATCAAGCCTTAATAGAACCAGCGTACACCGACAGCAGGCCCACTATACTCACGGCATGAGGGGTGGTCGAGGTACACCGGGGACGGGTGCCGGTACGACTTTTGAACTGTGGAGAGGAAGAGGTCACTTTGCCAAGGTACGCTACAGTGGCAAAGTTATATACTGTTGACAACAATGCCATCACAACCGATGAGCCCTTAGAATCGACCTGTCAGGTGGAAAATAACGGCTCAGATGGAGAATCGGAGGATTGGTGCCAACAGCTAGACGTGGGTGTAGATTCAACACCTACCCATCAAAGACAAGGGGTGCATAGATTAGTGACGGAATATGAACAGGTCTTCAGTAAACACCCATTGGACTTCGGACGGATAGAAGGGGTTGAACATACAATCCCCACCGGTGACCATCCCCCGATAAAAGAAAGATATAGACCCATACCGCCCGCTCACTATCAATGCGCGAAGGACATGCTGAGAGAGATGAAACAGGCCGGGGTAATAAGAGATAGTTGTAGCCCTTGGGCGGCCCCTCTGGTGATTGTCAAAAAAAAGGATGGAACCATGAGAATGTGCGTAGACTACCGGCGGATTAATAACATCACCCATAAAGATGCCTATCCCTTGCCTAGGATAGAAGAGTCCTTGACTGCTTTGAAATCTGCTAATTATTTTTCCACCTTAGACTTAACAAGCGGGTATTGGCAAGTCCCTGTGGCTGAGAGAGATAAAGAAAAAATGGCATTCACCACACCAATGGGTCTAAGCAAATTTAATCGCATGCCGTTCGGACTCTGCAATGCATCCGGTACTTTCCAGCGACTGATGGAATGTTGCCTCAGACACAAGAACTTCGAGACCGTCCTCCTGTACCTAGATGATGTGATTGTCTACTCAAAGACTTACGAACAGCACTTAACAGACCTGGCAGAGGTGTTCGAAGCCTTATCCAAGTATGGTATGAAAATCAAACCATCCAAATGTCACCTTCTCAAGCCAAAGGTACAATACTTAGGGCACATCGTGAGTTCGGAGGGAGTAGCACCGGATCCCGAGAAAATAACTGCCATAAGGGATTGGCCAAGACCTACCAACGCAGAAGAAGTGAGGCAATTCTTGGGATTAGTGGGTTACTATCGTAGATTTATAAAAGGATTTACCAAATTGGCAGCGCCCTTGCAAGATGCTTTGATAGGGCAGACGAAGAAATCTTCAAACCGAAACCCTCCTTTTCAGTGGAACGACGAAAGAGAAGACTCCTTTGAACAACTAAAGAAGGCACTAACCGGAAAAGAAGTTCTGGCGTACCCGGATTACCATCAACCTTTCATCCTCTACACCGATGCCAGTAATGTGGGATTGGGAGCGGTGCTGTCACAAAAGCAAGAAGGTCGGGAGAAAGTCATTGCCTTTGCAAGTAGAAAACTCCGGCCTACTGAAAGAAATTCTGAAAATTATAGCTCCTTCAAATTGGAGCTACTGTCAGTAGTTTGGGCTGTGACTGAACGTTTCAAACACTATTTGACCGGTGCAGAATTTATTGTCTATACTGACAACAATCCATTGACCCACCTAGACATGGCTAAATTAGGTGCGTTAGAACAGCGATGGATAGCCCGGTTATCTAATTACAACTTCGTGATCAAGTATCGAGCAGGTCGCAAGAATGGAAATGCCGATGCCCTATCCCGGATGCCACATTTGAGAGATGTAGAAGAAGAAACGGGGGAGCTTGAAGAAATTGAACTACCAGCCTTTCATCAGCCCAAGGTAAAACATCGTCAGTCAAATACCTATCAGAAACAACAAGAAGTGAATTTTAATCCGTTAGCACACCATAGATGGGCTGACACCCAAGATAGCAATCCGGCTGTGAAGCTAGTGAAGGAATTATTGACTGAGCAAAGTGCATATCCCGATGAGGATGCCCCTGAAGAGACGCATCAACTCTGGAAAGAGAGAGGCAAAATGTTCCTGTATCAAGGGAAACTCTGTAGAAGATACACCAATCCGAAAACACATGAATTGGTTTGGCAGATTATAGTGCCTAAACAAGATGTGAGGATGGTCCTCGAGGCTTACCACAATGGTGCTGGTCACTTTGGTTGGAAAAAGCTAGAAGTACTTCTGAGAGAAAGATTTTATTGGGTCGGGATGAGAAAATCAATCGAACAGTGGTGTAGAAACTGTGGCCCGTGCAACCTCAGAAGGAACGATCAAAAGAGCCAAAGGGCACCACTGCAGCCCATAATCACCAAACAACCACTTGAACTGGTAGCCATGGACCACGTGAAGTTGACACCGAGCCAGTCCGGTTACGTCTATGCCTTGACCATCGTGGATCATTATTCGCGCTTCTTGGTAGTAGTACCTGTAAAAGATCTGACTGCAAAAACAGCAGCCAAAGCGTTCCAAACGTACTTTTGTAGACCCCATGGATATCAGGAACAGGTTCTCACTGACCAGGGTACAGCCTTTGAATCAGAGATCTTCAGAGAATTCTGTAATATGTATGGTTGCAAAAAGATCCGGACGACGGCCTATCATCCGCAAACAAACGGCTTATGTGAGAAGATGAACCATATTGTGATAGACCTACTAAAGACTTTACCTGAAACGGAAAGGAATCAATGGCCAGAGAAATTGCCTGACTTGGTGGATCTGTATAATCATGTCCCGGTGAGCTCTACCAACTGCACCCCAGCTTATCTTATGCGTGCAAGACCCGGCCAGTTGCCAATCGATCTAGAAATGGGAATTCTGAAACCAGATGCAGAAGTTCAAGACTCCAATTGGGATGTCGTACGGCAAAAGCAGTATCGCCAAGTGCAAGAGAGTGTGGAAAGAAGCCTCCAGCAAACCAGAGAAAGACAAGAGCGAACTTTCAACCAGAATGCTCTAGCAACTCCATTAAGACGGGTTGACCAAGTACTCAAGAGGAATCGTCGAACCAATAAACTGGATAATCAATGGGAAGCCGTACCCAGCACAGTTTTACCAACAAGAATGGATAATCCTAAAATGTGTCTCATTAGCAAAAACGGAGGTTTAACATCTGTACTAGTGTCAAGAGACAATCTTAAATTATGTCCGGAAACATTGAAAGAGCCAGAAGTTGTCCAGCCAGAATCAGAAGTTATTCAACCTATACAGGTTCAACCAGTAAAGGAAAAAGAGGAGGAAATGTATCACACCTGTATAGGAGACTTTCCCAAAACCCTACTAACATACCATGGTGCAGTAGTGGTTCCCATGGTGGCCTTTTATCCAACACCGAATCCAATATTAGAAGTCCCAAGACAGGAAGAGGCTGACCCCGTACTGCAAGAGGTTCCAGGTCAGGAAGAACAGATTCCTGATCAGAGTGATCCCATTCACGGTGGACTTGCCAACCCCATAGTGGTGGAATTATCTTTAGCAGAGAGGGCAGATACTATATCTGCAGTAGACAGTAGTACACCACATAAAGAGACACCGCTATTACATAGATCCCAGCGTAGTACCCAGGGTCAATTACCGGCCAGGTATGCGGATTACCAACTATAAGACTATAGTCATTGTTATCGTTCTATAACGTTTAAGCCCAGTACCTACAGAGACTTACCTGTATGAACTTCTTGCATATTCTTGAACTTTTTATCAGCCCGGAAACACTAAATCAAAGCTCCTGAAAGACTGCTTTGTGAACTTTGCTTCCTAGTACCTTCAAGGATAGAACTGTATTAATGGACGCTATTTGAAGAGACTTTTTACAGAATTCCATTTTTTTTGTTTCTTTGAGTGGTTTTTGTAACTTTTCATTTTTAAGACTCTGTACATATCAATTGTTATTTCAAAATGTTATCATCCCACAGTCCCGGAGTACTGTTCTTAACTAAGGGGAGAATGTGGCGCCCCTAGGGGTATTTGCCACAAAAATAGTTATTGACACCAAATACAAATATTAAAATAGCAAGACTGCACTACCATCTCCGGCCAGAAGGGGGAGCTCCAGAGACTCCCCTTGGTCTATTCTGGTCTGAGAAAAGGATGGGCAGTTGGGTTGAGGAGCTGAAAGTGAGAGGTCGTATAACTGAACTCCTAACAGCCCTATGACGGATTATAGGCCTGTAATACCCATAGTAGGAAAAGAGGAATAGAGAAAAAGGACATTGTGAGAACCGGGTAGCAATAACCTCTACCCAGAATAGGCGCAGAGACGGATACCGGATCCGTGGCTATATTCATTAGATATAATACAGCAACCGGAAGGAAGTGAGGTGATATCAGCTTCACCAGGGTAATACGCAGCAACAGACACAGAGTTCAGCGGTACTCCCAGAGGGGGTAAGCCGACAAAAAAGGACTCGGGTTGTCTGTCGAACCAGAGCACAGAAGAGACAGATTGGGTCAGCAGCCAGTTCACATACAGCAGCAGGGCCATACAGAAACTGCGCATAATAAGAGGTGGAAATCCTGACAGGATCAAAGTAATTCAGAGTTCTTAAACAGACTCCGGTGACAGTATTGGTTGCAAATCCCTTTTTGTTAAAGTAAACTGGTTAAACGTTTCAGCGCCTCAGTCTTTCATTTGGACAATAGCCATCGATCCAGGATCGGGGTCATCACAGCTGAGAGGACCTGCTGCTGATCAAGTAAGTGTCTGTTCCTTCATGATAATCCCTTACACTGTGCATCATCTGAGGCCACAGCACCGGGTCAAGCCACTAGTGACATCCCCCTCAAGAGACGGACCTCATTGATCTGGTGCTGGGTACCTCGGTCTCACGGGCGTCACTTGAGCATCCAATAATACAAATTAATTTGTTCATTCGAGCATTGTGGGTATGAAAAGGATGACATTCAGTTGTGTCAAAAAGTGTTTTGCCCCCTTCCTGATTTCCTATTCTTTTACATGTTTGTCATGCTTGAATGTTTCAGATCACCTAACAAACTTAAATATTAGACAAAGATAACACAAGTAATCACAAAATACAGTTTGTAAATGAAAGTCTTTACTATTAAGGGAAAAAGAGATCCAAACCTACAGGGCCATGTGTGAAAAAGTGATTACTCTCCCCCTTAAAACATGAATTAACAGTGGTTTATCACATCTTTGGGAACCTGAGATAAAATTCCCTAGCCATACACAGACTTAATTACTGCCACCTGTTCTCAATCTAGAAATCACTTAAATAGGGCCTGCCTGACAAAATGAAGTAGACCAAAAGATCCTTAAAATCATCCTGCAATCCAAAGAAATCCTGGAACAAATAAGAAACAAAGTAATTGAGATCTATCAGTCTGGAAAGTGTTATAAAGAAATTTCTCAAAGCTTAGGGACTTCAGCAAACCACAGTGACAGTTATTATCCACAAATGGCGAAAACATGGAACAGTTGTAAACCTTCCCAGGAGTCACCGGCAGACAAAAATTACCCCTAGAGTGCAGTGACAACTCATCCAAGAGGTCACAAAACAACCCATAACAGAAGAACTGCAGTCCTCACTTTCCTCAGTTAAAGTCAGTGATCATGACTCCACCATTAGAAAGAGACTGTACAAAAATGGCCTACGAGGCAGAGTTCCAAGATGAAAACCACTGCTGAGCAATAAGAACATAAAGGCTCTTCTCAGTTTTGCCAGAAAAGATCTTGATGATCCCCTAAGACTTTTGGGAGAACACTCTGTGGACTGCCGAGACAAAAATTTACCTTTGTGGAGATTGTATGTACTGTTACATCTGGCATAGAAGTAACACAGCAATTCAAAAAAGAACATCATACCAACAGTAAAATATGGTGGTGGCAGTGTGATGGTCTGGGGCTGTTTTGCTGCTTTAGGACCTGGAAGACTTGCTGTGATAAATGGAACAATGACATCTGCTGTCTACCAAAAAATCCTGAAGGAGAATGTCTGGCCATCTGTCCGTGGCATCAAGCAGAAGCGCACTTGGGTTATCCTGGAGGACAATGATCTGAAACACACCAGCAAGTCCACATCTGAATGGCTTAAGAACAACAAAATTAAGACTTTGCAGTGGCCTAGTAAAAGTCCTGACCTTAATCTGATTAATATGCTGGGGCATGACCTTAAAAAGGTGGTTCATCCTTGGAAAAGCCTCCAATGTGGCTGAATTACAACAATTCTGTAAAGTTGAATTGGACAAAATTCCTCTAGAGACTCATTGCCAATCATTGGAAACGCTTCATTGCAGTTGTTGCTGCTAAGGGTGGTTATTAGGTTTATTGGGCAATTACTTCTTCACACAGGGCCCTCTAGGTTTGGATTTCTTTTTCCCTTAATAATAAAGACCTTCATTTAAAAACTGCATTTTGTTTTTACTTGTATTAGCTTTGTCTAATATTTAAATTTGATTGGTGATCTGATATACAAATTGCCTCTTCAGAGAGAAAGAGGACTTGAACTCTATAGTGCCACCTGTTGGAAGTAGCGATCCTACAAGTCACAATCAACCATTTAACGAGTCTTGCAATGTGACTTAGGAGAAAATTCAAATCTCAATTTGTTGACAAGGTTTTTGGGCTATTGGCCCTCATCAGTGAAAATGAGGTAAAGGAGATGGATTGGTGCCACAGTTCCCAGACCTCAACCCAATCGAACACTTGAGAGTTGAGTTGAAGCAAAAGCTTTATAGCTAATCCAGTGATTTGACCAGTATGCACCAACTTTGAGAAAGTGTAGAATACACCTCAGATTAGATTTCAGTTGAGTCATGCTTGAATCTGATTGAGAGCATGCCCAGAAGGATTCAAGCAGTGTTAAAATCAAAAGTTGAATTTACAAAATACTAACAAAATAATGCAAATTAAAATTTAGATTTTTAGGAATAAAACAGTAACATATGCAAAATAGTTGCAAGTCAAATATATATATGAGAAAGCTGACATGATTGTCTATAAAATGATGACAGTCTCAAGTTCGAAGCAGTAGTGGCTGGTGAGATATGAACCCTGAAAGACAAAAGTTCAAAACATTGTCACCCTTTGGCTCATCAGTTTTTATATTAAAAATCATGGTACTGTGACAAAATCACTGGCAATGTAATAGAGGGGACATATGTCACTGCGCTTAATGGCATCAGTGATATGAAACCAAAGTGTATTCCTCCAGCACACTTCGTGTTGTGATGGGTAAATTAACGTTTCATACATGGGCTGTTTTTTTTGTGGAAATCTATAGATCTGAAAGAGAACAAGAACTCTAGTGCCACCTATTGGAAGATAGCAATCCTACAAGTCAATGTCGACCCTTTAATGAGCCTTGTCACATGACATAGGATAATAGCTAGATAGATATATTATTTAGCTATAATAGATAATATTATCCTAAGTCATGTGACAAGGCTCGTTAATGGGTCGACATTGACTTGTAGGATTGCTACCTTCCAATAGGTGGCACTAGAGTTCTAGTTCTTTTCCTCTTTGAAGAGACAATTTGCATAATTAGCATATTTCCCTAAGGAGCATTGCAGCTTTAAGTCTCCTCATCTTGGCATGCTTAGCATGTCAATCTCCGCAAGGAGAAACGATAATTCTTGGATATCGGTTGGGCGCCTCTAACACAGCCAAACCAGATCTCCACTTTGCACTGATGAGGGGCAGTACTCCAAAACACAGTGTCTGCAAGTTTGCAAGTTGAGATTCTGGTTTGGCTATTATCCTAAGTCATGTGACAAGGCTCGTTAAAGTGTTGACATTGATTTGTAGGGTTGCTACCTTCCAATAGGTGGCACTAGAGTTCTAGTCCTCTTCCTCTCTAAAGAGACAATTTGCATAATTATGATAGAAAGAGTCACATGGTCTGGGGTTTAAAAAACTGGACCCAAGGGCAGTCATTGGTCAGCAAGACTGGAGAGAGGATTCTGAAATGGTTTGTGTCTTGTGGAGGAAAGACTTAACATGTGTTGCTTCAGAGCGGGATGTTACAACATTTTGTTTTCTTTGCTGTCTTCCTGTCTTTCCCCGAAGGGCTGTGTTTACCTTCCACTTCTAGTTGGTTTATGCTGGCTTATAATAAACCAACTGAAGACTTAAAGAGACAGTGTTCCTGTTTTTTTGACTTACCACAGTACATATACGATACAATACGATACACTTTATTTATCCCGAGGGAGATTGTAGTATCACAGTAGCACAACATAAACTAGAACATGAAATTACTTAATTAATACAAACAAAACAGTAGAATTAACAGAATAATGTCATACATTGCTATTATTCCTGATATGTTATACACAGGTTATATCTAATGATTGACATGTTATACACACTTGGTAACCAATTAAACAAAAATCACTTTGAGGATTTTCCTCTTAGGTAATTGTTATACATAACACAACACATCAAGCCTTGCTATATGCTATAGCAGCTTAGAATGGCATGCCCCTTTGACATATGCTGAAATCACCTCTGTCAGAGATTGACAGTGGCATATAACGGGTTAACAGCAGTTGCCCAACTTGGTGCTGTTAGAGGCAGATGATAATTGAATAAAACAACGAGCATCTGCCACGAATGAGGTGGGTTCATCTCCTTAGACCACTCTATACAGCTGTTCTCAACCAGAGCAGCACATCAAAAAAGTTAGGGCAAAGCCATGTCCACCATTGAGTAGCAACCCCTCTTCTTTTTACAAAGTCTATAAACATTTGAGGAGTGTTGAGAACAAAGTCTGGTCACTGCATTCTTGTTTTCTTTACATGTTACACAATGTCTCATATTTTTGGAATTGGGGTTTTATATTTTTGTATTTCTGTTGTTTATGTAAAGCTAATATATTCTGTAGAACCAATATATTCAATTCCATTGTTAACAACATTTGTCTTTGTCTCCAACTGGGAATCCAATCTATTTTCCCAATCTCAGAAACATGCACATGGCAAATTTAATAGGAATCCAATCAACCTATCAGTCTGTTTTTGGAGTGTTGGAGGAAATATACATGGTGGAAATCAACACACGCAGTAAGTGCAGATGTTGCACCTGGTTATATTGTAACTCAGGACAAGTGTTGCAAAAATCTGCTCAAAAATTAATGTACTGTATCTCCTCGAAAATGATATGTTTTGGTGAATGCTTTACATGACGACATTCTCGAATTCAATTCTTCTTGTCAAATCAAATAGATGCAAGCAGTTCCGATTTGTTCTCATTATGTAATAAATTCTCTTTTTGCCTTTTTGGAATTTGACAAAATATTTTTGCTGTTTCCTAGTAGCCTTTGTTAGTCGTCCAGGGATGTGCTTTTTCCACCATGGATCAGCCTTAGAAAAGCTTTCATTATTATGCCATATTCTTTCTAATACCTTTTATGATGCAAGATTTCCATAGCTGCAGCGCAGTGATAATATACAGGCAGTACGAGTCGCTCCATTGCACTCGGTAACATATTGGAGACAGCTGTGGTCACTTGAATTAAGGCCAATTAATCTGTTGTGGTTTTTATTTGAAAAAGGGGAAGTTTTCCAAAAGAAAAGGATATTCCCTAATCTTTTCAAATAGTGTTTTTAGATCTTTTAGGATAACAGTAACTAAAAAGAAAGCCAGCTGGGACTTAAGATCCATACCATTTTAGAGGAGTTTTGTATGATAATGATACAGCTCTTATGTCTGGAATTTGAGATACACACTGGGTCAGAAAAGTTGGAGACTAAGAATTCTGTGCATAAGAGTCCCACAGGGCTACACAAGATCAAATACAAAACATCGAAAAGGATTTCCTGTGTAGAAACATATGCCATGTGTATGGATATAAGCATATTTGTAGGGATTTCATTTTACATAGTGTAAACAATTGCAGGCGCTTAAATAACAAATATGCAATATAAATAATAAAATAATGGGTTCTTATTCGCCAAAACTCAGACCAGTTCAAATTGGATCAAAAGTGGTGTAAAGTTTCCGGTTTAATTCTCTCTGCAATAGGCCAGACAGCAACTATTGCACTGAAAAGTCAGAGTAGGCTATATACTGATATGAAGGTTGGAGCATCAGTCTTCCATTTTGGCTTTAAATCCCCCCCATTTGTGCTGTTCATACAACGCAGTTTATAGATGACAGCATTCGAGTTGCCTCTGATAATTGTTTAGTCCGGGTCTTCTGAAACTTTTTGTGACCTTATAAAACAGACCGAAAAAATATCAAAGCCTCGTCAGGCAGATCAAGATGATGTCAGCAGTGCACCTATAGGTAAGGGAAGTCTATGCTAAAATTGAAAATATCTCTGACATCACAATAAGAACAAAATTAGTCAAATGAGTTATTAAACTAAACAATGCTGAAGCCATTGAAAGGACGGTGCACTTTTATGGCAACCAGAGAACCACTAGTTTAATCAAAATTTTGCTTATGATAGATTACTTAAGATAAATCGCTTTATGACTCAAAGACACAGTAAATTCTTGTGTCTGGCCCAGCTACAGAGCTATATGGGGCCTCTTGGGTATATAATGATGCAAACATTTCACATGTGAGAATGCCTCTATAAGATGGCATATAAAGGAAAAGTTTATTTTAAAGGGATTTTCCCCTGAACAAAGTACATTTTAATTAAAAGATCTTGGAATGATAATAATAACTTCCACAATTTAATGTGCTAAAAAATGTTTCTGTGCTGAGATAATCTTATAAATATTCCCCTGCTGTGTACTGTGTAATGGCTGTGTCTGACCGTGCAGGAACATGGTCTGATTATACCACATCTCCTGGGCGGGGGAGAAGCCTCAGAGTATACAGACAGGACAGTCAAGTAGCGCAGCTGATTCTTTATGTGAAACAAAACATTTCACTGACTATTTGTAAGCAATGTTTTACCTAAAAAAAAAAAAGAACCAGCTGTGATCCCCTGCTGTAATACCTGTATACTCTTTTTCTTCCTCCGCTGCCCAGGAGATGTGGTATGATCAGACCATCTTCCTGCATGATCAGACACAGCCATTACACAGTACACAGCAGGGGCACATTTATAAGATTATCTCAGCACAGGAACATTTTTTTTAACACATCCAGTTGTGGAACTTATTATTATGCTAAGATCTATTGATGAAAATGCTGATTTAAAATAATTTTGTTAGTGGGAAAATCACTTGAAAACATGGATTAAAAAGATAAAACTCTGATGTGCTACTGAGAGACATGGATGTACATTATTGGCTCATAGCAGTCTACATGCATCATATTCTGGAACAAGTACAAACACATCTGTACTATCATGTGTGCACGAGGTTTCCCCATAGGGAAAAGGTAATAGCATGTACAGTGAATTAAAATTATGACCATTATACTGTATATTGTGGACATAGTGAAACATAATGAAAGAATTTCATGTCTTCTAGATGTTGTTGCAAAAAAGGCAATTGACTTAATGCAATTAAAAAACTAAACTACTCATGTACTTTTCCACTGACATCTATCTGTTCACTGTTGGTTCAGTTTAATGAATCT
Organism: Ranitomeya variabilis; assembly: GCF_051348905.1. Classification (NCBI taxonomy): domain Eukaryota; kingdom Metazoa; phylum Chordata; class Amphibia; order Anura; family Dendrobatidae; genus Ranitomeya; species Ranitomeya variabilis. The sequence goes on from NC_135233.1 coordinate 779,231,663, forward strand.
CTGGCGAGGAGCTGTCAAAAATTTGTACTTAAGGGTACCGTTACACTAAACGACTTACCAACGATCACGACCAGCGATGCGATCGTTGGTAAGTCGTTGTGTGGTCGCTGGGGAGCTGTCACACAGACAGCTCTCTCCAGCGACCAATGATCAGGGGAACAACTTCGGCATCGTTGAAACTGTCTTCAACGATGCCGAAGTCCCCCTGCAGCACCCGGGTAACCAGGGTAAACATCGGGTTACTAAGCGCAGGGCCGCGCTTAGTAACCCGATATTTACCCTGGTTACCATTGTAAAAGTAAAAAAAACCCTACATACTCACCTTCTGATGTCTGTCACGTCCCCCGGCGTCCACAGGGTTACGCGCTGCTGCCGAGAGCTTCCTGCACTGACTGAATGTGTCAGCGCCGGCAGCAGCGGTGACGTCACCGCTGTGCTCTGCTTTACGGCCGGCCGGCGCTGACACATTCAGTGCAGGGAAGCCGCCGGCGGGGGACGTGACAGACATCAGAAGGTGAGTATGTAGTGTTTTTTTTTTACTTTTACAATGGTAACCAGGGTAAATATCGGGTTACTAAGCGCGGCCCTGCGCTTATTAACCCGATATTTACCCTGGTTACAAGTCAACACATCGCTGGATCAGTGTCACACACACCGATCCAGCCATGACAGCGGGTGATTAGCGACGAAATAAAGTTCTGGACTTCTAGCTCTGACCAGCGATATCACAGCGGGATCCAGATCGCTGCTGCGTGTCAAACACAATGAGATCGCTATCCAGGACGCTGCAACGTCACGGATAGTCGTCGTTCTCGCTGCAAAGTCGCTTAGTGTGACGGTACGTTAAGAGGCCTCTCCAAGCGATGTGTATTGCTACATAACAGTCATTGAAATAAATGGCCAACAGCTTTTAGTGGCACCTAATAGTGGTGTCTCAAGTGGGAAACCTCCTCTATGATATGATCTAGTAGGGTATATAGAATCGTTTTAGGATAAGAAGTGATACACTATAGAGGTCTACTAAAGGAACCAACATTTCATTTGGAATCGTAAATCATAAAATCAATAGCTACTCTATTTGTATAATATGGGTATTGATTTAGAAACTTACAGTATTCTTATTACCATAACTAAAATCTAGAAAGACATAACAAGAAAGTTTATGATAGGCTTGTGCTTTTTAGACTGAATAATAAAAGTAAATATTTTGTTACAGTATATTATAGTTTTTATGTTTCAGAGTAAAGAATTTCAGCATGAAGCTAAAGGGTGTATTTTTGGGTGTTTCAATAATACACTTAATGTACAGTGGGTACGGAAAGTATTCAGACCCCTTTAAATTTTTCACTCTTTGTTTCATTGCAGCCATTTGGTAAGTTCTAAAAAGTTCATTTTTTTCACACCTCATCTTTTTTTGCAAATTTAATAAAAAAGAAAACTGAAATATCACATAGTCATAAGTATTCAGACCCCTTGTTCAGACTCTTATATTTAATTCACAGCTGACCATTTCCGTGTGATGCTCCTTGAGATGGCTCTACTCCTTCATTGGAGTCCAGCTGTGTTTAAATAAACTCATAAGACATGATTTGGAAAGACACACACCTGTCTATATAAGACCTCACAGCTCACAGTGCATGTCAGACCAAATGAGAATCATGAGGTCAAAGGAACTGGCCAAGGAGCTGAGAGACAGAATTGAGGCAAGGCACAGATCTAGCCAAAGTTACAGCAGAATTTGTGCAGTACTCATGGTTCCAACGAGCACAATGGCCTCCATAATCCTTAAGTGCAAGAAGTTTGGAACTACCAGAAGTCTTCCTAGACCTGGCCGTCCAGACAAACTGAGCAATCGTGGGAAAAGAGCCTTGGTGAGAGAGGTAAAGAAGAACCCCAAGATCACTGTGGCTGAGCTCCAGAGATTTGGTAGGGAGATGGGAGAAAGTTCCACAACGTCAACTATCATTGCAGCCCTCCACCAGTTAGGCCTTTATGGCAGAGTGGGGCAATGGAAGCCTCTCCTCGGTGCAAGACATATGAAAGCCCACATAGAGTTGGCTAAAAAACACATGAAGGACTCCCAGACTATGAGAAATAAGATTTTCTGGTCTGAAGAGACGAAGATAGACCTTTTTGGTGATAATTCTAAGCTGTAGGTGTGGAGAAAACCAGGCACTATTCATCACCTGCCCAATACAATCCCAACAGTGAAACATGGTGGTGGCAGCATCATGCTATGGGGGTGTTTTTCAGCTGCAGGGACAGGACGACTGGTTGTCACTGAAGGAAATATGAATGCGGCCAAGTATAGAGATATCCTGTATAAAAACCTCTTCCAGAGTCCTCTGGACCTCAGACTTGGCCAGAGGTTCACTTTCCAACAAGACAATGACAGGCAGGGTTATAGATATTGTTAACAGTAAACATATTTACAGTGACAGACTGGTACAGAGGGGAGAGGACCCTGTCATTGCGGACTTACATTCTTTGGGATAATGGGGAAGAGGCAGGAGTTTGGTGTGCTGCAGCACTGGTGGTGGTGAGGCGGCAGCTCGTGTGGTTGGTGGGGCGGCAGCTCTAGTGGTGGCAATGCGGCAGCTCGGGTGGTTGGTGAGGCAGCAGCTTGGGTGGTTGGTAAGGCGGCAGAATAGTTATTGCAGGCTGTAGGCTTTCCTGAAGAGATTGGTTTTCAGGTTCCGTCTGAAGGATCCCAGGGTGGTGGATAATCGGACGTGTTGAGGCATGGAATTCCAGAGGATGGGGGATATTCGGGAGAAATCTTGGAGGCGGTTGTGTGAGGAATGAATAAGTGTGGAGGAGAGTAGGAGGTCTTGGGAGGATCAAAGGTTTCATGAGGGAAGATTATTTCAGAGATATAGGGAGGGGACAGGTTGTGGATGGCTTTGTAGATCAGTGTTAGTAGTTTGAACTGGATTCATTGGGTAATTGGGAGCCAGTGGGTGACTTGCAGAGGGGTGAAGCAGGGGAATAGCTAGGGGAGGTGGATTAGCCGAGCGTCAGAGTTGAGGACAGACTGGAGTGGTGCAAGGGAGTTAGCCGGGAGGCCACAGAGGAGGGTGTTGCAGTAGTCGAGGTGGGAGATGATGAGGACATGCACAAGAGTTTTGGTAGATTGTGGGCTGAGGAAGGGACGGATTCTGGCAATATTTTTGAGTTGGAGGTGACAGGAGGTGGCAAGAGTTTGGACGTGCGGTTTTAAGGACAGGGCAGAATCGAGTTACCCCGAGGCAGCGGATTTCAAGTGCGGGAGAGAGCATGATGCCGCTTACCATAATAGATAGATCAGGTAGGGGGGATACTCGAGATGGGGGAAAGATGATGAGTTCAGTTTTGCCTACATTGTTTTAGGAAGTGAGAGTTGAAGAAGGAGGATATGTCTGACAGACACTCTGGGATTCTGGATAGAAGAGAGGCGACATCTGAGCCAGAGAGGTAGATCTGAGTGTCATCTGCATATAGGTGGTACTGGAAGCCATGGGACTTTATGAGTTGTCCTAGGCCAAGGGTATAGATGGAAAAAAGTAGAGGCCCTAGGACAGAGCCTTGAGGGACTCCAAAAGAGAGGGGGTGGGGTGAGGAGGTAGTGTGGGAGTGGGAAACGCTAAATGTGTGGTCAGAAAGGTATGAGGCAATCAAGGAAAGGGCAAGGCCTTTGATGCCGAGGGAAAGAATCTGTAGCAGTAGGCAGTGGTCGACTGTGTCTAAAGCAGGGGACAGGTCGAGAAGGAGGAGGATGGAGAACTGTCTGTTAGCTTTGGCTGTAAGTCATTAGTAATTTTGGTCAGAGCAGTTTCGGTGGAGTGGTGGGGGCGGAAGCCAGATTGGAGGTTGTCAAGGAGAGAGTTAGATGAGAGGTTTGAGGAAAGTTGACCATGGACATGCTGCTCAAGGAGTTTGGAAGCTTTTTTGAGGATGGGTGTGATGGTGGCATGTTTGATGGCAGAGGGGAAAGTACCGGAAGATAATGATAGGTTGAAGAGATGGGTTAGGGCTGGAATTAGCATGTTAGTGAGGTTGGGGAGCAGGTGGGAAGGGATGGGGTCAAGTGCACTGGTGGTGAGGTGTGATTTGGAAAGGAGGCGAGGAAGTTCTCCTTCAGTGATATTGGAGAGGGAAGTTATTGGGGAAGGGCAGAGATCTGGTATATGGAGTGGTTGGGGTGGTGGAACAGTAAAGGTTTGCCTTGTTTGGTCGATCTTGTTTTTGAAGTAGGTGGCAAAGTCCTCAGAAGAGATGAAGGAAGTTGGAGGTGGCAGTGGGGGGCAGAGGAGAGAGTTAAATGTGCTGAACAGTTGTTTTGGGTTGTAGGATAGTGAAGATACAAGGTTAGTGAAATAGGTCTGTTTAACAGTAGTGAGGGCTAGTTTGAAGGCAAGTGTAGCTTGTTTAAAAGCAATGAAGTCGTCTGGCAGGCGTGTTTTTTTCCAACGCCGCTCTGCGACCCGGGATGCTTGTCTGAGTTTTTTGGTGAGGTTGTTATGCCAGGGTTGCCTATTGATTTGTCGCACTTTGCCATGCATGAGAGGGGCGACTGAGTCTATGGCTGATGTGAGGGTGGAGTTATAGAAAGCGGTGGCGCTATCCATGTCGTGGAGTGAAGATATGGAGGACAGAGGTAGAAGAGAGTCTGAGAGTCTGTGAATGTCTAGGTGTGCAAGGTTTCTGCAAGGATGTGGTACTGGCTGGATGTGGTGGGGCGGGTTAGGAGGACAAGAAAGAGAAGGTGAGTAGATGGTGGTCAGAAAAGGGGAAGGGAGAGGTTGTGAGATTAGATAAGGAACAGAGGCGGGTGAAGATGAGGTCTAATGTATGTCCATCTGTGTGGGTGGCTCTGGAGGACCACTGAGTAAGTCCAAAGGATGAGGTAAGGGCAAGGAGCTTGGAGGTTGCTGGTTGACAGGTGTCAGTAGGGATATTAAAGTCACCCATTATGATGGTGGGGATGTCAACAGAGAGAAAGTGAAGAAGCCAGGTGGAGAATTGGTCAATAAAGGTAGTGGATGAGCCCAGTGGTCGGTATATGACAGCCATTTGGAGATTAGAGGGAGAGTAGATACGGACAGAGTGAACCTCGAAAAAAGGGAGGATAAGGGAGGGTGGGGGTTGGATAGGGTTGAAGTAGCAGTTTTTAGTAAAAAGGAACCCCACTCCTCCGCCATGTCTGTTGTCAGAACGAGGAGTGTGGGTAAAGTGGAGGCCACCGTAACTCAGTGCAGCAGAGGAGGCCATGTCAGGGGGCGTCAGCCAGGTCTCAGTGAGGGCCAGGAAGGAAAGGTTGCGGGAAGCAAAGAGATCATGGATCACATGGTTCTTGTTGCAGACAGAGCGGGCATTCCAAAGTGCCAAAGTTCCAAAGAGAGCGGAAGCAGGGGGGTGGGGGTCAGTTGCACAGGTTTTAAGTGTGAGGGATTGTAGTGTGAGGGATTGTAGTTTCTCATAGTGTGAGAAGGATAGGGGTGAGGATTAGTGGAGTGAAAATAATGAGGGCAAATGTGAGTATGGTTAAATAGCAGGGGAAAAAAGGAAAAACAAGTAAAATTAGAATACAGTGATTAGTCTTACCCTCTGGCCGATTACTGGACTATTTCTGGCATATTTCTGACGATACACTTAAAAGATGTCACTTCAAATGATGTCACATCTGACTTAAGTCAAATCTGCCCGACACCATTCAACTTATACCATTCAAGTGTCCAAGAAATGACGCCAGGTGAGAGAGGGAGGGGGAGGAGGAAGGAGGTGGAGGACAGTCCACAGCAGGGGACAATTAGCAGATTGCAGTTAAATGAACATTTGTCTGCCATCAAAGCTGAAGAAAGATAGGATAAGATAGGAGGATAGTGTTAGGTGTGAAAAGTATGGATATATCAATCAGCATGCAGTAAATTAGAAGCATGATTCATTGAATTAAAGTCAGGGAAAAAGTAGCAGCAGACCAGGTAGAATAGGGGGAGAGAGGTGCATGGATTCAGGGGTGCAATGGGTATTCCAGGTTAGCAGATAGTTCAAACATACCAGGTAGAATAGGGGGAGAGAAGTGCATGGATTCAGGGGTGCAGTGGGTATTCCAGGTTAGCTGACAGTTCAAACGTACCAGGTAGAATAGGGGGAGAGAGGTACATGGATACAGGGGTGCAGTGGGTATTCCAGGTTAGCAGACAGGTCAAACATACCAGGTAGAATAGGGGGAGAAAGGTGCATGGATTCAGGGGTGAAGTGGGTATTCCAGGTTAGCAGACAGTTCAAATGTACCAGTGGATGCTTGTTGCATCATTCCCAAGAAAACTCATGGCTAGCTCAAAAGGGTGCTTCTACTCAACACTGAGCAAAGGGTCTGACTACTTATGACCAAGTGATATTTCAGTTTTTCTTTTATAATAAATTTGCAAAGATTACTACATTTCTGTTTTTTTTCAGTCAAGATGGGGTGCAGAGTGTACTTTAATGAGAAAAAAATGATTTTTTTGATTTACCAAATGGCTGCAATGAAACAAAGAGTGACACATTTAAAGTGGTTTGAATACTTTCTGTACCCACTGTATTTATCAAATATTTTATGACAATCATTGGTATTTGGGCAATGATTTATTAATTAAACAGTTATTCTTACTCCGCTCACTGTTGCATCAGAATGTGAGCTGTTTAGTTGAGATAACAACATCACAAGGCCTTGGTCCAGCAGTCAAATTAACCCCCTAATGATACGCCTTTTAATGGCGGCAGTTAAGGGTACTTATACCTCAGTGCCGCTTTTTAACAGAGCTGAGAAATAAGGGTATAGCACCCACCAGCATCTGAGAATCTCTGGGGTCTCAGCTACCGGGAGTAGCTGAGACCCCAGGGAACATTATTCGGGTCAGTATTTACCATTCCCAGTCTTGTTATCGCAGTTATTCACCAAATAACGGCAATCGCAAGAAAAGTCATATTTCCCATTCATTTCTCTCTCCTCTGATATGATCTAGCATACCAGAGGAGAGAGAAATGGGGTCCCCTGAGCCCCCCGATACCTCCATCATCCCAGACCCTCAGGCTCCATCCCCCAACCCTCCACGTCATCTTCCCAGAAGAAAATGGCGTGTGTATGTGCAGTGCGCCCACAAAGATCTGCTGACTTGTACTCGACAACAATAGTAGATTTTTCCTATGGGTTCATTTTGATCACTGTGATAGACCCTATCACAGTGATCAAAATAAAAAATAATACTACATCAAACACCTCTTTATCATCCCCTTAGATAGGTAAAAATAATTAAAAAAAATGTATTTTTTTCATTTTTCCATTAGGTTTAGGGTTGGGGCTAGGATTTGGGTTGGGGTTAGAACTAGGGTTAGGGTTGGGCTAGGATTAGGGCTAGGGTTTGGGTTGGGCTAGGGTTATTGTTGGGGCTAGAGTTAGAGCTAGGGGTAGGGTTGGGGTAGGGTTAGGGTTGGGGCTAGGGTTATAATTGGGGCTATAGTTAGGGTTGGGGCTAGGGTTAGCGCTTGGGTTAGGGATGGGCTTGGGATAGGATTGGGGATAGGGTTAGAATTGGGGCTAGGGTTAGGGTTGGGGCTAGGGTTAGGGTTGGGGTTATGGCTGTGGTTAGGGTTGCAATTACGGATAGGGTTGGGATTAGGGTTAGGGGTGTGTTGGGTTAGGGTTTTGGGTATGGCTGTGTTAGGTTTGGAATTAGAATTGAGGGGTTTCCACTGTAGATCATGGGGTTTCCAAATGCAACATGGCGACCAACATTGATTCCAGCCAATTTTGCATTGAAAAAGGCAAACGGTGCTCCCTCCATTCTGAGCCCTGCCATGCACCCCAACAGTGGCTTTCCCCCACATACGGGGTATCGGTGTACTCAAAGGAAATTTCACAACAAATTTTGTGGTCCATTTTCTCTTATTACCCTTGTGAAAATAAAAAAGTTTGGGCCTAAATTAAATTTTTTGTGAAAAAAGTAAAATGTTCATTTTTTCCTTCCACATTGCTTTAGTTCTCGTGAAGCACCGGAAGGGTTTATAAACTTCTTGAATGTGGTTTGGACACCTTGATAGGTTCAGTTTTTAGAATGGTGTTACCTTTGGGTATTTTCTATCATATTGACACCCCAAACTCACTTCAAATGTGAGGTGGTCCCTAAAGAAAAATGGTTTTGTAAATTTTGCTGGAAAAATGAGAAATCACTGGTTAACTTTCAGCCCTTATAACGTCCTAACAAAAAAATAATGTTTCCAAAATTGTGCTGATGTAAAGTTGACATGTGGGAAATGTTATTTATTAACTATTTTTTTGTGACACGACTCTTTGATTTAAGGGCACAAAAATTAAAAGTATGAAAATTGCTAAATTTTCAACAATTTTGCCAAATTTCTGTATTTTTCATAAATAAATGCAAGTCATATCAAATAAATGTTACCACTGACATGAAGTACAATATGTCATGAAAAAATAATCTCAGATTCAGTGGAATTTGTTTAAGCATTCCAGAGCTATGACCTCATAAAAAGACAGTGGTCAGAATTGTAAAAATTGGCTTGGTCATTAAGGTCTAAATTGTCTCGGTCACTAAGGGGTTAATAATTTGTGGCAGACCAGAGTCCTTAAACCTTTTATGACCTTCCAGCATCCTGGGCACCTCTTATGATTAGTAGGTCCGGCAGGATGTCATCTTTGCATCCTAGTATGCAAATTGCTTCTTTAGGGTAAGTTCACACAGGACTTTTTTGCTGCGTATTTTTGCTGCGTTTTTTATGCTAATATTTAGCTGCTTTTTACAGTACCAGCAAAGCCTATGAGATTTCAGAAATCTCATGCACACAGATTGGTTTTTTGTTTGATCAGTATTTTGTCCTTTGCTTCGTTTTTTTGACATAGAGCATGTCACTTCTTTCAGCGTTTTTTCACCCATTGACTTGAATGGGTGTTGAAAAAAATGCAGCAAAAACACAGGTATCATTATTGCTGCGTTTTTGCTGCTGAAAATCCAAGGAGATTAGCCTGGAAAAAGAGAAAAAAAAACGCACCAAAAAAACGCACCAAATACACACGAAAAAATGCAGCTATAGCAGCTGAAAATTAGCATAAAAAAGCAGCAAAAAAATGCAGCAAAAAAGTCCTGTGTGAACTTACCCTTAGAGTCAAAGTGGATTTGAACTCTAGGGCCACTTATTGGAAACAGCAATCCTAAAAGTTAATATCGCCCTTTAACAAGCCTTGCAATATGACTTAGGATAAAAAACATCCTTATCTTAGGTCATACGGGAAGGCTTGTTAAAGGGTCAATATCGACTTTTAGAATTCCTGCTTCCAATAGGTGGCACAAGAGTTCAAGTCCTCTTCCTCTCTGAAGAGGCAATTTGCATATTTAATTTCCCAGAGGAACATTGCATAGTCTATGAGCCTTCAGGTCAGGCATGTCACTCTCCACAAGGAGAAGCATTACCTCTTAGACCCCATTGCAACTTAAGTCATGCATAACATTGTGATGTACCTACTAATAAGACTAAATTCTGGAGGCATTGGCAAGTATGAATGTATGAGTAGTTTCACAGAGCTTAGGTCCAGCTGCCACGGACGACCAACAGGGCTGCTGGACAAGGTCCAGTGAATCGTTTTCCTCAACTCTAGTGAAACGAGCAGGTGAGGTTATGTTTACCAATGACTCCTGGGACATGTATGTGATCAGCAGGCATTGTGTACCTGTACCATTCTATTAAATTGGACATGTATACACTCTCTACCAAATCTAGCATGCATCCCTGCTTGTATCAGTAGACGTCATTTGTCCTGCAAAACTCTCAAAACAAAAGTGAGAGTAACAGGCCTAACCATTTAACCAAATTTCATATTCAAACTCCAAGAGCATGGTCACAGGCTTTGTCCAAAATTCTACCAAGAAATTTAGCTTTTTTTTAATAAATTGCAACCTAATCTCTAGGCCATCTTATACGACTAGTCCCCAAAAGAGAGAATAATTAAGGCTTTGAAATGTACCACATCAGAAAGGATTATTATTAGCTGTCTTTATAGAAAACTTTATTTTTATAGATAATATGAACATAAATGTCTATTAATTTCTGTAGACACTCTTTAGTCAAATGTTATGTTTTGGGTTTCTACAACTTATATTGAAAGGTAAAACATTACTAACATAAATATAGCATAATTTTACATAGATGTAACAAAGATAGCTGAAAGATGTTGCCATGCTGCGCCAATGTTAACAATATGTTCCCATAATATTACATTTTTGTGTGTAATATGGCACATTTCATACAATGTGGACAATAACATAATAAAATACAAAGAAATAGTTCAAAGAAAAAAATATTCTATGATGACGAACTAAAAGGAAAACCCCCAATTATATATGAAATATCAAACTATGATAGTTTACAGCCCGTCATTGTGGTTTCCTTACCATTTGGGAAATTTATTTAAGTTATTAAAAAATTCCCTAAAATTCTCAACAGAAACGTTGGCTTCTGTTTTCTCGGCAGAGCTAACTGGCCTGATTTGTCAGAACAGCTTGAAAATGAAGTGCTAACTGTTGGATTTTATTGAAAGGAAACCAAGTGGAACAACATATGTATTTTCTTAGGAAACTAAAAAGCTCGTAGTCATGTGATGTTCCTTGGGGTAAATTCTTTGTTATGAATTACAACCTGCTTACTGATGAGTTGTTAATAAAAAGTAGACCCATTGCCCATTATTTTTTCCACACAGTACACACTTTGAATTTCTTTTTTTGGGGGGGGGGATTTCATTAATATAATAAGTGTGAATAAATCTGTTTCCAATTTGTGATTGTTTTCTCTTCATCGCAAAATGCAATTTCTTTTTAAATCTAATTGTACACTATCAAAATTGGTTGCATTCAAACTTAAAAAAAAAAAGAATAGAAAATGAGGATAAATTGTGAAATAATATGAATTTGGTCTAACATTGTACAATAACTTTGAATCATGGGAAAAGGTATCCATGACAATTTTTGGCTTAAGAGTCCGCCAGCTGTGGTTAAATTCAGTTGACCATGTAGACGAATGTAAACTGATGAATAAAACTAGAAACAGATGGTAAAAGAAGGTGGCAATATAAGTCTTGTTAGACTTTCTTTCCTCAATGCTAGCATTTGGTCATACAAGGAAGTCTGTGTGCCTACTAATCTCGTTATGTTACCCAAATATGTTATTATTAAAGCAATCTCTGAGTAAAATGCAACATTTATAAAGGCATCAGATTTCTTTTTTATCCTGTCTTTTGCTATATCACAATATTTAGCAGTATTAATTTTAAAAAATTTGCAATATTTCTTTTTCTTCTTTGTGATTTGGCACAGTCTGTATCGATCAGGATTTAAAGTAAATGTAAAAATATTAAAGCAAGCTACATTGCTGTCACCAGATGTCTTTCTACATGGACATACAGAGGTACAGATCACACCTTCTCTGCATGCTAGTGTAAGGAGACAGCAGGCACGTAGGATGCAGTAACGGAACATAGTCAGAGCAAGGGTTATCAGGGCATTTAATTTTACAGTGGATACTCCACGCAGGGAGAAGTTGAGGGAAATTTTCTAAATACAAATTACTGTAACCTGGAACACAGTAGTAAAACAAGTAATTGAGACAATTCAGAGGAAAAAAGACTTTTCAATCCGATGCAGTCCTCAGTGTATTCCCTGGGTGCAAACGGTGACGCCAAGGCAATGGCGTGGTGGAAATTCGGCGTTGTCCTGGAGAGGATGGTGTCCTGGGTCCTGGAGAAGACTGAGTCTTGGGTACTGTCGTAGGTGATGTTTCCTTGTGGTCCTGATGCTGGCTTTGGGTCCGGAAGGAGAAGGAATACACAAGGCAATGTCTCTCTCCTGAACAGCGGTTTCCCCTATGTGGGGTCTGCTTAGAAACTTAACAGGATAAAGTTCACAATGGGTGGTACGACTCTCCGGTCTGCGTGGGCGCGAGGCTATATCCCGTACATGGGCCCTTTGTCTCACAGTCAGCGGTGTCAACGGTGTCAGTGGTGTCAGTGATATCGGTACAAGGCTTTGACAACATTCTCCGTTTATCACCCTCTGGCCTTCAAGTCTTAGGCCTGCTCTCTCATGATACTCTGCATTAGGGGCACCTACACTGACCTCTTGCGCACTGCATGTACCCGCCGTAACTGTCAGATTACTCACACGCTGCAATTCCCTCAGCCACGTCCCCTTTTCTCAACTGCCGGGAATGGTCCAACCTATTATTTACAGTACAGACCAAAAGTTTGGACACACCTTCTCACTTAAAGATTTTTCTGTATTTTCATGACTATGAAAATTGTACATTCACACTGAAGGCATCAAAACTATGAATTAACACATGTGGAATGATATACTTAACAAAAAAGTGTGAAACAAGAGTGTGCAAAGCAGTCATCAAAGCAAAAGGTGGCTACTTTGAAGAACCTAGAATATAAGACATAATTTCTGTTGTTTCACACTTTTTTGTTAAGTATATAATGCCACGTGTTAATTCATAGTTTTGATGCCTTCAGTGTGAATGTACAATTTTCATAGTCATGAAAATACAGAAAAATCTTTAAATGAGGTGTGTCCAAACTTTTGGTCTGTACTGTATATATAATATGTGACAAATAACATCCCATAATTAGTGTTGAGCGATACCGTCCGATACTTGAAAGTATCGGTATCGGAAAGAATCGGCCGATACCGGCAAAGTATCGGATCCAATCTGATACCGATACCCGATACCAATACAAGTCAATGGGACTCAAGTATCGGACGGTATCCCTGATGGTTCCCAGGGTCTGAAGGAGAGGAAACTCTCCTTCAGGCCCTGGGATCCATATTAATGTGTAAAAGAAAGAATCAATCACAGCAAGCCGTGACGTAATTTCAGGACCAATCACAAGCCAGAACGTAATTTTAAAATCCTGAAGGACCTGAAATTACGTCACAGCTTGCTGTGATTGGTCGCATCGCGGCCACATGGGCGGCACGCAACCAATCACAAGCCGGGACTTCACGGAAGGAAGTAAACGCGCGAATTTTAAGCAAAGAACGCTGCCGGTTCCCTCGGTGAGGTCCAGGCTGCGTCGGAGAGGTGAGTATAGCAATATTTTTTATTTTAATTCTTTCTTTTACACATTATTACATTAATGTTGTTTCGATACCGATACCCGATACCACAAAAGTATCGGATCTCGGTATCGGAATTCCGATACCCGCAAGTATCGGCCGATTCCCGATACTTGCGGTATCGGAATGCTCAACACTACCCATAATAAATATCAAACAAAACATGCTGAAACAACTAAGTATGATGAAAAAATACCATAAAATGCATACTGCACTCCATGTGTGGAAAGTTCCCTCCATGCATATCACTAGAAAGGTACAAGTGCTTCTCACAAAATTAGAATATCATCAAAAAGTTAATTTATTTCAGTTCTTCAATACAAAAAGTGAAACTCATATATTATATAGAGTCATTACATAGAGAATCTATGGGGTATGTCAAGAGGAAGATGAGAGACACCAGACCCAACAATGCAGACGAGCTGAAGGCTGCTATCAAAGCAACCTGGGCTTCCATACTAACTCAGCAGTGTCACAGGCTGATCATCTCCATGCCATGCCATTGATGCAGTAATTGATGCAAAAGGAGCCCAGACCAAGTATTGAGTGCATTTACTGAACATATATTTCAGTAGACCAGCATTTCAGATTTTAAAATATTTTTTCAAGCTGGTGTTATAAAGTATTCTAATTTACTGAGATAATGACTTTTGGTTTTTCATTGACTGTAAGCCATAATCATCAGTATTAACAGAAATAAACACTTGAAATAAATCACTCTGTTTGGGGTTAAGGTCAGACGAGTTTGCGGGCCAATAGCGCACAGTGATCCTGTTGTTTTTAAACCAGTTATTGGTACTTTTGGCAACGTGGACAGGTGCTAAGTCCTGCTGGAGGATGAACATTCAATCTCCAAAAAGCTTGTCGACAGAGGGAAGCATTAAGTGCTCTAATATTTCCTGGTAGACGGCTGCTCTGACTTTGGTCTTGATAAAACACAGTGGACTTACACTAGCAGACGACATGGCTCCGCAAACCATCACTGATTGTGGAAACTAAACACTAGACTTCAAGCAGCTTGGATTCTGTGCCCCTCCACTCTTCCTGCAGACTCTGGGACAAATGAAATGAAAAATTTACTTTCATTTGAAAACAACACCTTGGACCACTGAGCAATAGTCCAGTTCTTTATCTCCTTGGCCCAGGTATGAAGCTTCTGGCGTTGTCTATTGGTCATGAGCAGCTTGACACAAGGAATGTGACACTTGTAGCCCATGCCCTGGATACATCTGTGTGTGGTGTTGTGAATTCCGTTCTCGGGCTCCCTCCAGTGGTCATGAGTGGTATTGTGTGAGTTCTGTTCTTGGGCTCCCTCTGGTGGCCTTTAGTGCTTACTGCGGGTCTGTAGCTGGAATCCAGCTGCCTCGTTTTCTGCTAGTCTGGCCTCTATTTAACTCCACCTGGACCTTCACTTTTTGCCTGCTGTCGTTGTATTCAGTACTGGTTCTGATCTCTCTGGACTTTCCTTGTGACCTGTCTCCTCCTGAGAAGCTAAGTCTTGCTAGTTCATGTTTGCTCATTATTTCCTTGAAAATGTTTCTCTGTATATGATGAGTTCTGTCCAGCTTGCTTATATGTAATATTCTCGCTTGCTGGAAGTTCTGGGGTGCAGAGTTGCGCCCCTCACATCGTGAGTCGGTGTGGGGGTTCTTGTAATCTCTGCGTGGATTGTTTTTGATAGCATTTTATACTGACCACACAGATCCCTTGCTGTCTTCTGTCTATTTAGTGTTAGCGGGCCTCATTTGCTAAAAACCTGTTTTCATTTCTACATTTGTGTTTTCCCCTTAACTCACTGTTATTATTTGTGGGGGGCTGTCTAAAACTTTGGGGTGATTTCTCTGAGGCAAGTGAGGCTTGCTTTCTCTCTAGGGGTAGCTAGTTTCTCAGGCTGTGACGAGGCGTCTAGGATTTTAGGTAACGCTCCACGGCTGCCTATAGTGTGTATTGATAGAATCAGGGTTGCGGTCAGTATAGCTCCCACATCCCCAGAGCTTGTCCTAAGGATTTCTGTTACTTAGCAGGTCAGTTTGCGATCCTTGCCACCAGGATCATAACAGTACAGCAGGCCAAAAAAAAGAGTTAATGCATCGCAAAAGAGGGATAAGAGAGATCCTGAGTTCTTTTTTTTTTTTTCCCTCTGCAGTGTGGCTAGCCTCTCTCCTCCCCTTAATCTCTGAGTGGTTCAGAATTCAGCTGCAGACATGGACATTCAGAGTCTGTCCTCTAGTCTGGATCATCTCACTGCAAGGGTACAAGGTATCCAGGATTATGTAGTTCACAGTCCTATGTCAGAGCCTAAAATACCAATTCCTGAGTTATTCTCTGGAGATAGATCTAGGTTTTTGAATTTCAAAAATAATTGTAAATTATTCCTTTCTCTGAGACCTCGTTCCTCTGGTGACCCTGTTCAGCAAGTTAAAATTATTATTTCTTTGTTACGTGGTGACCCTCAAGATTGGGCATTCTCTCTGCTGCCAGGAGATCCTGCATTACTAAATGTGGATGCTTTTTTTCTGGCGCTTGGATTGCTTTATGAGGAACCTAATCTAATAGACCAGGCAGAAAAGGTTTTGCTGGCTCTCTCTCAGGGTCTGGATGAAGCAGAGGTTTACTGTCAGAAGTTTAGGAAATGGTCTGTGCTCACTCAGTGGAATGAGTGTGCCCTGGCAGCAATTTTCAGAAAAGGTCTTTCTGAAGCCGTTAAGGATGTTATGGTGGGGTTCTCCACGCCTGCGGGTCTGAATGAGTCTAAGTCGTTGGCCATTCAGATTGATTGGCGTTTGCGGGAGCGCAAACCTGTGCACCATCTGGCGATATTTTCTGAGCAGAAGCCTGAGTCTATGCAATGTGACAGGATTCTGACCAGAATTGAACGGCAGAATCACAGATGTCAGAATGGGTTGTGCTTTTACTGTGGTGATTCTACTCATGTTATCTCTGATTGTTCTAAGCGCACAAATAGGTTCACTAAATCTGTCACCATTGGTACTGTACAGCCCAAATTCATTTTGTCTGTTACTTTGATTTGCTCCCTGTCATCCTACTCAGTTATGGCTTTTGTGGATTCAGGTGCTGCCCTGAACTTGATGGATTTGTCATTTGCCAGGCGCTGTGGTTTTATCTTGGAGTCTTTGCAATTTCCTATTCCACTAAAGGGAATTGATGCTACGCCATTGGCCAAGAATAAGCCTCAGTACTGGACTCAAGTGACTATGTGCATGACTCCTGCACATCAGGAGGTGATTCATTTTCTTGTGTTACATAATTTGCATGACGTTGTCGTGTTGGGTCTGCCATGGCTGCAGGCTCATAATCCAGTCCTGGATTGGAAAGCAATGTCTGTGTCAAGGTGGGGTTGCCAGGGGATTCATGGCGATGCTCCTTTGGTGTCAATTGCTGCTTCTACTCCTTCTGAAGTCCCTGAATTTCTGTCGGACTACCAGGATGTATTTGATGAGCCCAAATCCAGTGCCCTACCTCTTCATAGGGATTGTGATTGTGCTATAAATTTGATTCCTGGTAGTAAGTTCCCTAAGGGACGACTTTTCAATTTATCTGTACCAGAACATACCGCTATGCGGAGTTATATAAAGGAGTCTCTGGAGAAAGGGCATATTCGCCCGTCCTCGTCCCCTTTGGGTGCGGGGTTCTTTTTTGTGGCCAAGAAGGATGGTTCTCTGAGACCTTGTATAGATTATCGCCTTCTTAATAACATCACGGTCAAATTTCAGTATCCTTTGCCATTGCTGTCTGATCTGTTTGCTCGGATTAAGGGGGCTAGTTGGTTCACCAAGATAGATCTTCGAGGAGCGTATAATCTTGTGCGTATAAAACAGGGCGATGAATGGAAAACAGCATTTAATATGCCCGAAGGCCATTTTGAGTACTTGGTGATGCCTTTTGGGCTCTCTAATGCACCTTCCGTGTTTCAGTCCTTCATGCATGACATCTTCCGAGAGTGTCTGGATAGATTTATGATTGTGTACCTGGATGATATTTTGGTATTTTCTGACGATTGGGAATCCCATGTGAAGCAGGTCAGGATGGTATTTCAGGTCCTGTGTGCCAATGCCTTATTTGTGAAGGGCTCTAAATGTCTCTTCGGAGTCCAGAAGGTTTCCTTTTTGGGCTTTATTTTTTCTCCTTCTACTATTGAGATGGATCCAGTTAAGGTCCAGGCTATTTATGACTGGACTCAACCTACATCAGTGAAGAGTCTTCAGAAGTTCTTGGGCTTTGCTAATTTTTACCGTCGCTTCATCACTAATTTCTCTAGTGTGGTTAAGCCTTTGACAGATTTGACCAAGAAGGGTTCTGATGTGACCAATTGGTCTCCTGCGGCCGTGGAGGCCTTTCAGGAGCTGAAACGTCGGTTTTCTTTGGCTCCTGTCTTGCGTCAGCCGGATGTCTCTCTCCCTTTCCAGGTCGAGGTTTATGCCTCTGAGATAGGAGCAGGGGCTGTCTTGTCGCAGAAAAACTCTGATGGCTCTATGATGAGGCCATGTGCTTTCTTTTCAAGAAAGTTTTCGCCTGCCGAGCGGAATTATGATGTTGGTAATCGGGAGTTGTTGGCAATGAAGTGGGCATTTGAGGAGTGGCGACATTGGCTTGAGGGAGCCAAACATCGTGTGGTGGTCTTGACGGATCACAAGAATTTGACTTATCTCGAGTCTGCCAAACGGTTAAATCCTAGACAGGCTCGATGGTCGCTGTTTTTCTCCTGTTTCAATTTCGTGGTTTCATACCTTCCGGGTTCAAAGAACGTGAAGGCTGATGCCCTTTCTAGGAGTTTTGTGCCTGACTCTCCGGGAGTTTCTGAACCGGTTGGTATCCTCAGAGAGGGGGTGATTCTGTCTGCCATCTCCCCTGATTTGCGGCGGGTGCTGCAGGAATTTCAGGCCAATAAACCTGACCGTTGTCCACCGGAGAGACTGTTTGTCCCGGATAGATGGACCAGTAGAGTTATTTCCGAGGTTCATTCTTCGGTGTTGGCGGGTCACCCTGGAATTTTTGGTACCAGGGATTTGGTGGCTAGGTCCTTTTGGTGGCCGTCCTTGTCGCGGGATGTGCGTTCCTTTGTGCAGTCCTGTGGGATTTGTGCTCGGGCCAAGCCTTGCTGTTCTCGTGCCAGTGGTTTGCTTTTGCCTTTGCCTGTCCCAAAGAGGCCTTGGACGCATATTTCCATGGATTTTATTTTGGATCTTCCAGTCTCTCAGAGGATGTCTGTCATCTGGGTGGTTTGTGATCGTTTTTCTAAAATGGTCCATTTGGTGCCCTTGCCTAAGCTGCCTTCCTCCTCCGATTTGGTGCCGCTGTTTTTTCAGAATGTGGTTCGTTTGCATGGGATTCCGGAGAACATTGTGTCTGACAGAGGATCCCAGTTTGTGTCCAGATTTTGGCGGTCCTTTTGTGCTAAGATGGGCATTGATTTGTCGTTTTCGTCGGCCTTCCATCCTCAGACGAATGGCCAAACTGAACGAACTAATCAGACCTTGGAAACTTATCTGAGATGTTTTGTTTCGGCTGATCAGGATGATTGGGTGTCCTTTTTGCCATTGGCTGAGTTCGCCCTCAATAATCGGGCTAGTTCTGCTTCTTTGGTTTCACCTTTTTTTTGCAATTCTGGTTTTCATCCTCGTTTTTCCTCAGGTCAGGTTGAGCCTTCGGACTGTCCTGGGGTGGATTCTGTGGTGGATAGGTTGCAACAGATTTGGAACCATGTAGTGGACAATTTGACGTTGTCACAAGAGAAGGCTCAGCGCTTTGCTAACCGCCGTCGCTGTGTGGGTCCCCGACTTCGTGTGGGGGATTTGGTATGGCTGTTTTCTCGTTTCGTTCCTATGAAGGTTTCCTCTCCTAAGTTCAAGCCTCGTTTCATCGGTCCTTATAAGATTTTAGAAATCCTTAACCCTGTGTCATTTCGTTTGGACCTCCCAGCATCGTTTGCCATTCATAATGTGTTCCATAGGTCATTATTGCGGAGGTATGTGGTGCCTGTGGTTCCTTCTGTTGATCCTCCTGCTCCGGTGTTGGTTGAGGGAGAATTGGAGTATGTGGTGGAGAAGATCTTGGATTCTCGTATTTCGAGACGGAAGCTTCAGTACTTGGTTAAGTGGAAGGGCTATGGTCAGGAGGATAATTCCTGGGTTGTCGCCTCTGATGTCCATGCGGCTGATTTGGTTCGTGCCTTTCATCTGGCTCGTCCGGATCGGCCTGGGGGCTCTGGTGAGGGTTCGGTGACCCCTCCTCAAGAGGGGGTACTGTTGTGAATTCCGTTCTCGGGCTCCCTCCTGTGGTCATGAGTGGTATTGTGTGAGTTCTGTTCTTGGGCTCCCTCTGGTGGCCTTTAGTGCTTACTGCGGGTCTGTAGCTGGAATCCAGCTGCCTCGTTTTCTGCTAGTCTGGCCTCTATTTAACTCCACCTGGACCTTCACTTTTTGCCTGCTGTCGTTGTATTCAGTACTGGTTCTGATCTCTCTGGACTTTCCTTGTGACCTGTCTCCTCCTGAGAAGCTAAGTCTTGCTAGTTCATGTTTCCTCATTATTTCCTTGAAAATGTTTCTCTGTATATGATGAGTTCTGTCCAGCTTGCTTATATGTAATATTCTCGCTTGCTGGAAGTTCTGGGGTGCAGAGTTGCGCCCCTCACATCGTGAGTCGGTGTGGGGGTTCTTGTAATCTCTGCGTGGATTATTTTTGATAGCATTTTATACTGACCGCACAGATCCCTTGCTGTCTTCTGTCTATTTAGTGTTAGCGGGCCTCATTTGCTAAAAACCTGTTTTCATTTCTACATTTGTGTTTTCCCCTTAACTCACTGTTATTATTTGTGGGGGGCTGTCTAAAACTTTGGGGTGATTTCTCTGAGGCAAGTGAGGCTTGCTTTCTCTCTAGGGGTAGCTAGTTTCTCAGGCTGTGACGAGGCGTCTAGGATTTTAGGTAACGCTCCACGGCTGCCTATAGTGTGTATTGATAGAATCAGGGTTGCGGTCAGTATAGCTCCCACATCCCCAGAGCTTGTCCTAAGGATTTCTGTTACTTAGCAGGTCAGTTTGCGATCCTTGCCACCAGGATCATAACAGTGTGGTAGCTCTTGAAGCAATGACTCAAACAGCAGTCCACTCCTTGTGAATCTCCCTCCCAATTTTTAAATGGCCTTTTCTTAACAATCCTTTCAAGACTGCGGTTATCCCAGTTGCTTGTGCTCCTTTTTCTACCACACTTTTTCCTTCCACTCAGCTCTATGCTTTGATACAGCACTCTGATACAGCTTCTTTAGCAATGACCCTTAGTGGCTTACCCTCCTTGTGGAGTATGTCAATGACTGCTTTCTGGACATCTGTCAAGTCAGCAGTCTTCCCCATGATTGTGAAGACTATTGAAACAGACTAAGGAAACTTTTTAAATGCTTAGGAAGCCTTTGCAGCTTTTTTTTTGTTAATTATTTTAATTTACTGAGATAACGACTTCTGGATTTTCATTGGCTGTAAGCCATAATCATCAACATTAACACTTGGAATAGTTTTACTTTTTGTATTGAAGAACTGAAATAAATTAATTGTTTGATGATATTCTAATTTTGTGAGAAGCACCTGAATCTACAAATGTCTACTAGAAACACTAAGCATAGTGGATAGGAATATACAAATGCTGGAGCTAGAAAATGTTTCGTTCACAACACATGATAGTGTCAACAGCAGATATCCCAAAAACCTGTATAAGACATAGTGCAGAAGGGTCCTGGACCCACAAGTGATATAAAGGAACCGGTGAGGGGCGTGGGTAGCCAATGCGTGTTGCCACATAATGCAACTTCCTCAGGGGCCTGTCAGGTTGCTGTGTGTTTCAACAAAAAACTTTATTCATTTCTGGTTATCCTTGTGTTGATTGCATGTTTCTTTTCTGCTTTTTGAATTTCGGAGGCACTTGCAGCATGCTGTGATTTTTTTCTCACGCTGAACCAGATCTGCAATGCCACATAGATTAAAATTGGATAGCACTTGTCCAATGAATATGCTACTGTGAGCGAGGCTTTACCTGGAGAATCATGATTCAGTATTACTTTTACAACAGAATGTGCGCTGTAAAATCCAAATATGAAAATGGCAGATTTGCAATTTTTTAAGAATTTCACCACACTGGGAATTTTTCACCTCACTTTTCACTATATTGAATGGTAAAATGTAAATGCTGTCAGTCAAAAAATACAACTAGTGATGCACTAAACAAGCAATTATATAGCCATATATAAGGAAAAATAAAAAAGTTATTGCTTTTGGAAGAAGGGAAGGAAAAACAAAGCTTACAAAGGAACTTTGGCTTATGGAGAGAAGGGGTACATGAACTGAATTTAAAGAAAAAATGGAAAATATGATACAATATTATATCTAATGACTTACAGTAGGTGTAAAATCTATCCATCTATTTAAAATATGAACATGCAAAAGATAAATACTCAATTATAAATTCTATAAAAGATTTATAGATGGATGGCTCCTCCCCCATGTACCCTAGCACAGCTATGCACTGCTTTGGCTAATGCACATATATAGTGGCACACACCCTCTTTCCCCTGTGGTGCTGATGCCTGTTGTCGGAGTCAGACAGATGACATGCCACTGACAGTAACTGACTCCGACACCTAGCATGAGCACAGTGGGGGGGGGAGGGAAGAGGGAGCCTGCCACTATGGATGTGGATTAGCAGAAAAGTCCATGGCTAGTGTGCTAAGTGACACTTTGCCTGCAGAGGTGTCAGTCTGACCAGCTTCCATAGCTCCTTCCACCCAGATGAACAGCTGTGAGGATGGTTATCACAGCAGTCTGCATACCATCATTCTAATGCTATGACCAGGAAGACTTTCCTGATCTTAGAAGACTGAGCAGAAGCAGTTTTCATATTTAATAATAGACTAGCAGATCTATATGTTTCAATTTTGGTGACTATGCATGTGGGGGCGGGGAACTTTGGTATATGCTATATGTGGGTAGGGGAACATGGCTATATAGGCTATATGTATGTGGTGAAGGAGGACATAGCTATATTTGTGGAGCACCCGCTAGGGCCGTGGGTACTCAGGCTGGGTCTGCCGATTCTTAAGGGGGTGGTCATGGCAGCAGTGACCCAGTCCGTGGCCCTAGGCATCCAATAAAAGTAATGAAATGGTGGGGAAATAAAGTCTACCTGTGGTGTTTGGCAATGGATGGCCGACGCTGCTTAAGGGGATTGCTGGGGCCGATGGCTGATGGCCGATGGTGACGCAGCTGGGATGGTTCTGCTCCCCACAGGTGGAGCAGGGACCCAGGGCTACCGGTATAGTTGGTAAGGGTTCGTAGACGATGGGGTGCAGGACTGAGGGTGCAGCAAATTAATGGAGGATACAACTGTGGAGAAACGGGGTCAGTGGGTGCTCTCGTCCGCTGGCCCGGCTGTCTTTAGCAAGACTGCATGGACCACGGCTCATACCATTGAACGCCCGCTCTATCTCCCAGTGGGCAATACACTACACAGACAACACAGGGTTAAGGTAAAACAATGTGGCAATACTTTATTGAACCACAGCACACAATAGCAAACAGAACAATCCCACCAATTACCCCAAGATGGTGCACATTAGAGGGACTCACCCTTCCGGTGACTCGCCGAGATAATGGTAGATGTTATGTCAGAGCTCCCAGGGTCGCTACTCCATCTGTGGATGCACGCACAGAGAAAGGGTAATGACAAGCATAGGGAGATGACCAAGAACTGTCCATAGAGTCCATACAAGGTCCAAAGCCAGTTGACATGATGTCAGAGCTCCCAGGGTCGCTACTCCATCTGTGGATGCACGCACAGAGAAGGGGTAATGACAAGCATAGGGAGATGACCAAGAACTGTCCATAGAGTCCATACAAGGTCCAAAGCCAGTTGACATGATGTCAGAGCTCCCAGGGTCGCTACTCCATCTGTGGATGCACGCACAGAGAAGGGGTAATGACAAGCATAGGGAGATGACCAAGAACTGTCCATAGAGTCCATACAAGGTCCAAAGCCAGTTGACATGATGTCAGAGCTCCCAGGGTCACTACTCCATCTGTGGATGCACACACAGAGAAGCGGTAATGACAAGCATAGGGAGATGACCAAGAACTGTCCATAGAGTCCATACAAGGTCCAAAGCCAGTTGACATGATGTCAGAGCTCCCAGGGTCGCTACTTCATCTGTGGACGCACGCACAGAGAAGGGGTAATGACAAGCATAGGGAGATGACCAAGAACTGTCCATAGAGTCCATACAAGGTCCAAAGCCAGTTGACATGAGAGTCACCACCTGGCTTATCTGACCATCTCCATGGAACCAGGTGACCAGCTGGTCCCAAACCTGGCTTCCTCCAAACATAACCATGGTTCAGAGATGGTCACTGGATCAGATCTGTGTCTTTCCAACCGGAGCTGAAAACCCCTGGGTTGTTTCCTATAGAATCATAGATCAGTGTCCCTCGTGATGGTGCCATGATGAATTGACTGCAGTCCTTTCTCTTGTCTGTTGGGTGGTTTGCAGAATGTCTGGCTGATAGTTCTGTGTTAAGGCCCCGTCTCACATAGCGATTTACCAACGATCACGACCAGCGATACGACCTGGCTGTGATCGTTGGTAAGTCGTTGTGTGGTCGCTGGGGAGCTGTCACACAGACAGCTCTCTCCAGCGACCAACGATCAGGGGAACGACTTCGGCATCGTTGAAACTGTCTTCAACGATGCCAAAGTCCCCCTGCAGCACCCGGGTAACCAGGGTAAACATCGGGTTACTAAGCGCAGAGCCGCGCTTAGTAACCCGATGTTTACCCTGGTTACCAAAAAAAAAAAAACAGTACATACTCGCCTTTCGGTGTCCGTCAGGTCCCTTGCCGTCTGCTTCCTGCTCTGACTGAGCCACCGTACAGTGAGAGCAGAGCGCAGCGGTGACGTCACTGCTGTGCTGCGCTCTCACTGTACGGCGGCACTCAGAGCAGGAAGCAGGCGGCAAGGGACCTGACGGACATCAGATGGTGAGTATGTACTGTTTGGTTTTTTTTACATTTATGCTGGTAACCAGGGTAAACATCGGGTTACTAAGCGCGGCCCTGCGCTTAGTAACCCGATGTTTACCCTGGTTACCAGTGAAGACATCGCTGGATCGGTGTCACACACACCGATTCAGCGATGTCAGCGGGACCTCAACGACCAAAAAATGGTCCAGGCCATTCCGACACGACCAGTGATCTCACAGCAGGGGCCTGATCGCTGGTACGTGTCACACATAGCGAGATCGCTACTGAGGTCGCTGTTGCGTCACAAAACTAGTGACTCAGCAGCGATCTCGCTAGCGATCTCGCTATGTGAGACGGGGCCTTTACTTCAGTCTCCCAGGATGTGATCTCTGAGTCTTTTTATACCCAAGGCATGTAAGCTATTTTTAGAATTACCCAGGGTCTTTAAAGGTACCTTCACACGAAACGACTTTGTAACGATATCGCTAGCGATCCGTGACGTTGCAGCGTCCTCGCTAGCGATATCGTTTAGTTTGACACGCAGCAGCGATCAGGATCCTGCTGTGATGTCGCTGGTCACTGAATAAAGTCCAGAACTTTATTTGGTCGTCCGATCGCCGTGTATCGTTGTGTTTGAAAGCAAAAGAAACGATACCAGCGATGTTTTACACTGGTAACCAGGGTAAACATCGGGTTACCAAGCGCAGGGCCGCGCTTAGTAACCCGATGTTTACCCTGGTTACCAGCGTAAAAGTAAAAAAAACAAACAGTACATACTCACCTGCGAGTCCCCCAGCGTCTGCTTCCTGACACTTACTGAGCGCCGGCCCTAAAGTGAAAGTGAAAGCACAGCGGTGACGTCACCGCTCTGCTGTTAGGGCCGGAGCTCAGTCAGTGTCAGGAAGCAGACGCTGGGGGACGCGCAGGTGAGTATGTAGTGTTTGTTTTTTTTACTTTTACGCTGGTAACCAGGGTAAACATCGGGTTACTAAGCGCGGCCCTGCGCTTAGCAACCCGATGTTTACCCTGGTTACCCGGGGACCTCGGCATCGTTGGTCGCTGGAGAGCGGTCTGTGTGACAGCTCCCCAGCGATCAAAAAGCGACGCTGCAGCGATCAGCATCGTTGTCGCTATCGCTGCAGCGTCGCTTCGTGTGAAGGTACCTTTAGTCCAACATCAAGATAAGGTAAACAATGGTGATGGAATTAAGTAGCACTATTAGCATATAAGCACACATCAATAAACAAAGCTTAATACACTCAATGTACAGTCACTATTACAGACTTACACAGTATGTTAGATAGTATATCAGTTGGCATGTCTGTCTTCTTGACCCACCAGACATAAACACTTAAATTCACAAGCCAATATACAGATAAAAAGCCAGTTCTTTTGGTTTTGCAAAAATATGGTTGTCTGGGAAATTAAGATACAATCTGGTTTCTTCACAACAGCGATTGCAATTTCCTTTACCTTTTACTTGTTGGTGCAGGTGCAGTCAGGGGCACAGATAACAGATGATGATAGGGTCCGGGCAGCAATGAGGCAACTTAGGATCCACCTAGCCAGGTGGGTTTGGAGGCGCTTCCTGCGCTATTCTCTAGGTCCTTGCTGCTTTAAGCTCTTTGAGAGTTTCTATTGGAATCTGGATTTGGATGTCAACTTGTTTCTTTCCTTTGCATTTGCTTGTGAGCAAGAACGGAAAAGAGAAAAACAGAGGAGATGGCGCGGTGCTTTTGGCAGCACCCCATTCTTGAACTAAGACAGAGCCTTGTAGCCTACCACTCCTTATTCAGTGAGCTCCGTGAAAACCCAGAGAAATATTTTGAGTACACGATGATGTCTCAAGACAGCTTTATAGAATTGTTGGACCGTGTACAAGGAGCCATCAGGAGGCAGGACACTAGACATTAATGTTGGAAAGATAAAACACTAGGGCAGAGACACACTGCTGTATTTCTCGCGTGAGAATCGCATTGTAAAACTCGTACTGGCTGTCGGCTCTCCTGACCTGAGCTTGACAGATGCATAGTAATCCATCATGCTGTCATGCTTGGGTCAGGAGAGGTGCCGGCCAGTCCGTTCAGTGCAATGCAATTATTGCACGAGAAATACGTCAGTGTGTCTCTGCCCTTAAAACAAAAACAGTCAAAAAGAAAAAAAAAAAGTCAAAAGTCCCAAAAACAGTCAAGAAGAAATTAATAAAGGCAAGAGTACCAACAACAGTCAAGAATAAATAAAACCAGTCAAGAATACTTACACGCCGTCTTGCCATCGAAGCTTGGGCCTGAGTCTGCTGTTCCTGTTCATCTTCACTGGAAGGGTTCGGTAAAAATAATAATAAATATTTTGCCACATGTGTAATAGTGACAGTGAATACTTACCAATCAGCAGCAAATGTACTCACTTCAGTCTCCTGTCCACTGTGTGAGCTCTGATCTTCAGTGGAGGACATGATGAGGAATGCTGCAAGAGAAACAGAAATGATTACAGATTGCAGGGAGAAAAACAGACAGGCAGACATATAGCTTATATACTTACATTTTGATAGAGTCTTCCAAACATGATGTGCTGCAATGCTTTTCTCGTTTCCAGAGTCTTGAGAGTAATGGACTTCCATTGCCCACATCCTCTGTTAAAAGCTTTCTTTGGGGGAGTGGCTTAAAACAAGTTCCTAGACATTTTTTACTTAGAAGAACGCATGCGCATGCAAATGCAAGTCCTTGTGTACGCATGCGTTCCCATAGACTGTAATGCATTTATTTGACGCACTCCTTCCGCAAGCGTCCGCATGCGTATGGTGGAGGAAATTTGTCGCCGCAAAAATTCTAACATGGTGCGTCAGCCGTGCCCAGCCACACACCGCCAAAATACGCATGCATAAGCAAAATGTGCGAATGCATGCAAATTCATGCACCTGCGTCTACAATGTAAGGCTGCCGTCACACTAGCAGTATTGGGTCAGTATTTTACATCAGTATTTGTAAGCCAAAACCAGGAGTGGAACAATTAAAGGAAAAGTATAATAGAAACATATTCACCACTTCTGCATTTATCACCCACTCCTGGTTTTGGCTTACACATACTGATGTAAAATACTGACCAAATACTGCTAGTTTGACGGCAGCCTAAAATATAGGAGATCAAGACGTATACGTATGCATGCGTCAGAAAAGCTGCGGACACAACCGCAAATCTGAAACCAGCCTAACAACCGCAACCATGTGGACTCGAGCATGACAATCGAGAACCTGTGATTCTTACTTACATACACGAGCACCCTGGGCAAAGTCGAGTAAAGAGCATTTGCACTCATCACTAAAAATAAGCTCTGGAGGCAGATTGTCATGCAGATCAATGTCCGGGCCACAGCCTGGAACAGCTCATTTACATACAAGAAAAATGTGGATATCCCTGGAGTAACACAACAGATCACAGATATAAATGTATAATGTTATTCAGCTTTCATATGACGTACATGCCGATATAGATGGCTTGAGGTTGATCCTAGTGACTGATTCTCTTTAACATGCAAATTTGCTATATAGTTGCATAAACACTTCACCCCACCATGAACTTAGACCATTTTCTACATTGCTCCTTCTCAATAAATGAGACACATTCTGATTCAGGGAAACCTTTCCATATCAGGTAATGATTTACAGTTAGATATCCACAATACTTTTGTATATAAAAATGCCATTGATTTCTGGTCCAGTTAGACGCAGCCAAGCTACAAATAAAAATAGCAAGCAGTAGATATCTTTGGCATCCATATTCTTCCAAGCCAGGATTCCAAAGTAACAATATGGAACCCACGTTCAAAGCCTGGACTTCTTAGGATTTGTTTGCAGATGCTAGTATAAACAAGGAAATCAGGCTTTAGAAAGCACAGCATGACTGCGACATTGTGTTTTTCTTACAGGGACAGAAAACTATGCATAATAATCAGCAGGTTATTTGGTATTTAAATACTGAAATGTGGTTCCAATTACAACGATCCAAAGACACATCAGATTTCAGATTTGTCTTCCTGTTAACTCTGTCGAAGTCTTATCTTGAAATGCAGAATTCTTGCCCTACACATTAGTGGGCACAGCACGTATTGAGAAATAGTCATGCTCAAAACTGGACCTTAAGCCCTCCCTGTTCTCCCTGTTAGAGTCAATTTTTGTTTTTGCTCTTTTATTTATTTTTTTTACCAATTTCTTTCAAGAGTCATAGCATTATTTTTCAGATTCCATCTGAAGGCTTGTTTTCGGAAAGATAAATTGTAGTTTTGAAATACATAGTTTACTTTACCCAATAATGTACTTCAAAATGTTTAAAAAAAAGTTTAAAAAAAACCCAAGTGGGGTGAAATGATGAAAACAAAATAATTTATCCAAAGTTTTTTGGGGTTTCGTTTTTACAGTATTCAATGTGTGGTAAACATGACCTGGGAATATGATATTGGTTAGTGTTGCCATTAATTCAGACACAATTTTCTTCCATCAGTGGAGTTGCATCAGCGCTTGCTTTTTTGGGTGGCAGGCCAGTTAGTTCTTATTTATACCATTTGGAATAATATAACTGTAGGATAGCTATTTAGTGCATTTTTTTATTTTTTATGGGGACACAAAATGGTAATTCAATCACTTAGATTTATTTTATTTGTAGCAATTAATGTGTGGGTTAAACAATTTTATATTTTGATATTTCGTACTTTTATGGACACGGCAATACAAAATACCTTTTTTGTTTCTGAAAAAAGCGAACTGATTTAAATGTTTAGTTTTTTAATCTGTTAACCCCTTCCTTACATCCTAATAAGTCAGGGTAACACAAGTGCGGATAATTAAAACATAACTTTTATTGGATGTATTAAAATATGACCACAAAATGTACAAAATGTAAAAAAGGGTGGATTTAACCATAGGATATCCCTTTCCATAGATATCAGTGACTCTTACCAATGTCCAAAAAGCTGAGTACAAGGACAAGCCAGAATAGTCCAATACACTAGTTTGTACCACTGTATATGCATATAATTGACATTGGTGACAATAAATTGGGAAAGGAAGCAGTACTGGCAAGGTTCAGATAATGCCCTGTAAATCCTCAATATTTACAAACAGAAGATTAGTGGTACCTACTGTCTATTGGGTGTCAACAATGTATATTGTCCTTTTGGTACAAACTGATTACTCTAGAGAGAAAATATATCTATATAAGATAAAAAAGGAAAAATCTAGCCCGTTTAGTTGACCAAAGTAGCGGGATATATGGATATTAGCCATCTTGAGGGTATCCTGGGATGCTCCAGGGCAAAACCCTATAAATCTCTCAAACCAAGCGTTATCTGGCCCTGAGATCCCATTAACCTCCAGAAGTTGCAAGGTCAGTCCACATTTGGCCCTACAACAAGTATGGCACTGTGAGTTCCCTATATACTAACCAAAGCATTTCCTCCCCAGGGATTAATCAGGGGAAATGCATTTTATTCACAGTCCATAGAGTAAAAAAAAAAGATCAATGAATATAGGTCTAAGCTACTACATATTCAACCCTTCACCTAGAGTGAAGCCCTTCTTGACATCCGCTATACTGTATATATGCGGAGAAGTGGGAATTACATTCCTGCAAACCACTGTACATGTGCAGCGTGATATTATTGTTGTCTCACAAGCAGAGCAGCCAAAATCCTCAGCTGGGGTTAACTGTATATCATAGCTGACACCCTGCTGTAAAAGTGTCAATCAGTACTGACACTGATCCTTGCCGTTTAACCCCTTAGATGCCACTTTCAATAGAGACAGCAGGATGTAGATGCATTTCTGAGGGAGGGGGATCTCTCTTTATCCTCATCAGCATCTCAAGATAGCAATCTCACAGCCATTCTGATCCGAGGATTAACCCTTTTGTGACATGCGCCGTACTAGTATGGCGCATGTCATGTCTCCCCCTGTGATGTGGGCTGAGCCCACATCTTTCCTGGTACATGTCAGCTGTTTGGTACAGCTGACATATGCCTCTAACAGCCATGGGTGGAATACCATCAACTCGCAGCTGTTAACCTGTTAAATGCCGCTGTCAATCTCTGACAGCGGCATTTACCGTGCACCTCCGGCAAGCATGCAAGAAATCCCACCCATCGGTGACCCCGTCACATGATCGCGGGTCACCGATGGGTTGGCATGACAACCAGACATCTCCATCAGATCTCTATGGTTGTCATAGCCGGATTGCTATGAGCGTCGCTTTATAGTCGACGCTAATAGCAAGTCAGCAATTCTGCTACATACAGGCGATCTGATCATTGTCTGTATGTAGCAGAGCCGATCGGCTTATGGCAGCTTTTAGTCTCCCATGGAGACTATTGAAGTATGCCAAAAGTAAAAAAAAAAGTTTTAAAAAATCTGAATTTTTTTTTTTTAAGTTCCAATCACCCCCCTTTCACCCCATTCAAAATAAAACAGTAAAAATTAAAAAACATACACATATTTGGAATCACTGTGTTCAGAATCGCCCGATCTGTCAAGCTATAAAAAGAATTAATTTGATCGGTAAATGGCGTAGCGAAAAAAAAAAAACGCCAGAATTACATTTTTTTGGTCGCAGCAACATTGCATTAAAATGCAATAACATGCGACCAAAAGATCGTATCCAGAGCAAAATAGTATCATTAAAAACATCAGCTCGGTATGCAAAAAATAAGCCCTCACTCAACCCGAGGTCACAAAAAATGGAGACGCTATGGGTCTCGGAAAATGACATCTATTTTTATTTTATTTTTTATTTTTTAACAAACTTTGGATTTTTTTCACCACTTAAATAAAAAAGAACCTAGACATGTTTGATGTCTATGAACTCTCAGTGACCTGGAGAATCATAATGACAGGTCAGTTTTAGCATTTGGTGAACATGGTAAAAAAAAAATCCAAAAAAACAGTTATGGAATTGCACTTTTTTGAAATTTCACCCCACTTGCAATTTCACCACACACCGTTTTTGAGTACACGATGTGGTAAAACCAATGGTGTCGTTCAAAAGTACAACTTGTCCCGCAAAAAAAGAAGCCCTCACGTGGTCATATTGACTGAAAAATAAAAGAGTTCTGCCTCTGGGAAGAAGGGGAGTGAAAAACAGAACGCAACGCAACAACAAAAAAGGGCTCCGCCTTGAAGGGGTTAATAATGGCCTTGATATCATCCACCTAGGTAAGAAGGGTCTAACACACCTCCTGTCAAAGTAACACTGACAGGTCCTGAAATGAATTTTACAAATTACACCTCTCAATGAATTCATCTAGGGGTGCAGAGATCATATTGACACCATGGGTGGGCCACAGAATTTTATACCATTGGGCTGTAAAGAAAAAATAATTACATTTTTGTATTAGCCACAGCTTTTACATTTTCACAAGGGTAATTGGATAAAAATGTGGAAATACCCTACATGTGGTAATACGGTACTGCTTAGTCACGCAGTAAGACTCGAGAGGAACGAAACGTTATTTCCCTCCTGGAGCGCAGATTTTCCTAGAATAGTTTGAAGACTTCATAAACAGAGTCTCTAAGTAGTAGAGGAGCGGAATACCCCCCAAGTGACCCCATTTTGGAAATTATACCCCTTTGGGAATTCATCTACAGGTGTAGAGATGATTTTTTCTCCATGGGTGTTTTGAAAAAACAAGCAGCAGTGGATGTTGCTGAGTGAAAATTGCAAACCTGCCATTGTAGCGCCCAGTCCGTTATACCCAGTTCGTGCTTCTGGAGACATGCACCCGTATATTAGGCGTCTCTCAATGCTACAGAAATGCAAAACACGTGGACGCTAAATGTGGTTTAGACATGCTGGGGCTCAGAAGGCAGGGAGGCATTTGGATTTGGGAGTTCAGAATTTGCTACATTTTTTAGGGGGCCGAGGAGCCATAGCGCTTTTCCATAGCCTTTCTGC
The DNA here is from genome assembly GCF_051348905.1 of Ranitomeya variabilis. Lineage (NCBI taxonomy): Eukaryota > Metazoa > Chordata > Amphibia > Anura > Dendrobatidae > Ranitomeya > Ranitomeya variabilis. The sequence continues at coordinate 779,263,761 of NC_135233.1, forward strand.
TACCTGTAAGGCCGGTTTCACACGTACTGATATTTCTGGTACTGGTAAACACGCTACCGGAGATATTCATGTCTGTGTGTCTGTGTGTCCGTTTGATACATCCGTGTGGCACACGTGTGGCAACTGTGTGCCACCCATGTGCTGCATCAGGACCACATGGACAGCTGCAAGGAAGCAGTGCTACAGTAATTGTTGTTCTCCTGCATGTGGTGCTGAAGCCGGCTGTCATCTGTTCTCCCCTGCTCAGCTGGAGAGCAGCGCGAGCAGGGGAGAAGGGATGAAAGAAAAAAACAGCGTGGGGTCTCCCCTATATTTTTTAACCAACCCAGCAAAACTCACAGTTGCGGGCTGCTATTCTCAGGCTGGTAAGGGGCCATGGATATAGCCCTCCAGCCTAAAAAAAGCAGCCCACAGCTGCCCAGAAAAGGCGCATCTATTAGATGCCACAATTCTGGAGCTTTGCCCACTTGCTCTGTAGTGGTGGCAAGTGGAGTAATGAGGGGTTAATGTCACCTTCCTATTGTAAGGTGACATTAAGCCAGCTTAGTAATGGAGAGGTGTCAGTAAGACACCTAGCCACTACTAATCCTAGAGTAGCTAAATCGTTAATCAAATACCACACAGTAAGAAAGAAGTCTTTTAATGAAATAAAACAATATTCACATTGTTAGGGTTTTTGGAACGCATCAAATACATACATATGAGACAGTAGGTGCGTTCGCAACCCGGGGTCCACCGTGCAGGAGAGAAACCTACTGCTAGTAACAGGCGGTGCTATATGGCAGTATTAGCGAACTCTGTTACTTCACAGATTCACTAAGAAAAGAGAACGCCATGCCCTGTTAACCTGACAGGAGATCACAGCTACCTAATAGAGCCAACAGTGGTCATGCAGTCAGAATAGCACACAAGCAACTCCTCTCTGGTGGAGCCAGAATTCTAATGGCTATACGCCAGCCCTGAATCCACATACACAAAAATTCCTCACAGGAGGTGCCGGTATTCTAGGGGCTTATTTTAGCCAAACCCTGACCACATACAGCTATGACCACACTGGCGCTGAGCCATAACATAGGTTTGATACTAGCGCATGGCCATGCAGCCATGCAAACCTTTTATAGTTTTAGCACTCAAGGACCTTCCTAGTGGTCCAACAGGAACCACTTCAGGACCTGCGTATGTGACCCCCGACCTCTAATGGGAGGTCGTCCCGTGGGCATGCCCAGTGTGGAAAAAGCAGGACTTAGTCCCAGAAAGATCTGCTCACTGCTGATCAGTGCTGGCTACAAAGGCAGAGCCTGGAAGAACAGTAGTAACCAGTCGCCCAATATCAGCCTGAGTCAGACACTGGGACCGATGTCTCCACTGAGCAGGCTCCACTGTGGCTGGAGAGGAATGGGAGACCGCAGCGGAGATGGTTTGAGATTCCCCCTGTGCAGAGGTGGGAACCCGACACCTAACATTACCCCCCCTCCTAGGGCCCCCTCCTCCCTGGACCTCGCTATGCTCGAAGGCAGCTGTGGAGCTCTAATGTGCTCAACAGGCTCCCAGGACCTGTCCTCTGGGCCATAACCCTTCCAGTCCACCAAATAAAAATTTTTGCCACGTACCACCTTGCACCCCAAAATAGAGTTCACCTCATAATCATCAATAGACGAACCCAATGTCCCTGCAGATGACTCGGAAAACCAGGACATGTATACGGGCTTTAAGAAGGACACATGAAAGATGTCGGTGATACCTAGGCACGGAGGAAGGGCCAGACGGTAGACCACAGGGTTAACCTGTTCGAGGACCTTGAAGGGACGCAAGCAGCGAGGTGCAAACTTAGTGGACTCAACTCGCAGCTTGATGTTAAGGGCGGAGAGCCACACTAAGTCACCAGGAGCAAAGGTTGGAGCAGAGCGCCGATGTGCATCGGTGGAGGACCTCATTCTCTCCTTGGAGGCCCAGATGGTATCCTGAGTGTGATCCCAAATGTCCCGTGCCTCCACAGCCCAGTCTGCCACCCTGGAGTTGGTGGAAGATACGGGCATAAGCACAGGAACCTGTGGATGCTGGCATTAATTAAGGAGGAAAGGAGTCTGACCGGTGGAGTCGGCTACGGCGTTCAGCGCAAACTCTGCCCACGGTAGCAAGGATGCCCAGTCATCCTGCCTGGCAGAAACAAAATGTCATAGATATGTGACCAGGGTCTGGTTGGCCCTCTCTACCAACCCATTCGTCTCGGGATGATATGCTGAGGGGAGATTCAACTCAATGCTGAGTAGACGACAAAGCTCTCTCCAGAATCGAGATGCAAACTGGGGACCCCGGTCACTGACAATTTTGTCCGACATACCATGTAGGTGAAAGATATGTGATAAACAACGCCACCAGAGTCCGTGCAGAAGGTAACTGTGGAAGAGGCACCAAGTGCAGCATTTTGGAAAAATGGTCGGTGATCACCCAAATAATGGTGCAACTACGAGACTTGGGTAAGCCCACCACAAAATCCATCCAGACCATCTCCCAGGGCCTGTCTGCCACCGGCAGGGGGTGAAGCAACCCAGCTTGCCGTTGATGAGGGGACTTGTTCTTGGTGCAGGAGACACATGCCCGAACATAGTCTGCAACGTCACGGGCCATATGCGGCCACCAGTTTGTCCTCGCTAGTAGCTCAGATGTCCTTTTGGTCCCAAAATGTCCCCCCACCCTGGAAGAGTGAGCCCAAGAGAGAACCTCCGGATGCAAATTTGATGGTGGTGCAAAAGTCCTGCTGGAAGGCACAGACTGTAGCGAAACCGGGGCCACAGTTCTCAGGCTCTCAGAAGGGAAAATAAGCCAAGGCTCCTCTTCCTCCTCCTCAGATGATACAACGGAGTGAGAGAGAGCGTCGGCACAAAAGTTCTTCTCCCTGGAAAGAAAATGGAGGGTGAAATGGAACCGGCAGAAGAACAAGGACCATCTGGCCTGGCAAGAATTTAACCGCTGGGCTGTCTGTAAATAGACCAAATTCTTGTGGTCTGTGAATACTTGGAAGGGAAAGCGAGCCCCTTCCAAAAGATGTCTCCACTCTGAGAAGGCCAACTTCATTGCTAGCAACTCCCTGTCCCCGATGGAATAATTCCTCTCCGCTGGTGTGAAGTTCTTGGAGGAGAAGAAGAAGCAAGGGTGCATCCTTTTGGAAGAGGAGTGCTCCAGCACCAACGGATGAGGCATTCACCTCTATTATAAATGGCTTATCTACATCGGGGCGATGTAGGATGGGAGAGTTAGCAAAATGAGATTTAATAGAAGTGAAGGCCTTGGAGACCTCCTCAGACCACAATTTGGGATTTGCTCCCTTCTTGGTGAGGGCAACCAAGGGAGCTACCAAAGTTGAGAAATGAGGGAAGAACTGGCGATAAAGTTAATGAACCCCATAAAGTTCTGCACCGCTTTAAGAGAATGGGTTCTTGCCAGTCCATCACAGCCTGTAGTTTGGCAGGATCCATAGCCCATGCCTGGGCGGTGATGATATAGCCCAGGAAAGGTAAGAACTCCTGCTCAAACACACATTTCTCCAACTTGGCGTAGAGGGAATTTGTTCGTAAGAGGTCGAAGACTCTGCAAACATCTCTCCGGTGGGAGTCAATATCTGGAGAGTAGATGAGAATATCATCCAGAAAGACTGCGACTGAGGTGGAGAGCATATCCCGGAAGATATCAGTTACAAAGTATTGGAAAACTGCTGGGGCATTACAGAGCCCAAAGGGCATCAATAGAAATTCATAATGCCCATCCCTGGTATTAAAAGCTGTCTTCCATTCGTCCCCCTCACGGATGTGAATCAGGTTGTAAGCACCCCACAGATCTAGTTTAGTAAATACCCTTGCTCCCCGAAGCCTATCAAAAAGCTCAAATATCAGGGGCAGGGGATACTTATTCTTAACGGTGATGGTGTTAAGACCCCTGTAGTCTATGCATGGACGTAGTTCCCCGTTCTTCTTCCGCATGAAGAAGAACCCAGCCCCTGCAGGTGACACAGACTTTCTAATGACTCCTCTTGCCAGATTTTCCTGGATGTACTGTGACATTGCCTCCGTCTCTGGGAGATATAACAGATAGACTCGAACCCGTGGAGGCTCAGCACCAGGCAAGAGATCAATAGGACAGTCATAGGGGTGGTGAGGCGGAAGGGTCTCCGAAGCCCTTTTGGAGAACACGTACACATAGATCCAATATTGCTTGGGGAGAGAGGATAGATCTGCGGGTACCTCAGTACTAGCAACCTGAACGCTTTCCCTCTGACATCTACCCCCACAAGATTCACCCCATCCCAAAATTCTGCCTGTGGACCTCTCGATATGAGGAGAGTGGTACCGTAGCCAAGGTATCCCTAACAGGACCTCATCAATTCCCTCAGGAATGATGAGCAGAGATATAATCTCCTGATGAGATGGCAACATGAACAGTGAAAGGGATGGTCTGATGTGTTATCTGTGAGGGCAGTGTCAACCCATTCACCACTCGTACGGTTACTGGTTGAGCTAGCATTACCAGGGGTATTGTGTGACATTGGGCGAAGGCAGAAAACATAAAATTGCCCTCTGCCCCAGAATCCATGCAGAGCTCTACCGAGTGAGTGAATGAGCCTATTGTAATTGTCCCCTTAAAGGACAATATGGAGGCAAACGTCACCGTGTCTAGTGTACCTCCACCTACTACCACTAGACGCTGATGTTTCCTCGACTGCTGGGAACGTCTGGTGGCAAGATGTCCTGACTGCTAGCAAACATGGCAGACCTTGAGTGCACGAGTGGTCCGGAACTTAGATCCTGCTCTTGACACTTCCATGGCCTCATGTGACTCAGGGACCAGGACCGGAGATTCCAAAGGTTTGGCGAAGGTGGGAGCCAGCCGAAACCTCTGCCTACACTGGACCCGCTCTAACCTCCACTCGTGAAAACAGAGGTCAATACGAGTAGACACAGTTATTAACTCCTCCAGTGTGGTGGGAATCTCCCTAGAGGCCAGAGCATCCTTCACGTCATCAGCCAGCCCCCTCCAAAATATAGGGATAAGTGCTTTATCCGACCACTCCAGCTCAGATGCTAGGGTGCGGAAGTGGATGGCAAAATGGCTGACCGAGGACGAGCCCTGAGTCAATGCCAACAGTTGGAGAGCCATATCATGGGTGACTCAAGGCCCTAAAAAGACCTGTTTCAGAGTGCTCAGGAACAGCGGAGCACTCTGCACCACATGATCGCTATGCTCCCACAGCGGCTTAGCCCATTCCAATGCCCTGTCCAACAGGAGAGACACAATAAATCCCACCTTTGCCCGCTCTGTGGGGAAACGTGTGGCCAGGAGCTTGAGTTGTATAGAGCACTGGCTCACGAAACCCCTACAAGATTTACTATCACCAGAAAATTTTTCTGACAGCGGGAGGCGAGATAGAGTCGGAACAGGGGTGGCAGTGGACAAGGTTGCTGCAGCCACGCTAGCAGCCTTAACAGCAACTGCGGTAACATCCACAGCTGAGGTTGTGCGCTCGAGAGTCGCCAACCTACCCTCCAGCTGCTGGATGTACTGCAAAGATTGCTGTTTGTCCGCCATTTACTAGCCAGACCCTGGCGCTAGTATTCTGTTAGGGTTGGCGGAACGCACCGAATATATATATGAGACAATAGGTGCGTTCGCAACCCGGGGTCCACCATGCAGGAGAGATACCTGCTGCTAGTAACAGGCGGTAATCTATGGCGGTATAAGCAAACTCTGTTACTTCACAGATTCAGTACGAAAAGAGAACGCCATGCCCTGTTAACCTCACAAGAGATCACAGCTACCTAATAGAGCCAACAGTGGTCATGCAGTCAGAATAGCACACAAGCAACTCCTCTCCGGTGGAGCCAGAATTCTAATGGCTATACGCCAGCCCTGAATCCACATACACAAAAACTCCTCACAGGAGGTGCCGGTATTCTAGGGGCTTATTTCAGCCAAACCCTGACCACATACAACCATGACCACACTGGTGCTGAGTCCATAACATAGGTTCGATACTAGGGCATGGCCGTACGGCCATGGAACCTTTTATAGTTTTAGCACTCAAGGACCTTCCTAGTGGTCCAACAGGAACCACTTCAGGACCTGCACATGTGACCCCTGACCTTCAATGGGCGGTCATCCTGTGGGCATGCCCGCCCAGTATGGGAAAAGCAGGACTTAGTCCCAGAAAGATCTGCTCACTGCTGATGAGTGCTGGCTACAAAGGCAGAGCCTAGAAGAACACTAGTAACCAGTTGCCCAGTGTCAGCCTGAGTCAGACGCTGGGACCGATGTCTCCGCTGAGCAGGCTCCACGGTGGCTGGAGAGGAATGGGAGACCGCAGCGGAGATGGTTTGAGATTCCCCCTGTGCAGAGGTGGGAACCTGACACCTAACACACATTTTTTCCATCTTTATTAGTCTGCCATTCAAAGCAAAGCCCTCGATCTCCTGGAAAAAATGTCAAAATAATAAACCCAAAATATACCTTACCTGTCCAGCGAACAGTCAGTCCCACGCAGTAATCCATATCTAGGGGAATTTACAGTTCACAACCGGGATCGCTGCTAATGCGACTGCTCCCGGTTGTAAACTACTGGTGAATGAATGAAATGCTGGGAGCTGAGCTTTGGTGACTAGCTGTGACATCACCGAAGCTGCGCTCTCTGGCGGCCTGAGCTAAAATGAACTCTTCAGCATGGGAAGAACATTTTATATAACATTTGGAATCACATTTATGTGGATCTTTATACTGATTTGTGTTTCCATCTAAATCTCCAAATGACTTGATTTAGATGAAACCCCGAGGGATCAATTCACTGTAATGAGTCAGCAGAGTTACTCACTTCTATACACAATCCTCAGATCAGAAACCAAGTTCATTTTGTATAGTCATACCCTCAATAATATAATAAGGGAGGCTAAAGTAGCCAGGGACACTCTCAGAGACATGATTTACACAAGAAAGAAAAAGAATGCAAAATGTCCCAAGGATAAAATTCAAAATTTATTCAAAACACATATATCATACAAACGCAATACATAATAAATACGACAGATAAAGCAATTTAGTGAATATGAGGTGTAAAACACCAAGATCCCGAGTACTAGTGGAAGGGAGGACAGAGAATGATGGCTATCAAGAGAAAGTGCAAGTGCGACCCAAATAGGGCTGTTCCCTTGTAAATATCAGTCAGTCAAGAGAAAGACATAGCACCCAAAAAAGAAAGTCACTTTATGTTCCTTAAAGATCTCTTGTTATCAATTAGCTCTTACAGAGCAGTCAAACGCATAATGGGTACTAAAAATCAATCCCAAAAAGGTCAAATAAGACCAACCAATAAAAACTGTATGTATCCCTTTAAGGGAACACAAGTGCGCGCAGTGCTTCAAAAACTGTCTTTACCCATACTTCTTTCCACCTGGAGACCTAGTGCAGCAGCCCCAACGAGAGTTACTCACTTCGTCTGGCCTATGTTTAGTTGTGTCCTTCTTTTCAAGAGTACACAAAACTGTGGCAGACCACATATTTATTCATGCCAAAAAAGATGGACACCGCTGGATCAAAGGCCAGATGGCGTTCACAGTGCCTTCATCTCCTCTTTATAGGGTTCCATGTGATTCACGTATTTCAGAGATTTACATGGAAACCTTCATGTAAATGCTCAGCGCAGAGCCCAGGAAAAATGTGAGCCAAGCCTTACTGCGATATTTGGGAAGCAGAATAAACAAATCAACAGCAGGTGAAGAATTTGTTTAATTTACCGTATTTTTTGTGTCATGCTGTGTAAGTGATTAGACAACTTTATTTTTCGGGTCAGTACAATTACAGCGATACCAGATTTGTATAAGTTTTCTCTGTTTGGCTGCTGTCACACACTAAAAGACTCTTTTTTTTTTGCAAAAACTATTTTTGCATCTCTATGTTTTGATAGCAATAATTTTGCCATATTTCTGCTGACAGAGTCATGTGATGCCTCGATTTTTGTGAGATGAGTTTACTTTAATATTGTTACCATTTTTCAGCATGTGGTAAAATTAAGTCAGCTTTATTCTTCAGATCAGTATGATTACAGAGATACCACATTTATATTGATTTTTATGTTTTGGCGCTGTTACACAATCATTTTTTTCGAAAAAAGAGTTTTTATTATTTTTGCATTGCTTTAGTCTGAGAGCTGTAACTTTTTTATTTTTCCTCTGATGAAGCTATATAGGGGCTTATTTTTTTAGGGATAAGATGACATTTTAATATCAATTTTATTTACATTATTTTTTTTATTACGCTTTATTCCACTTCTTGTTTGTCGATATGATGAAAAAGCATATTTTTTGCATTGTTTTATTTTATATTTTTTACGGTGGTCACTGAAGGGGTTAACTAGTGGGAAAGTTTTATAGGTTGGGTCGTTTCGGATGATGCAATACTAAGTATGTGTATTTTTTTGATTATTTTTATTTTTTTCCTTAAAAAAGATGTATTTATTGGTACAGTATAGATATACCGCATATATATTTTATTATTTTATGATTTTGTAATTCAGTGAGTTCCGGGTGTCAGCTATCATGTCAGCTGAATACCCGGTGGCGATTACACGTACACAGTTCCTGTGCGTACAAAATCACAAAATGTACCCATTCGTCTAAGGGTCTGTAAGTTCTTACCAACCTGGATACAAGAATACATCCAATGTTGTGAAAAAGTTAATGACCACAGTATAACTGTACCCCACATATTACACTTATACCAACAGGTGTGCTGGCCCATGTTTTTGGTTTTGATTGATAGTGCAAAAGAAGCAAAACAAAAATACCTTTAGAAATGTGTCATCATCACTATGATTGTACTGACCAAAATAATAAAGTTTTCTTTGCACTTTTAATGCACAGTGAATGGTGTAAAAAAAATAAATAAAGACAGTTAATGAATTGCAGGTTTTGGATTACACTTCCACCCCACTCCACCCGCCCAACAAAAGTGATCAAATATATGATATGTCGCCCTTCCTGTTATATGTCCCCATCCTCATATATGGTCCCATCCTGTCATATGGCCCCATCCTGGTATATGTCCCTCCATCCTAGTATATGCTTCCCCATATATTCATTGTATAAAAAAAAAACTTTTCTACTTACCGTCCCCCAGCTCTCAGTGTGTCATCAAATTCTGCGTTCAGAGCACAGCAGCTTGATGATTTCCCTGCTGTGTTCTGAACAGGTCGACAGTGCGCAGTGATCAAAGCCTGAAATGTAATAGTGGGAGTATTACATAGGGGGGTTAACTCTTTACATGTAGGATGTTTTTGCCATCTTATTCCCCTATGTGTACTTTTTTATTCTGACTTTTCTCTACCATGATGTTGTTTTGTGTTTTTACTTATCAACAAACTTTACATATTTTTTTAAATATTGGTTGCCCTTATTTTTCTTTTTTCTCTTCCCGAGATATTAATTCTGTCCTATTTTCCCAATTGAGAAAGGAGTTTTTTTGGCTTTAAACTATTTTATCATGTATCCAGTTCACCATGAAAAATTGCACATAGTGCTTCACAGTATAATGGCCCCATATAGTATTAGTACCCCAATATGTATCAGTTTTTCTGTGATACATATGTGTTTATTAGCTAGCATTTGTGTGTACTATAGCAAAGCCAGATAGGCTGGGGTTAAATCCTAGCTATTTAACCCCAGATAGGCTATGGTTAAATACTAGGTCTTGATTAGAAATCACCTGCAATGCTTTTTCTTAAACCAGGAAATAGGTTCACTTGTTGTGCAATGTGCTGGGGAACAGATCCATGTGTGGATTCTTCTGGGAGCTACAAAGTACCATTTGTGTCTGACTAAACTAAGTCAGGTGAAATGCCAGGATTGCTGCTCGGGTGAGAGACCATAGTCTATGTTTAGACGGAAAGGTGAAAAGAGCTCTTAGTGCTAGCAGCATCGGACTGGATCACCTAAGGCCCACCAGAGGAAATCATTCTTGGGGCCAATTATGTAGCTACATAGAAATAAATACAAGCCCACCAATTGTGTGTTAAAACATGCGAATATCAGGGTATAATATAAGGTAGTACACGTCTTAATTATGTAGCAGGAGTTGGGTTAGCCCCCTCATAGAATATAAAGTAGCCCCCTCATAGAATATAATGCAGCCCTCATTCCTTCCGCTCAGGCAATGTTCCCCAAGTCTGAGGAATGTTTTTTTTCCAGCAGAGCAATGCGCCATACCATGCAGCTAGGTCAATCAAAGTGTGGATGAAGGACCACCACATCAAATCCCTGTCATGGCCAGCCCAATCTCCAGACCTGAACCCCATTGAAAACCTCTGGAATGTAATTAAGAGGAAGATGGATAGTCACAAGTCATAAAAGAACTGCTTACATTTTTGTACCTGGAGTGGCATAAGGTCACCCAAAAGCAGCGTGAAAGATTGGTGGAAAGCATGCCAAGACACATGAAAGCTGTGATAAAAAATCATGGTTATTCCACAAAATATTGATTTCTAAACTCTTCCTGAGTTAACCCCTTAACGACCGCCGATACCACTTTTAGCGGCGGTTGTTAAGGGTACTTAAACCACAGCGCCGTTAATTAACCCTTTTGCGACATGCGCCGTACATGTACTGCGCATGTCGGGTCCCCTGCTTTGATGTGCGCTCCGGCGGTGAGTGCACATCAAAATCGCGACATGTCAGCTGTTTTGTACAGCTGACATGTGCGCGCAATAGCGGCGGGTGGAATCGCTATTCACCCGCCGCTATTAACCTGTTAAATGCCGCTGTCAAATGCAGACAGCGGCATTTAACTACCGCATCCGGCTGGGCGGCCGGAAATGACTTCATCGCCGACCCCAGTCACATGATCGGCGATGCATCAGGAAGGTAACCATAGAGGTCCTTGAGACCTCTATGGTTACTGATCGCCGGTAGCTGTGAGCGCCACCCTGTGGTTGGCGCTCTCAGCACACCTGCATTTCTGCTGCATAGCAGCGATCTGATGATCGCTGTTATGTAGCAGAGCCGATCGGGCTGTGCCTGCTTCTAGCCTCCCTTGGAGGCTATTGAAGCATAGCAAAAGTGAAAAAAAAAGTTTTTAAAAATGTGAAAAAAATATTAAAAATATAAAAGTTTAAATCACCTCCCTTTCGCCCCATCCTAAATAAAACAATAAATAAAAAAAAAACCTACACATATTTGGTGTCGCCGCGTTCAGAATCGCCCGATCTATCAATTAAAAAAAGCATTAACCTGATCGCTAAACAGCGTAGCGAGAAAAAAATCCGAAATGCCAGAATTACTTTTTTTCGGTCGCCGCGACATTGCGTTAAAATGCAATAACGGGCGATCAAAAGAACGCATCTGCGCCGAAATGGTATCATTAAAAACAACAGCTCGGCACGCAAAAAATAAGCCCTCACCCCACCCCAGATCACGAAAATTGGAGACGCTACGGGTATCGGAAAATGGCACTTTTTTTTTTTTTTTTTTTTTAGCAAAGTTTGGAATTTTTTTTCACCACTTGGATAAAAAATAACCTAGACATGTTAGGTGTCTATGAACTCGTAATGACCTAGAGAATCATAATTGCAGGTTAGTTTTAGCATTTAGTGAACCTAGCAAAAAAGCCAAACAAAAAACAAGTGTGGGATTGCACTTTTTTTGCAATTTCACCGCACTTGGAATTTTTTTCCCGTTTTCTTGTACTCGACATGGTAAAACCAATGATGTCGTTCAAAAGTACAACTCGTCCCGCAAAAAATAAGCCCTCACATGGCCATATTGACGGAAAAATAAAAAAGTTATGGCTCTGGGAAGGAGGGGAGCGAAAAACGAAAACACAAAAACGAAAAAGGGCCGCGGCATGAAGGGGTTAATGATTAATGATTCGGGTTGGTTTTTACTGGACAGAGAAATAGGGTCCCCAATTCCCCCAATACTTACCAGTGTCCCTGGGTCCTCTTGCTTCCCCCCCATGGCCGCTGGCATCTTCTTCCAGTAAGAAAATGGTGGACCCATGCGCAGTGCACCTGCTGAGATCTGCCGGCCAGCACCCGGCAACAATAGGAAGATTTTTCCTATTGGTTCATTTTAGTCACTGTGATAGACCCTATCACAGTGATCAAAATTTAAAAAAGTAAATGAACCCCTCCTTTATCACCCCCTTATTTAGGGAAAAATATTAACTAAAATATATTTCCATTTTCCCATCACAGTTACAGTTGGGCTAAAGTGAGTTGGGCTAAAGTTAGGGTTAGGGTTGGGGCTAAAGTTAAGGTTATAGTTGGGATTAGAGTTAGGGTTAGGATTAGGGTTAGGGTGAGGATTAGGGTTAGGGTTGGGCTTAGGGTTTGGATTAGGGTTAGGGTTGGGGTTAGGGTTAGGTTTGTGGTTATGGTTAGGGTTGGGATTAGGGTTAGGGTTTGGGATTAGGGTTAGTTTTGTGGTTAGGTTTATGTTAAGGTTGGGATTAGAGTTAGGGTTGTGTTGGGATTAGGGTTGGGATTAGGGTTTGGGTTGGAATTAGGGTTAGGGTTGGGATTAGGTTTAGGGTTGGAATTAGGGTTAGGGGTGTGTCGGGGTTTAGGCTGGGATTAGGGTTAGGGATAGGATCAGGGTTGGGATTAGGGTTTGGATAAGGGTTAGGGGTGGGATTAGGGTTAGGGCTGTGGTTAGGGTTATGGTTGGGGTTGAGATTAGGGTTAGGGGTGTGTTGGGATTAGGGTTGGGGTTAGGGTTGGGATTAGGGTTAGGGGTGTGTTGGGGTTAGGTTTGTGATTATGGTTATGGTTAGTGTTTGGAAAAGGGCTAGGGGTGTATTGGGGTTATGGTTGGAGTTAGAATTGGGGGTTTGCACTGTTTAGGTACATCAGGGGGTCTCCAAACGTGACATAGCGCCACTACTGATTCCAACTCATTTTGCGTTCAAAAAGTCAAATGGTGCTCCCTCCCTTCTGAGCTCTGCCGTGCACCCAAACAGTGGTGTACCCCCACATATGGGGCATCAGCATACTCAGGACAAATTGGACAACTTTTGGGGTCCAATTTCTCCTGTCACCCTTGGGAAAATAAAAAATTAGGGGCTAAAAAAAAATCATTTTTGTGGAAAAAAAATATTTTTTATTTTCATGGCTCTGCGTTATAAACTTCTGTGAAGCACTTGGGGGTTCAAAGTGCTGACGAGTCCGACACATCTAAATAAGCTCCTTGGGGCATCTAGTTTCCAAAATTGGGTCACTTGTGGGGGGTTTCTACTGTTTAGGCCCATCAAGGGCTCTGCAAATGCAACATGACGCCCGCAGACCATTCCATCAAAGTCTGCATTCCAAAACATCACTACTTCCCTTTCGACCCCCGACGTGTTCCCAAACAGTAGTTTTCTCCCACATATGGGGTATCAGCGTACACAAGACAAAGTGGACAACAACTTTTGGGGTCCAATTTCTCCTGTTACCCTTGGGAAAATAAAAAAATTGCGGGCTAAAAAGTCATTTTTGTGGGAAAAAATGATTTTTATTTTCACGGCTCTGCGTTATAAGCTTTAGTGAAACAAATGGTGGTTCAAAGTTCACATAACACATCTAGATAAGTTCATTGGGGGGTCTATTTTCCAAAATTGGGTCACTTGTGTGGGGTTTCTACTGTTTAGGCACATAAGGGGCTCTGCAAACGCAACATGACTCCCGTAGACCATTCAATCAAAGTCTGCATTTCAAAACGGCGCTCCTTCCCTTCCGAGCTCTGCCATGTGCCCAAACAGTGGTTTACCCCCACATTTGGGGTATCAGCCTACTCAGGGTAAATTTTACAACAACTGTGGTTGTCTAATTTCTCCTGTTACCCTTGTAAAAATAAAAATTTGGGGGCGAAAAGATTATTTTTGTGGAAAAAATAAGATTTTTTATTTTTACGGCTCTACGTTATAAACTTCTGTGAAGCACTTGGGTGTTCAAAGTGCTCACCACACATCTAAATAAGTTCCTGATGAAACTGCAGGTGAGCCATAGGGCCACTATCTAGGTTTTACTATGACTACAGGTACTTTCAGATTTTTGGATACCGTGTTGACTGCTTGTTGAACTATCGCTTGACAGGGATTATACCTGTTCAAGCTTGGGAAAATTGACATACTTATAGTATCATACTGAATCAGAGCAGGGCAAATGAGACTATATGTCAATTACATACAACAGGTGCTACTGCTTTATATATAGTTGACATAGTAATTATTACTTAGCTGAGACAGGGGAGATATTTTATGGAGACGCTATTTTAGTGCCCCCTGAGTAGGCTTGTGTAAAACACTCTAATTCAGAGTGTTAGATACTTAGGGCCCCGTCACACTTAGCGACGCTAAAGCGATCCCGACAACGATACGACCTGTCAGGGATCGTTGCTGCGTCGCTATGTGGTCGCTGGTGAGATGTCAAACAGTGAGATCTTCCCAACGACGCAGCAGCGATGCGGCGACCTGTAGCGACCTGTACAACGATGTCGTTGGTCGTTGTGACCCTGTCACATGGCAGCTATTATGACGATTCAGACCTCGATGAGGGACGTCCTGTGTGAGGTTGTAGTCAACGAGGTCATTGGTAAGGTGTCAAACACAGCGATGTGTGCTACCCAGCGGGACCTCAACGATCAAAAAAAGGTCCAGGCCATTCCGACACGACCAGCGATCTCACAGCAGGGGCCTGGTCGCTGCTACATGTCAAACATAGCGAGATTGCTACTGAGGTCGCTGTTGTGTCACAAACCTTGTGACTCAGCTGCGATCTCGCTAGCGACCTCGCTTAGTGTGACAGGGGCTTTAGAGATTTGTGGCCCTATCGGTTTCTCCTGATATACAGCTAGTCCCCTCTTTTAGGTGACATTATTTAGTATATATTTTTGTGTAACTGTTTATATTTACATGCTTTGTATATATTTAATGACTGTGATTGAAATAAATTTGAATTTTTTGGAACATACCATACCTTCATTGTCCTCTATTGGTCATAAGTTCCTTAAGGGGTCTAGTTTCCAAAATGTTGTCACTTGTGAGGGTTTCCACTGTTTAGACACATCAGGGCCTCTCCAGACGTGACATGGCATTCGATCTCAATTCCAGCCAATTCTACATTGAAAAAGTCAAACGGTGCTCCTTCCCTTCCGAGCTCTGCCGTGCTCCCAAACAGTGGTTTACCCCACATAAGGGGTATCGATGTATTCAGGAGAAATAGCACAACAAATTTTGTGATTCATTTTCTCTTTTTACACTTGTGAATAGTATTGAGCGATACCGTCCGATACTTGAAAGTATCGGTATCGGAAAGTATTGGCCGATACCGGCAAAGTATCGGATCTAATCCGATACCGATACCCGATACCAATACAAGTCAATGGGACTCAAGTATCAGACGGTATCCCTGATGGTTCCCAGGGTCTGAAGGAGAGGAAACTCTCCTTCAGGCCCTGGGATCCATATCAATGTGTAAAAGAAAGAATTAAAATAAAAAATAGGGATATACTCACCCTCCGACGCAGCCTGGACTTTACCGCCGTAACCGGGAGCCGTTGTACCTAAGAATGCGCGCTTGAAGGGCCTTAGATGAGGTCACTGCGCTCTGATTGGTCCGTAGCGGTCGCGTGACCGCTACGCGACCAATCACAAAGCAGTGACGTCACCTAAGGTCTTTCAAGCGCTTGAAATCCCTTAGAAGACGTCCGCAGCTTCTGATTGGTCGCGTAGCGGTCGCGTGACCGCTATGCGACCAATCACAAAGCAGTGACGTCTTCTAAGGTATAATGTTTAGAAAAAAAAGTTAAATGTTCATTTTTTCCTTCCACATTGCTTTAGTTCCTGTGAAGCACAGAAATGTGGTTTTGAGCACCTTGAGGGGTGCAGTTTTCAGAATGGTTCATTTTTGGGTATTTGCTGTCATGTACACCCCTCAAAGTGACTTTATATGTGAGATGGTCCCTAAAAAAATGGTTTTGTAAATTTTGTTGTAGAAATGAGAAATCGCTGGTCAACTTTTATCCCTTATAACGTCTTAGCAAAAAAAAAAATTGCTTCCAAAATTGTGCTGATGTAAAGTAGACATGTGGGAAATGTTATTTATTAACTATTTTGTGTGACATATCTCTCTGATTTAAGGGCATAAAAATTCAAAGTTTGAAAATTGCAATATTTTAAAACGTTTTGCCAAATTTCTGCTTTTTCTTCATAAATAAACGTAAGTAATATCGAATAAATTTTACCAATAACATGAAGCATAATATGTTATGAAAAAACAACAGTCTCAGAATCAGCTGGGTCCATTAAAGCGTTCCAGAGTTATAACCTCACAAAAGTGACAGTGGTCAGAATTGTAAAAATTGGCCTGGTCATTAAGCTGCAAATTGGCTCCGTCACTAAGGGGTTAAAACATTAGTATTGTTGTTTCTAAAATAAATGCTTTTTTTTGTTATTTTGACCATTTCTCATTTTCTGAAAATAAATACAAAATTTATTGCTGGGAACTTCGAAGACATTTTGTCAGTAGTTTATAGAATAAAAGAACAATTTACATTTTACTCAAAACTATACCTATAAAGAGAAAAATCAGACAAACTGAACACTTTGCAGTGGTCTCTTAATTTTCACCAGAGCTGTATATAAAACAAGCACAATACTTACCTCTCCTCCTCGTTTCCTGCTGTTCTCAGCTCTGCTCCGGTATCAGCAGATGTACTGCTGTCTGCCCGACAGCCATAGGGTACGCGATGACGTGATGTCATCGTCCACTTACTATATCAGAGGCAGAGGGGAGTTATCGGAGAGGGAGCGTCAGATGATGCGCTCTCCTGCATTATTGCTTTCAACTGTCTCGGCATCTATTTTACCTTGTATCCTGCCTTTAGTATTTTTTAATGTTCTGGACAACCCTTTTAAAGAGATAAACAAACATGAGACGGGTAAAAGAATATAATCATTATTTTAGTTAGCAAACATATAGGAGGTGTGTGAGTGTGTGTGTCTGTGTGTGTGTTATTGTGTGTCTGCTTATATATATATTACCCCACTGAAAACCAGATTTCTTGCACTTCAAACTTTGCCATTATTTTTATTAAAAATATATTTCAACTACAATATTTTTTTACTAAATATCATAGTGAGGATCAGCTGGAGCTCTGTTTACTGATCTAGGAAGCTGTACAGACCAAATGTGTTAATATTAATAAAATAAACTGAGCAGATGTCATTTGAGGTTGGAGTAATACAGCTCGATTCCTTTACCAAATAGCAACTGCAGTTTCAGCTTGTTGGTTTTAATAGAGACATTTAATGTGAAATGTTAAAACACAGTGGGTGATATTTATATAAAATCTCCAAGAACCATGGTATTTTGCTTATGTGGAATATGATGGCATTTTGCCTAG